>NW_004955409.1:35388955-35513266 GCF_000276665.1 Chinchilla lanigera
TTTTTTTTTTTTTTTTTTTTTTTTGGTTTTTTCTCCGGTACCGGGAACCGAACTCACGACTTTGCGCTTGCCAGGCAGGCGCTTTTGCCGAGGAACATTTTTCTATTTACTGAAATCCCCTTCAATCTCTTTTTTTCAGAGTACTGTAGTTTTCATTGAATAGATCTTTGACTTCTTTTGTTGGATTGATTCCTAAGTATTTCAATTTCTTGAATGTTATTCTGAAAGGTATACTTTCTCTCTCACTCTCTTTGTTGTTTGTGTATAGGAATGCTGTGGATTTATGGGTGTCGACTTTGTATCCAGCTACACTGCTGAATTTGTTGATTAATTCAAGGAGTCTTCTTGTGGAGTTTTTGGGGTCTTCCATGTAATATGTCATGTCATCTGCAAATAGTGATAATTTTACTTTTTCCTTTCCTACCTTATTCCTTTGATTTGTCTCTTGTCTAATTGCTCTGGCTAATGGTTCCAGAACTGTATTGAACAGGAGTGGTGACAGCGGACATCCTTGTCTTGTTCCTGATTTTAAAGTAAAAGTTTTCAGTTTTTGTCCATTTAGTATGATGTTGGCTGTTGGTTTGTCATAGATGGCTTCAATCAGGTTGAGGTAAAGACCATCTATCTATTCCTATTTTCTGTAGGGTTTTTCTTTTATCATGAACGCATGTTGGACCTTGTCAAAAGCTTTTTCTGCATCTATTGAGATGATCATGTAGTTTTTGTCTTTGGCTCTATTGATATGGTGTATAAAATTTGTTGATTTGTGAATATTGAACCATCCCTGTATTCCTGGAATGAATCTGACTTGGTTGTGATGTATGATTTGCTTGATGATATGCTGCATTTTATTTGCTAGCATTTTATTGAATATCTTTGCATCTATATTCATTAGGGAGATTGGTCTGTAGTTGTCTTTCTTGGTTGGGTCTTTCTCTGGTTTTAATATCAGTATGATGCTTGCCTCCAGAAATGAGTTAAGGAGAACTGCTTCTTTTTCAATTTCATTGAAGAGCTTGAGGAGTGTTGGTATTAAATCTTCTCTGAATTTATTGTAAAATTCTGCTGTGAATCCATCAGGGCCTGTACTTTTCTTTGTTGGTAAGTTTTTAATCACATTTTCAGTCTCAATTGATATTGGGTTATTCAGCATTTTTATATCCTCTTGATTCAACCTTGGTGATTCATGCATATCTAGGAATCTGTCCATTTCTTCTGAGTTTTCTATCCTATGGGAGTAAAGATTTTCAAAGTAGGTATTAATGATCTTCTGAATTTCTGTAGAATCTGTGGTAATTCCATCCTTTTCATTTCTTATGGTATGAATTAGAATTCTTTCCTTTCCTTTCTGGATAAGGTTGGCCAGTGGTTTATCAAATTTATTTATTCTTTCAAAGAGTCAACTCTTTGATTCATTTATTCTTTGTAGGGTTTTCTTCACCTCAGTTGCATTAATTTCTGCCCTAATCTTTATAATCTCTTCCCTTTTTGGGCTTGACTTGTTCTTCTTTTTCTAAAAGTTTGAGGTGTAGCATTAGGCTATTTATTTGTTCTCTTTCTGTTTTCCTTGTGTCTGAGTTCACCGCTATAAATTTCCCTCTGAGGACTGCTTTCACTGCATCCCACAGATTCTGGTAAGTTGTATTTACATTTTCATTTATTTGTTGGCATTTTTGAATTTCTTCCTTAATTTCTTCTGTGACCCATTGGTGGTTCAGGAAGTTGTTGTTTAATTTCCAAGTGTTTATGGAGTTTTTGGAGTTCCTTTAGTCATTAATTTCCAATTTCATTGAACTGTGGTGAGATAATATGCATGGGATAATTCAGTGCTTTTGCATTTAGGTAGGTATTCTCTATGGGCTAGGATGTGGTCTATTTTAGAGAAAGTCCCATGTGCAGCTGAGAAAAATGTGTATTCTGATGTTGTGGGGTGGAACACTCTGTATACATCTACTATGTCCATTTTTCGCAGCTTTGATTCAGATCTGTTATTTCTTTGTTGATTTTTTTGTCCAGTTGACCTATCTCTTTATGTCAAAGGGGTTTTGAGGTCCTCTATTACAATAGTGTTGTTAATTATATGGGTTTTCATGTCTGTTAAGATTTGTCTTATACAGTTTAGTGCTCCAATATTTGGTGCATACATGCTTATGATTGTTATCTTATCCTATCAGTTTTACTCTAACAAGTATGTAGTGACATTCTTTATCTCATTTGACTGTTCTCGGTTTGAAGTTTATACAGTCTGCAAACATAATAGCTACACCTGCTTTTTTCTGGATTTCCTTTTGAGTAAAATGTGTTTCCTGTATACAGCATGTCACTGGATTTTGTTTCTCAATCCACTCTGTCAGTCTGTTTCTTTTGACTGGTGAATAGAGGCCATTTCCACTTGTGGTTATAACTGATATGTGTTGACTTACCATTGTCATGTTATTTACTTGCATTTGTTTCCTACTTTTTCTAGCTGTTTGACTGCTTGCTCCTCTTGACAGTTCCTTTCTACTGTTGTTTTTGAAATTGTGGTCACTTTTTTCTCTGTCTAAAATATCTTTTAGTACTCTTTGGAGTGCTGGCGTGGCACTCATGAAGTTCTTCAATTGTTCTTTGTTGTGAAAATATTTTATTTCTCCATTGAATTTGAAGGATAGTTTGGCAGGATACATCAGTCTTGGCTGGAAGCTGTTTTGTCTCAGGACTTGTAATACGTCACTCCAAGCTCTTCTTGACTGGACGGTTTGTGTTGAGAAGTGTGCTGTGATTTTTATGGGCTTTCTTTTATAGATAATCTGTTTGTTTTCTGTAGCAGCTTTTAATAGTCTGTTCTTTTGCTGGAGATCTGGGAACTTGACTATTATATCTCTGAATGTAGTTTTATTTTGGTTATGGTTAGTTGGAGTTCTATATGCCTCATTTACTTGTATATCAGGTTCTATTTCCATGCTTGGGAAATTTTCTACTATTAGTTCTGCAAATATCCTTTTTATGTCGTTTGTGTTGCCTCCTGCTGTTTCATTGACTCCTATTAGTCGTATGTTATTCTTCTTTGCCTGGTCATGCAGCTGTTGAATTGATTTTTCCTGGTTCCTTGTTGATTTTAAGAGATCCGTTCTTTCATGATTGCTACCTGCCATGCTGTCTTCAAAATCTGAAATTCTATCTTTGGCTTCATTCAAGCAGTTTTGGCAGCTTTCAGTGGAAGCTTTGATTTCCTGGATGTCTCTTTCAATCTGGTTCTTGCATTCTTTTTTTTTGTTTTGTTTTGTTTTGTTTTTTTGTAGTACCAGGATCTGAACTCACAACCTCACTCTTGCCAGGCAGGCACTGTGCCACTGAGCTAAATCCCCAGCCCCTGGTTCTTGCATTCTAATTCATTTCTAAATTTTTCATTTAACATTTCCATCTATTGCCTATGTTCTTCTATTTTTTATGTTTCTTCTTTAGATGTGCTGAGCAGTTCTCTCATTATTATTGCCATTTCATTTTTTACCTGGGAGATTATTTCTGATCTGATCTCTTCTGTAGCCTTATGGAGTTGTTTCTTTACTTCCATTGCAATCATTTCAGCAAGTTCAGGTGTATGTTTACCAAGTTCTCCTATATTGATGTCTCCTGGACTTGTTCTGAGTGGGGTGGAGTTCTGAGATTGTGTTTTAGTCCTTTGTCTTGTCATGTTTGATACCAGAAGAAGAAAACTCAGTCTCCCTCTTCCCTGGCAGCTCAGCAAAGGCTGCTAGTGTCCCTAGTTTTCCTGGTGGTCAGACTTTTCCCTTAGTGTTCACTGAGATGCACTGCTTAGTCTGAGGTTTTCTGGCAGGTGGTGAAATGTATCTAGTTCTCCCAGGTCTCAGACACAGATCATGGTGTCAGCTGATGGCAGATTGTCTGATCCAGCATCCCCTCATCATTCAGGGTGCAGGTATGTACCAGATTTGGGTTGTACTGGTGGCACAATTCTGGTCCAGTGGTCCTATCCCCAGGCAGTTCAGGGTATAGGCAAAACCCAGACATGAACTGCCAAGTCAGCAGTTTGTGGACCACCTGATTCTGTGTCTCCAGTCAGTTCAGAATGTGCACAGGAGCTAGATGTGGGCCACACCAACAACGATCACATACTGCCTGTGTCTGTGACCTCCAGGAGGTCGGGCACAAGTAAAGCCCAGACCCAAACCATGATTCCAGCAGCTCATGCAGCACCTACTCCAGTACCTCACTCAGTGCAGGGCGTGTGCAGAGTGGGCCCACACATGAACCCTGGGTGAGAGCAGTTCACGGGCCTTCTGAGTGAGAACCTCCTGTCTGCACCAGGTGCACAGAGGGCAGAGACTCAGATTGCAATGGCAGTGGGGTTGTGGGTCACCTGCTCTGCCTCCAGGAAGTAGATGGGAAATACCTGATTCTCTTGGTGGCTTTCAGCTGGGAACTGAGATGTCAGCAGATCACAGCCCACCTGATTCTGCATTTCCAGTCAGTTCAAGATGCGCACAGGAGCCAGACACAGGCTGCACCAACAGTGATCACAGACTGCCTGTGTCTGTGACCTTCAGGGCGTGGGGGCACAAGTAAAGCACAGACCTGAACCACAGTGCCGGAAGTTTGTGCAGTGCCCACTACAGTACTTCACTCGGTGCAGGGCACGTGCATGGGGTCCCACAGGAGAACCCCGGTGAGAGCAGTTCACAGACAGTAAGGATCTTCTGTCTGCACTGGGTGCACAGAGGACAACAGCCTGTGTTCTTAACCTTTATGCAATAAGCCAGATGGCCTGAGGAACAAAGGAATGTCCAATTTCAGGCTGCCTACCTGCCCCTATTCATTATGTACTTTACATCTCTATGGGCTCCAGCATTGCCCTGGAGTTATGCTGATGCTTCTACCTGGTGCAGGGCCAATGGAGCTGTTGTTTTGCCTGAAAAGTAATTGTCAGCCCATAGCAATGTGAGAAAATGAGAAGAGAGTAGCTAGAAAACTCTTCTGTGTCTGCTTCCAAGCTTGGCACCAGATCATCTTCACTCACTACCCCATACACATTCTGTGGGCACATTACTTTCTGCCTCCCCAGAATCTTTTTATGTATTTTGCCATGTTATTATATGTATCAAACTTATTTATATCAAATCTTTGTGGGTTTCCAAAGGGAGGAAGCCAGCATCACCTACTAGGTCACCATCTAGGCAGGAAACATCTGTACATGTAATTTCCAAAGTAGTTTATTCACTAACCCAACCGCAAGAATATCTAGGTCCATGAATGCTAACCTCTTCTCTTTACCAGGTATTTGCTTCTGGCATATATTCAATTCCCAAAGGCAACACAAGATTTGCTGTTATTTCATCAATCTTTAAAACATCTTTGATTCTGCCAAAGTAGATCTCTGCACATACATGCATACAATTCAGGGCTAAACTTATAAGAAATACTGTTTTCCTATTTTTTAATTTATTGGCACATGTTTACATTACTTGTGAGGAGTTAGTACATGTATTTAGTGCATTACTTTTTTACCTTTTTTATTTTAAAGAGACACAAAACAATAAGAATAAGAATAGGAAAGGAAGAAGTAAAATTATCAGTATTCTCAGATGACAGGATACTCAACATGAAAGACCCCAAAATCTCCACGAAAAGGCTTCTAGAACTAATAATCAAATTCAGTAGCATAGCTGGATACAGTCAACACTCAAAAATCAATAGAATTCCTGTATACAAACAACAAACTCACTGAGAGAGAAATTAGGGAAACTACATCTTTCACAATAGCACCCCCAAAAAATGAAATACGTAGGAATCAATCTAACAAAGGAAGTAAAAGATCTATACATTGAAAATTACTTGACACATCTTAATTCCTTTTTTCATCCCCTGGTCCTCCCCTCCCTCCATCTCTTGATTCCCTTCCCCTTTGAGACTCCTGAGCCCTTCCTGGAAATCAGTCTCAGATCACTGAATTTTCTTGACACTGATAGTTAAGAATTTGTACTGTTTTCTTGAGTAATTCAGGCTTCTAAATATCTCCCTAGTCAACATTAACAAGGCTCCAAGCTTCATACAAACAGTAATAGCCCTCCTATACACAGGACTGTAGTTCCTGGGCCAGGCTAGGCCTGATGGTCTTATTTTTATTCCTTACCTGAATTGTAGCTATCCTTCAAGATTTAGTTCAAATTTTTGTACCTGCAGGAAACCTTCCCTCACTGCTGAGCCCAAAAGATCAATCCTCTCTGAACTTACAGAGAACATAAAGGCCTCACCCAGGCAGGGTTTGTTCTCATTTTCTGTGACTCAGCTTCTCCAAACTTCCCATGAGGCTGTCTAACCCCAAGGCAGGAGTTCAAGACATTTGAATTCTGACCTTCTCCCCACTCTACAGATACCTGTTTTATTTTCCAAAATACCCCAGCATAGACAGTATTTTAGATATAAAAATAAACCTTGCTACATTTAGAATAGAATGATGGGTATGTGCTGTATGTGCCAGTCCTGGCACCTTTATCATTCAGTTTCATGGGCTTTTGAATCAGTTACTTTCTTTCTCTGGTTCTAATTTTCATCTACAAAAAGGAGAGCCTGCGCTAGGTGAGCTCAGTCTATATATGATTCAGATCGTAAACACCATTAGACCAGGATCCCTATGTCCTGATTATTTATTTTGTTATTATAATTTTGGCTCTGGCATCACTCTGAGAAAATATTGGTGCTCAGTGTTGTTGGACTGAGGACTTGGTGATTATCTTAGGGAATTTTATTTTCTTATTTCCTTAGTGAGTGGATCCTGAACTCATGGACTGCTATCACAGGCATATACTCAGACATGATCTGTGGAAACAGAGCCTACATTAATCAGTTGGTCCTGTCTTTTGGGAGGGTCCAAATTTCTGATGACTCATTTGTGATGAGTAGCTGCCGAAGAAAATGTCCTCCACATAGTTATAGATAAATAGAGATGTGCTTCAGGGGGATGTTGTCATATCTGAATCACACAATTCCTATTTTCCCAAGTTGAACTTAAGACACTAAGGAAAAAATCATTTCCACTCAAGGTGTTTCCTGTTTCACAACAAGGATTTTCCTGAGAGTCAAAGCTGGATGTGTTCTGAGGGTGGCAAAGAGAGAAAGCAGCACCCCATTGAGACTGAAGCTCTGGCTCCAGAAACCTGACTGTCACTGAGGCCTGCAGAGAATGAAGCAGAGTGATTTCAAAAGCAGATACAGAAATCCTTTTGTGGGCTTCTAAAAAGGCCCAGGAAGGCTCAGCCTACTGTCTAGAGAAAGCTGGAATCCCCAGAACCACCCCAACCAATAGCTGTGTGATACCCCATTATCCTGAGCTTCTAAGGGAGTTTCACAGGCCAAAATCCTCAGAGCTCTACTCCCCAGTAGACACAATAGAATGGCTGACTCTCCACTGTCACATCAGTTACAACCCAGCCAGGCAGTGGGAATTCTCTGTGTTTTGTTCTATTATTAGAACCCAATTACCATCCAGTGGTACCCTATAGGGAAGTGCTATTCTTCTCCATCAGCACACATAGAATGCAGCAGTTTGGGGAGCAAGCTGGGAGCTTTCAGACAGTAAAACAAAAAGTAGAGAAATAATTTTATTCCTGTCAGAAGCACCTCAAGTCCATTGGCATTCCCCTGGCTTGAGTCTGACCTTATTAAGGAAGGACCTTATTCTACTGCCATGCTGACCTTTAAGGTGTGAAGCCCTCTGCCCAGGCCTACACACAGGCCTACAGCATCCAAGGCCTACCTCACTGAGCCTTCCTGCTTCCTGCCCTCCTCAGTGCAGCCCCAGCAATCGCAGGACAGACAGGCTTTCATCGTAAGAAACTGCTATTTCTTTGAGAACTGCTATCTGAAGCAAGATGGTCCAGCCCCCCGCCCCTGATACCCATCCTTCATCCCTCCTCCCTTCTCTTGACTCATGAGCCCCATGGGGAGGGGAACCACAGGCTGTTCCACGGTAAGTAGTTTGATGGATGTGGAAATAGTTTGACGCACATTTGATGGATATAAATAGTTTGATGGATGTTCAGCCCAAATGTTCTCCCAAAACCTCCTGATGTGTGTTACTCCACTGAGAATGGGAAAGAAGCTATGCTTTGAATCTCTCCTGCACAACTTAAAGGTTTATTGACACTGGAACTTAGGAAAGTATTGCCAAAGTGATGGAAAACAAAGAAGCTGGGAGAGAAAGGAGAAGTGTCTCCAGCTAAGGGACCACACACATTTACCTCAGTACTCCTAGAGGCCTCTAAGTTGAAAGATTTCACTTGTATTCTTTCAGTTATTGGCGTTATTAATTTGATTCTGCATTTGTGCATTTCATCTCTTTGTTCCATGTAGGTACACCATTTGTTATAGAAAAAAGACCTGGAAAAGGTCAGGAACCAAGATTTTGAATCATTGTATTCCATGGAGTGGCTCCAACTCCATGCTGTCCCTTATTGGCCAGAGAATTTCTTCATCTAGATTAGAAGGAGAGATCTAGAGTTTGAAACAAAGCCATGTTTCTTCCCCTTAGGCAACACTCAAATCTTGGCCTTCTTTACCCCACCTTTCCAGCTCACAAGGGAGAAGTAGCATCTGTACGAGGGAGAGAAGAGTGCATGGTTCTCCTTGTAGTGTCTGGAGCAAAGGTGGCAAAAGGCCACCTACACACATGTCCTAGGTGTAGCAGCAGCCCCACACCTTGTGATTTCACCTGGGACTTTGTGACTTACACTCAAAAGTTTCTCTCTCCCTCTCCCTGTCTCTCTTCCTCTCTTTCTCTCTCTCCCTCTTCCTCCCTTCATTTCTCTCTCTCTCTCTTTCTCTCTCTCTCTCTCTCTCTCTCTCTCTGTCTCTCCCTGTCCCTGTCTCTCCCTCTCCCTCTCCCTCTTTCCCTCTCCCTCTTTCTCTCTCCCTCTCCTTCCCTTTCTCTCTCTCTCTCTCTGTCTCTCTCTCTCTCTCTCTCTCTCTCTCTCTCTCTCTCTCTCTGTCTCTCTCTCTCTGTAGTACTATCTGATCTATTCAACAATTTCAGGAAACAAACAACAACAAAAAAAAGGTTTGAAAGAATCATAAATAGCTGGACAAAAAAAAAAAAGTCGCCAATTTTCTCTGGTATACAGTGAATCTTCTGGTACACGTCTTTCTGATGTAAAGTCCTATTCCCAGAAAGGACCATCAACCCATAATACTGTTCTGTATAATCAGTGGTACCACAAAGTCACAATATAATGTAAAGCATAGATTATGTATTAGGAGTATAACCTATTATTTCACCTAACCATTACAAAATTCTATAAGTTCGTAATACTGTTGTTCCGATTCAGTGGATCAGGGAAGTGAGGACCACAAACATCAATCAAAGCTTACATGTCTGGTAAGCAACAGAGTCAAGATTTCAACTCAGGTCTTTCAACTGCAAATTCTATGCTTTTTGAAAACAGTGTTCTGCTTCTCAAGAAAAGGAAAGAATAGTACTTGTCCCCGTGCAGGGGGAGCTCAGAACAAAAAACAGGTTTTCAGAGACTTCCAGGGCACACAAAACCATCACTTGAGGGGTGGGCAGGGCAATAGACTACAGTCTCCCCAGACTCAAGGCAAACAGCAAAAGTGATGGGAAAGCAGCTCAGGTTACTGCATTGTGTGGGGAAACACCCCCTTATCAGACTCCGTAATGAGCACAGTAAGTTTCTTTTAGTTGAAGAGCTGTACACTATTTTGAAGAGATAACCTTCCAAGTCCATTGCAATGCAAATTTAAAAAGGGCAACTTAGCAACACATAATAGTAGAAAAGCAAGGTATGTATATTTTCCCTGGATACTCCAGGTTAAGAACTATTGCTGACTCTGGTTAGAAAAACTGGTAGTTAAATAATTTAAATACCCCAAATAATTTAAATACCAACCTGAGGAATCATATAATCCCATTTAAAAACATGCATTTTGATAGTTCAATTTTAAAATCCCCCTTGGATATAATTGTATTTTAAGAACCCCAACACAATAATGTCAGAGTCATGTACATTGGTGGATTTAAAAGCCAAGGGTTCCTTGTGATGTTCAGGGAGAACCCTTAGCCTTGCTGGTCAGCACCCATGTAGTAGTCAGCTTTCCCATCCCTGAAGCAAAAGACCCTACACTCACAGTTTAAAGGAGAGATTTATTTCAGCCCATGGTTTAGTCTGCAGTTGTCTGGCTTTGAGGCAGAAGTGGCACAGTGGATGGCATGGCAGAGAAAGGCTGCTGAACTGTCTCAGGGCAGCCAGGAAGCAGGAAGAAAAGGGAGGAGCTGGGGATGAAAATGTACCCTTCCCATTCACACCCCCAGTGAGCCACCCTTTCCAGCCACACCCCAGCCTGGGGCTTTTGGGGGACATTCTAGATCTAAATCATAAAACTCCCCTATACTTCAAAGAGAAGATTCTGAAGAATCTCAACAGGAAGGAAAACTTCCTTAACTATTGACCTATGTTAAAAGAATAATAATGACCAGTTCTCTTGTTCTTGACAGGGACAACATAAGGACAAAAGGAATAATGCATCAGCTTCCCTAGCATTCTTCACAGTGAGGGAGGTAGCCAAAGTAACTCCTTTGTAGTCAGTCCACGGGTAGTGTTTATTTTCCAGAAATGCACCAGTTTTATTTACATCTCTCAAGTTAAATGATTGGGCAATAAGGGTTTGTTCAGTACCTTTCTTCACTGGGCACTGTCCTAGGTGATGTTTTTATTAAAGACTAATTGGGTCTTTAGTTATGGGTAGTGGTAATTGCTCTGAAATGTAAGCTGTTTTGAATAACAGCTATCCATTTAACAAGGATTTACTCTGAAGACTTTATGGGCACAGAGAAGAAGGGTTTCAGAAACATTTGAGCTTATGGGGATCCTGCAGTTTCTTTAAGTGATGTTTCCCCAGGAGCCCCTGGAAATGAATACCGTTTCTCCCTGTGGAAGTAATAGGGTCTCTGCTTGTTATTAACCAGAAAGAAAAAAGTATATTCTGAAAACCCAACAATTGGCTAATCTGATCTCTCCAAACAGAGTTAGCTTAAAATCTGGTCTCTCAGTCTTTCAGTGAGAGAGGAGCAAGTGTATATTTTCAATCAGACTTAGTGACTGTGCAGTAATTATTTATGTAAAGGATAAAGAAGTCAACATAACAATATGTTTTCTAGGCATTCTGCAGCACACTATGATTGCTAGAGGGAGGCCAAAATATAGAGAAAGGGATGGTTTTATACTTATATCAATTAAAAAAGAAAAAATATGGGGGAAAGAAATAAGAAATGGGGCAAAAAATTTAATCTCATTGCCACATGACCAAGATGAAAAGCTAGAGAAGAACTTTATAATAAGAATAAAGACTGTTTCTTTTATTTCTACCCAAAAAGCCTACCCAAATTTAAGGCTCAGGCCACTATTTCTGTCAGGACCTTTCCCTGATCCCTCTGACCAAAAAAAAATTTCCCCACCCTGGGCTTTCACAAGCTTATGCTTCCTACAATGCACTTCTCTCTGAATGCCTGGTATCAAGATGATAGACACACACTTTACCTCCACACCTGCACTGGGGCTTTCAGGGTCAGGCTTCCAGAGTTACACTTCTTTCTCCACAGTGCTTGGGCTCAGGACAGATCTTATCAATGAATGAATGCACAGGGAGTAAATAGACAGGTTCCTTAAAATTTTGAATATTGGAAAAATTTCCACATCACCAAGAAATTTAATTCCAGCAGAAAGTTTTATCTTTTTTGAAGTCGACATAACAATTTTTTCTGATTTTATCAGAAATGATCTTTCCATTTTAGGTTCATTGAATCAGCATCCAAATGAGGTCGCATACTGCATTTGATTGTTACATTTTTCCTGTCTCTTTTAATCTATCTCTCTTTTTGTTTTCCTGCATATTTGTGGAATAAGCCAAGTAATACTTCCTGTAGCATATTCTACATTCTAGGTTTCATAAATCACTTTCTCTTAGTATTAACTTGGTCCTTCATTCTTGTATTTCCTATACACTGGTAATTAATTCTAGAAACTTGATAAGAGTCAAAGTAAAATATATTCAACAAGAAAAGATCATAAGTTATATTATGTCTTACGAGGACATAACACCATGTTATCTCCTTGTTAAAAGTAACCAAAAGGTTGATGAAATTTTGATGCTTAGTATAAAATTTCCACCAAGTTTTACTATAGCAACCTTAGCAACCATAAGGGTCAAGGCATGGGTCCTTTATTTCATTAGATGTTTTGAGATTTTCAATTCTATCATTCCTTCTGCATTCTTCCATAAAAAAGTACTTTGTCTTGTCTAATACTGTATCTGGTACCCTGAAATACAGTTTACCAAATTATGTAGTTTAAATTAATTATACAATTTAAAGGAAAAATAATATAACTTTTTTTACTTTTTTATTTTAAATAAAAAAAAGAACAATAACAAAATACAGACAACACAAAACAGGGACATTAAAAATGATACAAGGTTTCAAACCAAAAGATAGAGATTAACAGTGGTTGTTATATTACATATTGTTATATTCAGCAAAGTTGCTCATATTACCAGATGTAAGAATAGAAGATTGATCAAATCATTAAAGGGAATAAGAAAATCATAGTTTAAAAGAACATTAGAGACAATACATAGTGTCACTAGGCAGGATGGTAGGAATTCACCAGTGGATATTACACTGAAAATTGTTGTTGTCACATAAGTTGCTTAGATTACCTGATATAAACATGCAAAATTGGTAAAAATATTTTTAAAAACCTTTTAAACATTAACTATTCCCCTCAACAAACCATCAGACACCAACAGTACAGTTATGTCACCAACCCATAATATATAAGATGCCTTAGTACTTTCTTTTTCTTCTTTCACTCATCCCAGTTGTTCCTTCCTTTGAGCAACTTCTTTCCCTTTCTTATTATCTATTGTACATTTTGGGTTTTATTTACTCTTTCATGTTCTTACACCAGGGAGACAATATGATATTTATACATGTGGGCCCAATTTATTTCACTTATGAGTATGGTCTCTAGTTGCATCCATTTACCTATAAAAGCCTCCAGTTTATCTTATTTTATAGCTGAGTAATACTCCATTATATAGAAATACCACAGCTTTTTTATCCATCCCTCAGTTGATGGGGATTTGGGTTGTTTCCAAGATTTAGCTATGACAAATTGTGCTGCTATAAACATGGGTGCACATATATTGCTGTGGTATGACGTTTTTAAATCTTCTGGAAATATACCCAGAAGGGGAATAGCTGGATTAAGTGGGATTTCTAATCCTACTTTTGTGAGGAATCTCCAGACTGATTTCCACAGTGGTTGCACTACTCTACACTCCCACGAGCAGTGGAGAACTGTTCCTTTTTCCCCACAGCCTCTCCAGCATTTGTCATTGGTTGATTTCTTAATGATAGCCATTCTCTGTGGGGTGAGATGAAATCTCAGTGTTGTTTTAATTTTCATTTCTCTAATGACTAATGATGTTGAACATTTTTTCATATATTTATTCACCATTAGTATTTCTTCCTCTGAGAAGTGTGTGTTTAACCTTTATCAATTTCCAAAATAACAAATCAATATAATAGCAAAATCAAATGGTGGTGAGTGATGAGATGTTAGTTTTGAGGTATTGTCATGAACTCATGAATTTTTGCATATTAAACAATATTCCAAACAATGATATTTGTTATTCTCTCTGAGACTCAAATTATCTCACTTTAAACCAGGTGGGCCTGTAATTTCTGTGTACTTTTATCCATAAATCATTTGCTTTCAAAAATTTCAAAGATAAATTTTCAAGAATACAATAAATGCAGTCTATAATTGCTAACATTTTGCTGCTTTTGCTTTATTTCTCTTTGTGTTGACCGCTGTGAAAGTAAATTGTAGTCCTTGCCAACTTGAAATATTTTGACCACATGTTTTAATTGGAGGACATTATTCTGTAAAACCACAATATTATTATCATAGGTAAAAAATTTCACATAATAAAATTTTATAACGTCACGTGAAACCCACACAATCTATGTGGATATTTCTGAATTATCCTCAAAATATCTTTAAAACTGCTTTCTTTTTCTGCTACCCAGTGTTCAGTTATGTTTCTCATATTCCACTTGATTGCTATGTTCCTTTGGACCTTTTAATCTATGGTAGTTTTCTACTTTATTGTTTCTTTAATAACATTAACTTTTCGAATATCCAGTCCCATTGATATTCTGCTTTTTCGATTTGGCTAAATTTTTCCTTATGGAGTCAACCTGTTTGTCTATATCCTCAATTTCCTATAAACTAGAAAATAGATCTGGAGTAGTGCTGTCCAATAAAAATATAACATGCACCATATACACCATCTTAAATTTTCTAAGAGCAACATAAAAAGTAAAATTAAAAGAATATTTATTTTCACTAGTGAAAATCTTAAGCATGTACAGAAGTAGGGGGAAAAGCTGGATGAGCTATCATGTAACTGCCATGTGCTGATAATTGTTGGAGTTGAGTTATTGTTATATTTCTCTCATTCTTAATTATTTAGATGCAAATTCCAGAACACTATCATAACCTCACCCATACATATGTTAGTATATTTTTCTGAAGATAAGGATTATTTTTAGGAAATATAACTACAGCAAAATTATTACAACTAAATTAACTGTTTCTGAAATCTAATGAAATATCCAGTGTGCAAATTTCCCTCAATGTCTCATGGTATTTTTATAGCACATTTGATTCAAGATCCAAGTAAGTCCCATACATCACAGTGATTGATACATATTTCAAGATTCTTTTAATGTGTAGGTTATCTTCCATTTCTTTCTATTCCCTCCCATTTATATGCTTAGGGAACCTGGGCCATTTGTCTGTGGAAAATCTCACAGTGATGATTTGCTGATTGCAGCCCCATGGTGCTATTTACCATGCTATTTTGCATCCTGCTGCCACTTGCTATGCTGGGCCTCTTTTAAATCTCAATTAGACATACAGACACACTCAACTATAAAAAGCCCAAACTCAGCATTGAAAGTCACTTATAAAGACACAAGGATAAGAATTGCCACACGCCAACACAGGACATTTCCCTTTAGTGGAAGCCCTAACAGCTGCCCGCAATCCAGGCTTTGACCCCTCCAGGGGTTCTCAAGTAACTGCAAGAGAATGAGATCACATGGCAGCTGTGACAGATGTCCCTACCCTAGAAATTCCATGTTCCAAAAAGGAACCAATCTCTCTTCTAACAACTCCATAGGCACAGCTTCTAAAGATAGCAAGGGATAACCTATTACAAGAATCATCACATTCAGAGAAGCCCATAGCTATGTCTTCTCAGCTGGTATAGATAATTCGTAGTCTTCTTGGCCCAGATAAAGTTTATCAATTAAGAGGCAGTTCTAACATAAGCAATGTTGAGTTTGCAAGTGCATAGAGATAAAACAAATCCCAGTTTTCCAAGGGGAAGAAAAATTGTTTTTGTTCATCCTTCACTCTCATCTGGATTTTCTGTAAACTGAAATAGTCAGATCTATAAGCTTGATCAGATCCAGATGCACTATTTTGTCAAAATCATTTCCTAAATGATTTTGTGTGTGTGTGTATATATATATCCTGTTCATGTCCTTTTTGTGATGTTAGCAGTTGTGATTATGAGTGCCCAGTCTTGTTAATTCATTGGGGCTTACAGAATGTGATATTCTGGTTCTGTTATTCTTTTTCCATTTATTAACTGGAAAATTTCCCCTCAGAAGAAACTTAGTTAAACTGAGGTATGCTGAGTTCATAGAAGAAAGCCAAGATAAATGCCTGATCCTTCCTTTTATGTCCACTTATAATAATAATGAATTAATCTAATAGCGTCCTTCAAAAGTAATAGATCAGGAAGCTTTGGGGAAAGTAAAGAAGAACCAAGGGGGCTAAAGGAGCCCAAATGGAAAAAGTCCAAATACAAGGATAATAAATGAATGTATCTCCCCCAAAAGAGAATATGCACAACTTTGCTAAGTTCTACAAATAAATATGAAAATAAATTTTTAAGTTTTATGTGCAATTTTATATGCAAATAAATTTTTAAATTTAAAAAAATAAGATGGATTATTCTCTAAGAGAATAAAACCCAAAGTACCATAAAAAGCATTCTCCAAACAGCAACACCCCAAATAGCGGAGAATTCTACTCAGTCCTTAAAACAACAGATAATCTTAATGCCACTGCAACTGTTCCAGAACATCAGAAAAGAAAGTTTCAAATTATGTTTATGATTTAACTGTAGTTTTGCCAAAACCTGAAGATGGTAGGTAGCATAAAAGCAATATATATATATTTTTTCTCACTTATAAATACATTAATATATTGTTGATATATATTATCTGTTTTATTATGTATCATATTATTGTGAATATATATTTAATATTATATATGTAATCTCACTTACAACTATCAATGATTAAATTCCTAAAACAATATTTGCAAGCCTATTATTCAATTAAAAGAATAATACACTATTACTGTACTAGTCAAGGTTCTTCAGAGAAGCAGAACCAATAAGATGCTCTTGGCATGCCACTGATATGCATTGATATGTTACCCTTTGTGTAAAACTGTAAGAAAGTAAGAACATATATTGGTATCAGCTTAAATCTGGCTAAATATATCTAGATAGATTAAATAAGAAACTTATAATAGTACAGCAGATAGTGATATGGATCTGAGCAGAGGAAAATAAGGGTTAAAGAGACCTTTCACTATACATGTAAATACACATAAGTACATGTGCACACTCATATAAACACACATGTATACATTATAAACATCTAAAAGTATACATCTACATGTAAATTTTGAATAATGTTACAGTATTTCTATATTAGACTATTAAGAGAAACAGAACAATCGCATACATAGGGCTGCAAGTTAGAAAGCCTAAGAAAGTTGGTATGGTTTCAGTCCAAGCTTGAAGATATAACAAAAACCAGGCCTAAAGCCTGAGAACCAGAAGCATTGATCCCCAGTGGCAGGAGATGATGGATATTCCAGCTCAAACAGAGAGAGCAAATCTGTCTCCTCTGCCTTTCTGTTCTACTCTGACCCTCAGCGGTTCGTTAATACATTCCCACACTGATGAAGTCAATCTTTTCACTCAAACCACTCATTCAAGTGTGAATCTCTTCAAAACCACCCTCGCAGACACACCCAAAAATGTTTTACTAGCTGTATGTACATCCCTTAGCCTGGTCAAGTTGATGCATAAAATTAGCTATCACAAGTGCCTGCTAGAATTAAAATAATAATGAAATAATAAAGGAAACACACATGGAAAACCCAAAAAGAATATTTTGGGGGAAATACTAATTTTCTTAGGCATGTTTATGAGTTTGCAATTTTTATCAAATTTTACAAAAGAGAGAGAGAAAATACTAGAACTTTAACATCTGTGCATGACTATCATGCTAAAAGTACTTCTTTGGCAAAATCACATGTGCTTTAGCTATTCTTTATTATTAAATATTCTGATGATTCTGAATGGATCATGTCTTTGCCTCATTTGTTTCAGCTCCAGTCAGACTACATGCTGCATAATGCATCAAAGTTACATTTATTTATAGCCCGTTAGTCACACAAGCTCTTTGTAGAGATGCTAGAAGAATTTTTGTGAAAATTGGGAAATAGATTTTATGGTCTAATTTTCATCCCTTCTGAATATGCCTATATCAGGGGAATATTCTTAGACCATTTTCAACAAATTGTCTCCATAATCAAAATCCTTAATGTGCTGACTCTAAAAGCAGAGGACAAATCGTTATATTTTACATAGAAATCTGGCAGGGGGCGAAGAAATCTGGGGAAAGAGGATTTGAGCAGCTCCCAAATAAAGATCAGGAGTCCTCTTAAGGGTCCTGTTATTGAGTCTACCACATAGATTCTAGGGGAAAAGTAAGAACTTCATAACCTTTAGAACTTATTAGCAATATCAAGAAAAAGGACTGAATCACAAGTTATACAAAATGCTCACCTAAGCAACCTCCCTTCCCTGACCCCTCACCTGTAGAGTAGGGAATAAATTTAAACATTTTGGAATGAGAGGTTACCTCCAAACACTACAGATGGTGGATTATGGCAGCCAGTTTTTCCTGCTTCTTGCTTCCAAATTTCAGAAGGGAGAGAGTCATGCTTGAACCTGTTTTGTTCACAGAGGACACAAGAAACTCACAAAAAGTAAGGACAGGGGAGAAACAGGCACAGCAGAATTCCTATGCTGATCCCATCCAGTAATTTCTTTTAAAAAAATTTTAAAATAGCCTATTTTTCTTCTCTAGAAGCACCATTTGGTTATTTTCTGTCTTTTTTTTTTTTTTTAATAATAGCCATCCTACAGAATGTGAGGGGGTCTCTCATTGTGGAGTTTGGTTTTTCTCCGGTACCGGGAACCGAACTCACGACCTTGCGCTTGCCTGGCAGGCGCTTTTGCCGCTGAGCTAAATCCCCAGCCCCGATTTGGTTATTTTCATATTGCCCATTTTTTATATTCAAGTTCTCCTTAAAACTGTATATACCAGCTATTTTAAAGTTCTTATTTGATTATTTAATCATCTTTATTATTCTGGTTCTCTGATTTTTCTACTGTTATAGTTCATTCTCTATTTCTTTGATTACCTAATCATTTTTGCTTGAATCCTCAGTACTGCCAAATTCATGTTGTTGAGTTCTGAGTTGTATTCCTTTTTAAAATATGTGCATTTTCCTGGTAAAAAATTATATTTTTTGTGTATGATTAAACCCAGGGACTTCACATTGAATTACATCCCCAGCCTCTTTTTAATTTTTTTTTATTTTGAGACAGAGTCTTAATAAATTGCCCAGACTGGAGTTAAACTTGCTGTACTCCTGCCTGAGCCTCCCTGAGTGATGATATTACAGTGTGCTTCTGCTCCACCCAGATTTAACTTTATACACAGATGACACAATTACAGAAAACACTAGGGAGACAGTTAAAAATCTGTTAGAGCAAAAGCACATAGCAAAGTTTACAAGCTACAAGATCAAAATTAAAAAATTAATTGCTTCAGAAAATATTAGTAGCAGATTTTTGTGTAACGGCTACCCTCAAAAATCATATGTAGAGATAATATCATTTAGATGATCTTCGCATTGTTTAAATTCAGATACAGTATACAAAATATGTAGTAAGTGTGCAAATAGAAATAAAACTGAGATATGCTCTCTTTCACCATGAATTGGTGAATCAACTTTCAAGAAAAATCATCCTCAAAAGATATGACTTTTTCAAAAATCAAAAAGGATAAAAATGTAAGAATTATCGCTTAACATTCTTACAATTTTGACATGCATTAATTCTTGAGGATAAAAACATTTATTAAATTTTCCTTCCCACACCAAAATATACCAAAGCCAACTGAGAGCTGTTTTTCTTAGTTTTCTAAAATTTGTTGAAGGCTGGTTATGTATGAGACTATATTATTATTAGGGACTGGGAGGATACATAGATAAATCAAACACTATTCTTGCCTTCAAGAAGTTTACAAATAAAAGAGGAATTGAAGTAGTATAAAGCAACCCTGATATAAATTAATAATATCATCTGCCTTGCCCTTATCTCTTAATGTCAGTCTTTTCTCAATTCCCTCCCCGCTTTAGCCTCAAATGTGGCAAATAAAGTGCAGATAGATAGCTACCAGTGACTACTAGCCCTCCTTCCTTGGTGGTTTTCTCTTGCCATTCTTTAGTCTCTCTGGCTTTTTTCTAATTTTAGCTTAGATTATCCTTTCCTGGCCTCTTGCTTATTGTAATACACTATGAAGACTCCACCCACCCTTGTGCCCATCCATTAACAATTATGGAAAGTCCTCTGTTAGTCAAACTCATTTTAAAGTGGGGGACAGAGACAGCAGTTCAGTGAACAAGAAAGATGCTATCTTTCAGACCTTCTCCCAGTTCTATTTTAGCTTATTATTAGACACTGTGTACTCCCTTCATGGGGGTCACTTACATTCCAAGAAACTGAAATATGGCCAGCTAGTCTCAACTTTGATGGAACCTTCTCTCTGAGACAATGAAGAAACTATAAACAAAAGGAGAAGTGTGAGGGGCTGTGGAAGAATTTACTTTATTAAAAAATACAACTTGTTGTGGTTTAGAGAGACATATATGTATGCATATACACATGAAAATAAATATATAGGACAGAGACCCCTCTTATCACCTCTCTGTGGCCACAGGAACAATGATAAGCCACACAGGAGGAAGGTGGCCTCTCCCCTTGCTACCACCACAACTGAGGAGAACTTTTTTGGAAGGCCCAGAGACCAGAAGGAATGCCAGGGACACAGTAGGGTCCCATCTAAGGTGCACTGGATGGACAGACAAGGCTAGTGAAAAATCCAAAGTAACAATAACAATATAAGAAAACAGGTGTTTGAGGGCTCTTCAGGGCTGGCAACCAGCTCAAGAAGAATCCAGGATTAGGTAACTGGCCCTTTTCTCTCAATTTTTTCTTTTATCTTCTTTTTCTATTCTTTTTCTTCTTCATCTTCCCTTTCTTTTTTCTTTCTTTCTTTCATTCATTCATTCATTCTTTCTTTCTTTCTTTCTTTCTTCTTTCTCTCTCTCTCTCTCTCTCTCTCTCTCTCTCTCTCTCTCTGTCTCTCTCTGTCTCTCTCTGTCTCTCTTTCTTTTGCTCTGTTCTCTGTTCTAAACAGCTGGGGAGAACTCCAGCCACAGAAAACTAATCCCATCCCCCAAACCCAGAGACCAAGTTCAGGTAATCCCTTGATATTCCTTGATTGTTTCTTTTCTATCCCCTTCTCTGGTTTCTCAAACCTTGTATGATCATCTTTTGTCTGCCAGTCTTGCTTGTATCTCCTTTCCAGTTACCCTTGTTTTATAAATCATCCTCCCTAAATCTCCCCACCACAGGGTAAAACCACTATACCAAGGAGAAACACTTTGCATACAAACTCCTAACTTACAATTGGTTCTGTTATATAACTATAGACTCTGCTTCTATGGTCTAAAGTACAAAATTAATAGTTAGCACAGTTTGTAAGTCTCTAAATTATGCTTCATGCTATTGTTAGTGCTAATTTTACTACTTTAGCTAGGATGTCATATCTGTTGTAATCAATTGTTCTCCCTTTTGTAAAAATACTGTGAGGCTCTGGGTTAATAACATCATCATAGCCCTACACCAAAGGACTGGTGACTGAGCCAAACAGATAACAACATCCCACTCTTAATTAATTGAAAGGGTAGGATCTTGGGAGAAGCACAAACCAAAAAACTACACACAGAAGGCATCCCTGAAGAACAAACTTTTCCTAGAGAGGCCTTGATGCTGGTGATACAGCTACTTAATGCAAAACCCCACAAAGATCATCACAGAAAACAAAATGAATGTTTTTTGAAATAGAAAATGAGGAGACAAAAAAGTAAAATGTAATCTCAAACCTCCAGCCCACCCAGAACAAGCCCAGATGACATCAACATAGAAGAAATTGAGAGGCACACACCTGAAATTTCTGAAATGATAGCAACTGAAGTAAAGAAAGAAATCCATGAAGGTATGGAAGAAATCAGACCAGAAATAATCTCTCAGGTAAAAAAAAAAAAAAGAAGTGTTAACATTTATTAAGGAATTGCTAAGCAACTCTAGAGTAGATATATATAAAAAATAGATAACAATAGGAAGAGGATAGAAGCAGTGAACGAGCAACATAGGAAAGAACTAGAATGCATGAAATGAATTCAAATTGATATCCAGGAAATTAAAAATTCCACTGAAAGCTTGCAAAACTTCTTAAATGAAACTGAAGACAGGTTTTCAGACTTTGAAGACAAGATTGAGACTAGTAACCATGAAAGGAAAGATCTCCTGAAAATAACAAAGGCCAGGAAATAACAATTCAACAGCTCCAAGACAATGCAAGGAACAATAATGTAAGAATAATAGGAGTCAATGAAAAAGCAGCAGTCAACACAAATGACATAAAAAAACTATTTGCACAAGTAATAGCAGAAAAGAGAAAAAGAAAGAAGAAAAAATTACACACACACACACATACACACACAGGATAGCTAAGAGAGTTGTACTACTGACTTCTATTGCTTTCTTGAAATAAACAGTTAATGTTTAATTGTTTGATCATTCTTACATGCCTGTATTTGTTTAATTGAGTAACCAACTTGGAGATAACAATATGTAATACAACAATTGTTAATTTCTTATCACCTTGTCTGAAATTCTGTATTGCTTCTATTGTTTGGGTATTGTTTTGTTTTTGTCTGTTTGTTAATGTGTTTTTGTTCTTTTATCTTTAAAATAAAAAAATATAAAAAAGAAGCAATAGCAGAAAATTCCCAAGCATGGGAAAAGAATGTGACATACAGTAAGTGAGGCATATAAAACTTCAATTAGCCATAACCAAGGTAAATCTACACCCAGATATATAATAATCAAAACCCCATAAATTTAGCAGAAGAACAGAATATTAAAAGCTTTTAGAGAAAAGAAACAGGTTGACTATAAAAGAAAGCCTATCAGAATCACAGCATACATCTCAACACAAACCATCAAGCCAATAAGAGCTTGGAGTGAAGTATTTCAAGTCCTGAAAAAAAGTAAGTTTCAACCCAGATTGATGTACCCTGCAAAACTATCTTTCAAAATTCATGGAGAAATAAAACACTTCCAAGACAAAGAACAAATGAAAATTCATGACCACCAACCCAATACTACAAATAGTACTGAAAGATATTCTAAACAAAGACAAAAATGACTGCAATTACAAGAACAACAACAGAAAGAAACCACCAAGTACAGCAGGCAATTAAACACAGAAAAAAATGTAGGGAAACGCCACAGGAAAGTAACATGACAAAGACAAGTCAATACATATCAATTATTACCATAAATGTAAATGGCCTCAATTCACCAATCAAAAAAAAAAAAACAAAACAAAACAAAACTGGCAGAATGGATCAATAAACAAGATCCAACAATATGCTGTATACAAGAAACACAGTTAACTCAAAAAATTCATGGAATAAAAGTCAAAGTATGGAAAACAATACTCCATGCAACCGAAACCCAGAAAAAAACAGGAGCAGCTATTCTGATTGCAGACAATGTGAACATCAAACCAAGAATGATCAAAAGAGATAAAGAAGGTCACTACATACTTGTGAGGGGAAAAATTCAAGAAGAAGAGATAACAATCATAAATATATATGCACCAAATATGGGAACACCCAACTGTATAAGCCAAATACTAATAGATATGAAAACTCAAATAAGCAATAACACAGTTGCAATGGAGGACCTTAATATCCCATTGTCACAAAGAGACCAACTAGGTAAAAAATCAGCAAAGAAATAACAGATCTGAACCAAAGCTGTGAACAAATGGACTTACTAGGTGTTTAGGAAGTGGTCCACCCAACAATATCAGAATATACATTTTTTTGGCTGCACACAGAATGTTCTCTAAAATAGTCCATATACTAGCCCATAGAACATGCCTAAGCAAATGCAAAGGAATTGAAATTATCCCATGCATATTATCTGACCATAGTGCAGTAAAAATGCAAATTAATGTTAAAATAAACTGCAAAAACACCGAAAACACATGGAAATTAAATAACATCCTCCTGAACAACCAATGGATCACAGATGAAATTAAAGAAGAAATTAAGCAGTATGTGCAATCAAACGAAAATGCAAATACAACTTACTGGAATTCTATGAAAGCAATCCTAAGAGGAAATTTATAGCAGTAAATTCTCACATCAAGAAAACAGAGCAAACATAAATAAAAAAACATAATGCTGCACCTCAAGCTTCTAGAAAAAGGCGAACAGGTCAAGCCAAAGCTCATACATAGGAAGAAACTGTAAAGCTCAGAGCAGAAATTAATGCAATGAAGACCAAGAAAACAGTACAAAGAATTAAATGAATCAAAGAGTTGGTTCTCTGAAAGAATAAATAAAATTGATAAACCCCTAGCCAACCTTATCAAAAAGGAGAAAAGAAAAAACTCAAATTAAGGCAATAAAGATAAAAAGGGTGAAATCACTACAGATCCTGTGGAAATTCAGAAGATCATCAATACCTACTTTGAAAATCTTTACTCACATAGGATAAAAAACACAAGAAATGGACAGATTCCTAGAAACATATTAATTACCAAAGCTGCATGAAGAAGATTTTAAAATTTTGAATAATGCAACATCAGTTAATGAAATTGAAAATATAATTAAAAATTTATGAACAAAGAAAATCTCAGGTCCTGATGGATTCACAACTGAATTCTATAAGACATTTAGAGAAGATTTAATGCCAATACTCCCCAAAGTCTTTAACAAAACTGAAAGGGTAGCACCTCTCCTTAATTCATTCCTGGAGACAAGTATTACTCTGATACCAAAACCAGAGAAAGACCCAACCAAAAAAGAGAACTACGTCCAATCTCCCTAATCAACATAGATGCAAAAATCCTCAGTAAGGTACTAGCAAATAGAATGCAGCAAACCATCAAGATTATACATCATGACCGAGTGGAATTTATCCAAGGAATGCAGATATGGTTCAACATATGCAAATCAATAAGCATAATACACCATATCAACAAAGCTAAGGAGAAAAGTCACATGATCATCTCAGTTGATGCAGAAAAAGCTTTTGATAAGGTCTAACACTCATTCATGACAAAAAACCTACAGAAAATTGGAATCAATGTCTTTTCCTCAATCTGATAAAAAAAACAATACAAAATATATTAACTGTTGTTAAACTCCTATTATCTTATTTTGAAATTCTGTATCATTGTCTTTATTGAATTTTTTCTTTTTTCTCTTTAAAATAAAGAAATAAATAAACATATACATCGTGATTTTTTTAAGATGAATTCCCTAGGCTCAAGTGATACTCCTATTTCAATCCCCCAAGTAACTGAGACTATAGGCATGCATGTGCCAGTTCTACATTATGATCAAAGGTCATAGCCTCTGGAAGAAGTAAAGGAGTGGAGTTGCTGGGGACAAGAATACACCTGTGCAGGTCCCCTCCCCAGTGACCAGCTCTTATGACCAGGCCTTACTTCTGAATGGCACACTCAGTTATAAACTAAACCACTGAAGAACCTGAAAGAGTAAATAAAACCAAAAATGTACAATAGATATTATGAAAGGGAAAGAAATTGCTCAAAGGAAGGAACAACTGGGATGAGGAAAAGGAGAAAAAGAAGAAAGGAAAATATATATATATATATATATTTGTACATAGAAGGATAGCTGGAATAAATGTACTGCTGATGGCTAATGGTTTTGAAAGGACAGTTAATGCTTAATTTTTTGAGCAGTTTTGCATGCTTATATCTGGTAATCTGAACTAATGCGAAGACAATATGCAATATAACCATTGTTGAATTCCTACCATCTTGTTTGGTGAAATTCTGTATCATTTCTAATGGGATTTTCTTTTTTTTTATTTTTCATTCTCTTTAATGGTTTGATCAGTCTTGCATTCTTACATCTGGTAACCCTAGCAACTTTGCTGAAGATAATAATATGTAATATAACAATGACTGTCAATTCCTATCATTTTCTTCTGAAGCCCTGAATCATTTTTATTGTTTCTGCTTTGTTTTGTTTTTGTCTATGTTGTTGGTATTTTGCTGTTGTTCTTTTTTATTATTATTCTCTTTAAAATAAAAAAATAAGTTAAATAAACCACTGATGAGTATAGTTCTTCCATGATCCAACCACCTTCCCAAAACTACATCTCAAGAACACAAGATTTTAGGGAACCTCTTAGATATGAATCATAACACCCTGTTTCCCCTTAGAGCCAGGAGCAAATGTGAAATACTTATGTAATTATTTTTGCTTGGAGAATTATCAGTCAGTCAATACTCCTTCCTGTAAGTCCTGCCTACATCTACTTCTACATCCTGACAGGACTGACCTCTAAGACCTGTGTATCCATAACTTCTTCATCAGCTATAACTCAACAAATTAGGATAATGCATAACCATGTGTCTTAAGTGACATCAGTTAGCTTCTGCCTCCCAAAAATTGGAACTGTTCTAAAGCTGTTATTAGTCTGTTGGGAACTTTCATAGCTTGGGCTGCCAGAGCCATGCTTAACCTAAGTTCAAGTGGAGTGGAGAAAGGTGATGAGGTGATGAAAGGAGGATTTACCCAGGAGTGTGCAGAGGTGAATAGTGAGGTAGCCTTAGAGGGACAGATGGCAGCATCTGCCTTGCCAGCTTGTCCTGCTTTCATCCTCTGAGAGCCCTGACTGTGAGATTAGTCACATATAAGAAGGAAAATACACTAGATCGATCTCTCCCCCTTTGTGCTATGTGAGGATACAGTGACAACCTAGCCATGTAAAAACCAGAAAGCAGGCTTTTCCTCATGAACCTAACCATGCTGGTACCCTGATTCCAGGCTTTCTCACTCCCAGAGCTATAAGAAATAAATATTTATTGTTAAGTAATGGAGTCTCTGGTAACTCACTGCAGCATCCCAAGCTGACTAATACAGAGCATGTCATGTCTATTACCTCCATGTGCCTGAGCTCTCCATGAGGAGGTTGGTCCTTCAGAGTTGTACACAGCAGTCCAACTCCCAACAGAGCTCACCAGAACACAGGCCCATCCCAGAACAGTCTAAGGCAGTGGCGGCAAACCTATGGCACATGTGTCACAGTGGGCTGTTTGTATCACTGAAAGCTCTAAAACGTTCACCATCACTGATCTAGTGGGAGCCTCAAACCAAGCTACAACAACAGATGCATCACAAGCGGCTCAGATTCACTCTTCACAAGAAGCTGTGAGACCTTGGAAAAATTTACACTCCTCTGATACTCAAGTTTTTCCTCTTTACAAATGGGAAGACTGATATCAAATCATATTTTATATTTCTCAAGCATAAATCAGTAATCCATCCCTGAAAGTCATATACCTGCAAGAAACATACAGAGCCTTTTGTTATTTTGAATGGAAAATTATTACAACACATGGTACCTGAAACCAAGACACTGTATACTTTCTTAAAACATGACTGAGCCAGGCGTGGTGGCACACGCCTGTAATCCCAGCACTCAGGAAGCTGAGGCAGGAAGACTGCTGCAAGTTCAAGGCCAACCTGAGCTACAAAGTGAGTTCAAGTCCAGCCTGAAATGTATAGTGAAATCCTGTCTCAAAAAGATAAAAAAAAAAAAAATGACTGAAACATCTACATTATAACCAACAAACTCCCATGTTAGAATAGGAAACACTTAAAATATCACTCCCAGCAATCAATAAGGTGGCAAATTATACCCCTAATGAGTTGATTAAATGGTCAACAAATGGTGTTTGGGTAGAACTAGTGACTCAGCTCTCAGAGCCACGGTTGACATGGGTGTGCTTTCTAAACCATTTACACACAGGACCTTAGTTCTCTAACAATGTTATTGAAAATGTGAACTCAAGATTTCTCCTTTATAACTTACACCTGGTGCACTGATTTAAATTTTTAAATGTAAACATCAGTCAACTACTGAGAAATATGTGCTTTGTGAATTCTAGGTAATACATCCAAGAGGAAAATTTCCACAAGGGGTTTGGTAACTAGGACATACAGCATAAAACCTGTACATGTGAAAGCACTAGCAAGCTTACTATACAATTTTTAATGGGGTATCTAAAGAACATCACCTAAGGCATCCAAGAGAATAAGAGAATAAAAGTCCAGAAAAGCAAGCAAGCCTAACAATATTAATGGATGAGCAAGAGCAATACTCTGATAACTGATTAGTGATTTTCAATTTACAGAGCACTTCCAGGCATATTTTCCTCCAATTGCTATAAAACTCTGTGGGACAAGAGGGTTATTTTTTACTTATTCTTGGTTTCTGAGGAAGCTGAACTTCAAATGGGTTAAGTGAAGCTACGTTAAGTGAGGCAAAGTCACACACATGGCTTCAGAGGCACATAGAAACTTAGAAACCCTAAGTTTCTTTTACTCTCACTTTTAATTTATCTCTTGAAGCTTCAGGCATCTACAGAAGTCCCCTCTTCACCTGCCTGCATCTAGCAGTGAATACTCAATTAGCTTTAAGAGGCAGGAAAGTACCTCTTCACTGATCTCTACTCAACTGCCTTTGTCCAACAGCCAGATTTGCCACATCTACTACCCATCCTACCTTCTTATAATAAAGGAATCTTAAAAATTGAAATTACAGCTAGTATCTTGTTCAGTAAGCATAGAATCCAACCTCAGGGGAATGTAGAAACATGAGAAATAGCACATCCAACCACTTAAGGAAAACAACACAGTGCTAGTCAGAGGCTCACTGCTCCGATGTCTAGAATTTCTGCTCTATCTTGCTGTGCTGAACAAACTGTCACACACTCACTCTTTTCTATCCTGCAAGATGGCTGTGTCCCTTCTTTCTGAGTACGATTTATGTTTTACAATCTGGCTACCTAAATCGATAAGTTTACAGCTGTACAACAGCCAGTATCAACATATTATAGAGACTAGGCTTCAGTTACCATTTTAAAAGTTCAAATATTCTTGAAAACTACCCATCACACGTTCCCAGAATATTCCATTAGGTGTGGGAGTCAATCTAATTTACTCCACTTGGTGTTTCTAATTTCATTCTCAAAAGAAAGCCTATACTTCAAAATTGCATGCTAACTTGCTACCATCCTGTGGTATAATAAAAATATATTTAGCATTTGTCCTTGGTGTCGGGCACAGAGCTTCTAAAACTGTTCCAATTTCTTGACTGTCTTTTGTTTTTTACAATGAGGCTTTTTGGCCCTACCTAGGTTTATGTCAATGACATGACTCAGAGTATAGGGCCCTTTGATAGCCTTAGGATGGGTACGGGTCATTTTTTCTCCCACTCCACCCCAACCACTAGGAAGGAAAGGGGTGTTACAGGTTGGTTTATAAAACTTCATGAACAATGACATCATGGGGGCGGGTCTCGATGGTGTTTTGTGAAGATGATGTCCAGATAGGGCATGGAAGCTGGGCGTAGCCAACCCCATTTCGTTATACCTTGTCTTCCATTTGGCTATTTCTAAGGTACGTACTTTAAAATAAACTGGTAAGTTTACAAATAATTCTGACTTCTATGAATAATTCTAGCAAATTGCTGAACCTAGTGTTGCGGGAACCAGTGTGGACAGAAATGTGGATAATGTGACCACTCCATTTGCAGGTCTGTGAAATGGGGGTAATCTTAAAGGAACTCAGCTTTTAATATGTTGGAGTCTGCATTAACTCCTGATATGTCAGAATTGAGTTAGTTGCTGAATACCAAACTGATGTTGGAGAATTGATGTTGGAGAATTACAAAGTGGATTTTTATAAACCCACACATTTGGTATCAAATATAGCATTGTAAAATCACCATACACATATCTCTAAGAAAATCATGAAACCTTTTCTGAGCTCAACAAATACCACAACATAAAAAAGCAAAGCTTCATCAACAGCTGTCCTTTATTAAGGAATAATTAGTACCTGTTGGTCATGTCTTTAGAAGATTAAATCAATTGGAGTTAAGAGAAGCTGGCCAAACTGATGTGGCTACAGTGGTAAGAGGAGGCAAAAAGGGCACTTTCTTTACCAACAAGCACTGTCCTCTACCTTCAAAGAGCTTCTGTACTCTTATCTAAATCAGCCTCTTCGCTGGTTTCTGCTTTAGATTGAGGTGCTGTGCTTGAACCCATAGTTGGCCTCGTGGCCCAGTTTGCCTGAGCATGCTGCATTGTGACTCTCTTGGCTGCAAACTTTGCATGCAGCCCAGTGATGGGTCCAACCTCACCCCCATACCACACTAAACCCCTCGGATCACCCAGAACTTAGGCATCTACTTTTCTGGGAGATACGTATGGACAGCATTTATCTTTAAAAATATTGACAAATAGAGAACTTTGGATCATAATGACAAAGGAGAAGAGTAAAGAACCTCATGCAACATGAGACATTATTAAAGATCTTGGAGATGTTTAGCCTCTAAGAAAAAGAAAATAAGGGGAAAACTATGTAGTCACGTGCACAAATTAAAAGGAAGGAGAGAAAGGTCAGCATTTATGTCTATTAGCAGTCAATTCAAAGGTTTCTACTGAACATCAGATTGGCCAGAAGTCCATCCTCGTGAGAGCAGTCACCTTCTCCCTATCACTGGAAGTACTCAAATATGAGGAAAAGAACTGAGATACTAGAAATTCAGAAATGGTGATGGGCTCATTCTTACCTATTTTGGATTTCTGTTACATGGACTCAAAACACAACAGTCACAATTCCAGACATATAAGTATTTATTTAAAATAAAAGAAATACACATATAAAAAGTTTAAAATAAATAAAACCAGTTTCGAAGTCATGTGCCCAGTTTGCTTGAGCAAACAAGTTTAAAAGCAATAAAACATTTGAGATGGGAAGAAATGATTAGTACAACTATTCTTATAATTAAGATTATGTGGCTAATGAAACGATATGCATCTGTAGAATACTAATCAGTTGAATGCACAGCTATAAAAAGCAGTGAGACAAGATGACCTATGTTCTACTTCTCTAGAAAGAGATAATCTGCCCATAGGAAGGAATGAAATGATGGAGCGCAGACTGTCCTGACCATGGACAGCACCATCTTTGGAGGAGCAGCAAGTGGATAAGGAGGGAGAGGAAACTACCCCAGAAATACCAAGACACGTCACTGCTTTCCAGTCTTAGACTTGCTTCCTTCAATTAAAATGACACTTCAGGAGGTCGGAGGTGGGCTCTCCACTCAGCCGTGCCCTAAATTAATACTCAGTGAAGGTGGCTTCTACCTGAACAATTGGGGGCAGCGACAGATCGTAGCAAAGCAGCACTGCCATCAAAAAATGGTTCCAGGCTATGTGTACCCCTCCCATGCCTTAAAACTCTTGCGTGGAGTGTACTTTCCACCCCAGGTGGTCACTTGCCAATCTTTAGGGTACTCTGACTGTACTATCCTCACCTTTTGTCTTGTGCCCTTGAAACTGTGATTCAAGAGGGAATAATTTAATTCTAGCGCCCTCTGCTGGCCCTTCAGGAAGAAGACACCTGAATCTGTCAGTTCATACTTGCCAAATTTTTCATTGCTAGAAAATTATTTTATTATTTCATTACACTCCATGGGGCCTCATATTTTTAAACCTTTAAAGAAAAGTCCAGCTACTAAGTAATTACTAGTCTACCAATTTGCATTTATCAAAATCATAGAAACCTGTCAAACTAGAACTTGTGATCAACATGTAGTAAGTTTACTACACTAAGCTAATTCTAGTTAAACATAAAAAATTATCTTTCATCTAACCTGTGAAACCTAATTGTGGATAATTTTCAATTTGTCAGGCTTTTTAACATCAAACAAGTTAAGGATCTGGTTCCTACCTAGACCCAAGGGGCCAGGTTCTGAACCTTTGTGTTAGAAACCTTATTTCTGCCTAATCAACAGGCTTATTTCTGAAGTGTCCTACTGTACAGGAAGCCCTGCTGAATGATAGCTAAATGTTCAGTCACTTGGACATAATTCTTCAAATTATTTTGGTGTGTTAATTGGTCCTATTGTGACATGAAAGGTTAAGGCATCTTCCAGAATCGCACCTATCGCGGGTGAGTTTCCAGGTACCATGTTACTGCTGGTAATGTGCAGCTACACAGGGGGTGTAGTAGTTGTGACCCACATACCTGGAAGGTGGGAAGAACTCATGACCAGGAACACTTGAAATCTAGTTCTCAAGTGGCATCTTGCCCTGGTGACTTGTGATTCCAAATCATAATGGCTTCACAAACAAAATGAATGTATTACAAGAAAAGAGTGCAAAACACGGCAGCTCAGCAGAGTGTGTGGGACAAGGTCCACATGAAACACACAGGGGAACAGGAAGTCAAGGAGAGCTTTAAGGGCAAGGACCCCTCATTCTCACCTTACCTAACATATTAATCCCTCAAATACCTAGTGAATTCTGTCGGAATTACCTGTTTAGTGAGCGGCATAGCTTTACTGCTGACACCAGTAACCATGACTGCTCAGATGACAGACAAGGGTAGTTTGTTCAGCAGTGGGACTGTGTTGTTGTGTGGTTAGATTTTGTATAGAAATGATTATATTTTTAGGAAAAAGGAGAATATGTCTCAGAATGTTTTCCGGTGTTTGATTTTTTCCTTTTAAAGTGAAATTTTATTGAAATACAACACAACTAAAAAAATGCATGAAGCAAACAGAAGTGTGGGACGAGCACTCAAGGCCTCTTCATGTCTCCTTCCTGTCGATCTCCACATCCCACTCCTGCTTGTCCTCCCTTCCAACACCACAGATGAGTTTTGTCTACTTTTCCAAAATGCCTGTACATGCAGCATATATTCTTCTGTGTCTAGCTTCTTTTGCTCCACATTATTTTTTGAGAGTAATGCTTCCTGTTGATTGTAGGTTTTTATTCTCATTGCTGCATTTTATTTGTAAATATTTCACAATTTTAATTGAATACTTAAATAGGGTTTGAAATTGTTATTATTCTCAATGGCACTGATATGAGCAGTCCTGGACTCTTGTTTTTGTGCCTAGGTACCCATTTTTGTCAGGCTTTGTCAGGCTTGGAGCCATTTTTGCGGGACCAGAGGAAGTTCACATAATCAGTTCCCACAGACACTGCCGAATGATTTCACAAAGTCCTCGAGCCAATCTTGTGTGTTGGCTGTTGTGGGAAGACAGATGCCAGAGATGTCCAGAGGAGACAGAGAAAGGGAAGTCAAGACATTGTGCCTAGGCCTGTGGTTGAGAGCCCAAAAGGACTTTATAAAAAAGAAGCCAAAAGAACCCTGAAAGGAATGGACTCCACCAATCATCAGCTCATCACTGGAGTGATCTGGTGGCTGCTTCTTACAGCTGAGAAATGAAGGCAGAATAATTATTCAAAAGGTAGAGAATGAGAGGAAAATTATCAGAATGGATTCTAACCCCAAATGTGAAGGCATTACTAACAATTTTGTTGCCAGAAAAATGACAAACTAGTTGGTATGTAAATTCATTTTTACACAGAATCCACATTATAAACATTCACCTTAAGGATTTCCACATGCGCAACTGAACATTTGTAAAGCACCTGCCACCCGTTAGAGCAGATTGCAGAATGCGGCAAAATACACATTCCGTATTTATATATTTGCACTTACTGCAAAACTTCCTAAACTTGCTTGAGGCTTTGTAGGTACTTAAAATTATTAATCAAGACAGCTCCTCTATTAATATTGGAAGACGTCTTTTTACCACTGTTGGTATTTATGAGAAAAAAAATAAAGCTTATCACTGAGCTTTCCTGTAAGATTTTTATTGTTAAAAAAGTTTAATTTGCAAATAAGTAAACTAAAATGGAAATGCCAGATGTTATCAGAGAGGAGGATCAGGTTTCTTCCTTTAAATGTGCTTGTCTTCTTTCTGTTGGATTCAGGGCTCTCCCCTGAATGTCTCAGGAAATTGATTTACCAAGAAGATTCAGAATTAACCCACTCCGTGAGACTTACTTATCAAAGTAAAGAGGAATGTAATGTTCTGTTTACAAAAGGAATGTGATTGCTAATTATAAAGTCCTAAGAAATATATATGCTGTTCATACATTTCTTTTTCAAATTCAGAAATAAATCCATGGTGGTTCTGGTCTCCTGTCAACTAAACTCGTCTTAACAGCATAGAGCTACTACCTGAGTTCTTGACTCCTTCATATCTGCCATTTCTCAAATTGGCTTTCAGCTGGCAGTGATTTGATGTGTAACAGATGCTGCCACAGATGCAGGCACACACCAGATAGGGACTGCCTGCCCTTGTAGGAAGCAGCCCAGCTTGCACTTGCATTCATTTCCTTGGGGCCATTTTTGTGAATTGAACTTGGCATAGCCTTGCCTGTTTGCTTTTGATCTGACATGCTGGACAAGAAGTCCAGTTCATTTCCGGCTCTCCAGCAGCCGTGTCCAAGAGCGTTATCCAGTAGGGGGTCTACGGAAACTGCCACTATCAGCAGCCAACAGGCACACTTGAAAATGCATGAGCAACCTTAAAGAGGCAGGAGTTCTTCCCTCAGTGTCTTAACTGCCCAGCCACTATGATGCAAGCTGAACGCATACAAAGGGGAAATCAGTTCAGGCCAAGAATGCAGTGCTGGTTCCTTCGCACAGTGAGGACCCAGAAGCCTCTGATTTCCCTCTGAAAAACTGGCCTAACAAAAGTTTAGCCAGGCTAGCTGAGACGCAAATCAGTTTGTGCATAGAGCCCCAGTTATGAACATTTGCCTTAGGAGCTTCCATATGCACACGTGGACTTTTGCAAAATACCGGCCACCCAGCCTCGGGGACCACTTGTGCTGTCCACTGGGTCAAGAAGTGACAAAGTTCTGAGGTCACACAACCTAGGAGCTCTCTAAGAAACTATGCACCCATTTCATTCAAGCAGGCTTTCTTTCTCTTTTGTGGATTTCGGTTGGGGCACCTCCCATACCACCCTCCCTACTTTTCTTTAAACTTTACAGCTTCCAAAGCTCAGCTCTATCTAAGCAACTTCGTTTCTTAAATCAAGACACACAAGTACACACACTTTAACCACATCTCTCTTTCTGTTCTCTCTTGTCTCTGGCCTATTTACATTTATGGATGCTTTCCCCTTTCTTAAAAGGTGCTGAATCCTGAAGAAAAGAAAGCAATAACTGGAAGTTTCCTAGAAAGTTTAAAAAGGAAAGACTACTCTGACTGATACTGTCACTGTGGAAATCAATGTGGAGATTCCTCAAAAAATTAGGATTAAGTTTCCATTCAACCCATATATTCCCCTTGCGGGTATTTTCCCAGAGGAAATGAAAACATCATAGCATTCATGTTTATAGCACCACAAATTGTAATAGCTAAACCTTGGAAAAAACCCAAATGTCCATCAACCAAGGACGGGATAAAAAAAGATGTGATATTTTTTATACAATACAGTACTACTTATTTTTAAGAAAGATTATCACGAGGCTTTTATAGGCTATATAAAGCTCTTATAGGCTTTATAAGTGGATGCAACTTGAGAAAACACTCGTAAGTGAAATAAATCAGACTCGTATGTATAAACATCGTATTGTCTCCCTAGTGTAAGAAACTGAAAGAGTAAATAAGATCCAAAAGGTACAATAGATATTGTGTAAGGGAAAGAAACTACTCCAAAGGAAAGAACAACTGGGATGGCAGAAAAGAGAAAAGAAGGAAGGGGTCACAAGATAGATATATATACACAGGATAGCTAAGACAAATGTACTACTAAGTTTTATTCGTTCATTGAAAAGAACAGTTAGTGCTTATATTGTTTGATTAATTTTGCATGTGTATATCTGGTAATCTGAGCAACTACTTTGAAGATAATAATATGCAATATGATAACCATTGTTAATTTCCTATCATCTTATTTTGGAATTCTGTACCATTTTTATTCGGTTGTTTTTCTCTCTTTTAAATAAATAAATAAAAACCACTCTTAAGATATCAGTGTCATCAAGTTCTAGAACACATGAAAGTGCATTTTAAAAGTCTGTTCAAACTTTTATCAAAATTCTTCTATCCTTTACCTGCTAAATCATCCAGAATAAACAGCTATCTAATATTCATTATGTTTTCTGTTTAGCTGAATTTCCTATGCTACCAGAATAACAGGACTTTTGATTGTAAATATAGGATACGTCATTGTAAATGTGTGGTCAAGTTATGGATTAAATGTCATTGTGGACCTGATCTTTGTCAATAAGATGAATCTCAAGCATTTTAAATTTTAAACAACTGACAGTAAATGAAAGTTTAGAGTGCAATCATATAACCTGTTAAGAGGCCAGAAATGTTCTGTGTTATAATTCTGATATGATTTTCTTTCTTAGCACCAACCGTTAATGAATCTTATTTAATTTAATCCAGCCTGAAAGTAGTCATCGGTGCTGGGCCAAGTTGCACAGAATCCAGGTGGGCAACCATGCTTGGTTATTTGGATTTCCAGCTTCTGTGTGTTAATAGTTATCTGATTCAGACTCAATCCTCACTGAAGGGAAAAAAATTTGACCGGTCCACTGGGAAAAATATTTCATGAGACAGAAAAGCCTGTATTTGTCTACCACTATTTTTTATTTTCCTCCCCATGGCTGTGTCCTCCTCTGAACTGCAACAATTTATCTTAGATAATGGCATAGTTTTTTTAAATAATGAAAATACACAGTTTATTGACATGTGGCTAATTTAATCCTAGAGACCCAGAGGCTATAAAAGGAAAGAAATTGCATAGTTAATTACAAATCATTGTCATAGGAAGGGTAATATACGTGTATAATCATAAAACTTGAGGGGCTGGGGATTTAGCTCAGTGGCACAGCGCCTGCCTGGCAAGCACAAGGTCATGAGTTCGATTCCCGGTACCGGAAAACAACAGCAAAAAAAAAAAATCATAAAACTTGAAAATCAGATCTAAAAAGTTTTCTAGCCACTCATCTCTGTCTAATATTTTTTTTAGTACCAGGAATTGAACTCAGGACCTTGTGCTTGCTAGGCAGATGCTTGTGCCACTAAGCTATATGCCTGGCCCCTCTGTCCAATTCTTGAAGTGTCTTTCATTTTAGGTCTCCCTCAGGTTTGAATGTTTCTTAATTGTCTACAATTGCAAACTGATCTTGGTAAGTGGAACATACATATTCCACAAAGAATTCAGAGGTTGACATGAACCATTACTTTTGAAGATGTTTGTAGCTCTAATAGATAACACAATGATTTTGTCTTCATTCTTTCTTTTTGGAAAGTAGAATTTGAGACATAGCTGTCTTCTAATAAAATTGAGATATTTGCAGTGGTGACCATCCCAGTTCCTAGGTCTTAATTTTTGGTACATTTATGTCCAATCAAGCATGTTGAAAACATCTTAACCCATTCGCCTTTGCAAATGGTGTTTTCGGGGTGCTACTGCTGAGGTGAATGTGGGTTGTGTCTGGTGACCTGGTCTCTCCATTCTCACTTATGCAGACGCATTTTCAGTCCTATGCTACAGTGGTGAGAGTCATTGTTTCCTGCTCTGAAATTAGTTTCAGTTGGCTTTTCAGGAGAGGTCCGATCCTCATCCAGTTTCAGCTGGAAAGTCCCTCTCAGGAGTCTTTGAAAGGAAACCTTTTCTGGGAACCAGGAAGAAGCAAGACTTCTTTATCCCTTCCTCCTGATCCATCTTCCTCCAGTTCTCTGTGGTCCCTGCTCTAAGTAGACTTTCTTTGAGCTGTAGCTTATTCTGTAGCAGTGGAATACAACTTTAATGCTGCACTTTTTCAGTTCTCTGTTTACAAAAGCAATCAGTAAATTTTATTTTAGTTAGCTTTATTGAAGTATAATTTACGCACAGTAAAAGTCACATACAGTTTGATGAGTTCTGACAATTGTATACTGTTGTGTGTTCACCATGACAATTGAGACATAGGACATTTCCCTCAGGCCTTAAAACTCCTTTACGTCTCTTTGATGTCAATACCCAGCACCCACTCAGTCCACACAGTAGTCATTGATCAGCTCTCTGCTATTATATTTTACCTTTTTTAGAATTTTATTTAAATGAAGCACACAGTGTGTAGTCTTAAAGACCTGGGTTCATTCACTTAATATATGCTTTTGAGATCCACTCATGTGTTGCATGTATCAGTGGTAGTTCTATTTTACTGCTGAGTAATATAGATATGCCAAAATTTGCCCAATTACCAGTTAGTGGACATTTAGGTCATTTCTAGTTTTTAGCAGTTATGAATAACAGTGATATGAATACACATGTCTGAGCTTTTCTGTGAACATATTCTTTAAATTCTCTTAGATAAATGTCTAAGTTTAGGATTGGTGGTCCGTAATGTAGGTATATATAGCTTGTATGTATGTATATATGTATGTGTGTATTTGATAGTTTGAGACAGGGGCTAGCTATGTAGACCAAGCTTGACTCCAACTTGTGACCCCTGGCCTCCCATGTGCTGGGGTTACAGGTGTAGACCAACACACTCAGCATATACTTAATGATTTAAGAAATGCCAAACTGTTTTCTAATAATACTGCATTATTTTGCATCACCAGCACCATTGCAGGAGGTTTCCAGTTGCTGCACAATTTTCTCACCCTTTTGGAAAGTCTCTTAGTACTTTAAGACTAAAACTTTTAATGCTTTGTCTTTTAAGATTTTTAACGGCCTTTTCCTGTTAGTCACCCTCATGGTTATGTTATGTTGTCTTGTTTTAATTTTCCTGATGACTAATAGACTTTTCAAGGCCTTATACCCCAATATTTATCTTCTTTAGTAAAGCATCTGTTTAAATCTTTTGTCTAGTTTTTGAAAATCAAATTGTTTCTTTTTCTATTGAATTGCAAGTGTTCTTTCTATATTCTGGAAACAAGTCTTTTCATCGACTATGTCTTACACGTTTTCCCCCAGACCATACTTTGCCTTTGCATTTTCTTAACACTGCTATTTAAAGTGAATTTTTAAAATTGTGAGGTTGATATACTTGTTCAAGGAAACTGTGCTTATCCAAGGTCGTAAAGCTTTTCTTTAAAAGTATTGTAATTTAGTTCCCACATTTAAGCTGATGGTTCTTTTAATTCTTGTGTATAGTATGAGGTAAAAGTCAAAGTATTTTCCACAATGTAGTTTATTCTAGTATCATTTACGTAAAAGACAATCCCTACTTTAATACATTACCTTGCTACTTTTATCAAAACTCAGTTGGTCACATGTGTGAGCCTCTTTCTGACTCTCTATTTGGATCCATTGATATGCCTGTCCCTATGCTAACACCCCGCTGTCCTTCCATATAGTTTTGTAAAGAGTCTTAAAGTTAGAATGAGTCCTCCAACTTTGTTCTTCTTCCTCAAAGTTGTCTTGTCTGTTCCATCATCATATAAATTTATAACTTGCCAATTTCTACAGAATCCCCAGAGGACATTTATGCTGAGATTTCTTGAGACCTACAGACCAAATTGGAAAGAAACAATATTAGATTTTCTAACACATGACCATGGTATATCTTTCCATTAATTTAGGCCCTCAATTTTTTGTCTGCAGTATTTTGCAGCTCAGAGCACAGGCCTCTCACATAGTTTGTTAAGTTCATCTTAAGTAGTTCATGTTTTTCAATGCTGATATAAATTATAAAATTTAGCTTCCACTTATTCATCTGTATCTATGAGAAAATCTCATGGTTTTTCTTTTTTCATTTTGAAATATGGTGAATTATATTGCTGGATTACTATATTAAAACAACTTTGTATTTTTGACTTAAATCTCTCTGTGTCATGATGTGTTTTCATTTCCATATATGTTGGATCCAGTTTGCTAAGGTTGTATTGAGAATTTTATCCATTTATCTTTTGAGAAATGCTGGATGCAACTGGCTTCTCTTGTAATGTTCTGCCTTTTTCTGGTTTGGGCACCAAGGGAATTCTGACCTCATAAAATAAACTGAAAGTATTATTTCTTCTTTTATTTTTTTTAAAGAATACAAAATGTCAAAAACATTAAAAATGTTGCAGAATTTCACTAAACAAGATGATAGGAATTTAACAATGCTTGCTATATTGCCTAGTGTTGTCTTCAAATTAGTTGTTCAGATTACCTGATATAATCATGCAAAACTGATCAACAAAAAGAAAAAATTAAAAAGGAAAAAATTTAAGCATTAACTGTTCCTTCCATTAGACCAGTAGAAATCAGCAGTAAAATTGTCACAGAAATCCTGTGTATATACATATATATTTTACCCTTCCTTCTTTCTTTTCTCCTTTCCCTCATCCCAGTTGTTCTTTCCATTTGAGCACTTACTTTCCCTTTCACAATATCTATTGCACCTTTTGGATTTTATTTACTCTTTCAGGTTCTTACACTAGGAAGACAATACAATGTCTACACATGTGGGTCTGATTTATTTTACTTACAAGTATGGTGTCAAGTTGCACCCATTTACCTATAAGAGCCTTAAATTTATCTTTTTTATAGCCGAGTAATACTCCATTTTACAACAATATGGCATATTTTCTATTCATTCCTCAGTTGATGAGTATTTGGATTGTTTCCAAGATTTAACTATGCAAATTGCCCTCCTATAAACATGGATACACATATATCACTGTGGTATGATGATTTCAGTTCTTCTTGAAAAATGCTGAGGAGGGGAATAGCCGGGTTCAATGGGACCTCTATGCCTAGTTGGTAAGCAATCTCCACACTGATTTCCACAGTGGTTTCACCAACCTACATTCCCACCAGCAGTGGAAAAGCACTCCTCTTTCTTCACAGCCCCTCCAGCATTTGTTACTGATTGACATGTCAATGATAGCCATTCATTCTGGGGTGAGATAGAATCTCAGTGTTGTTTTAATTTTCATTTCTCAAATGACCAGTGATGTTGAACATTTGTTCATATATTTATTTGACATTTGTATTTTTTCATCTGAAAAGTGTGTATTCATCTCAGATGTCCATTTTTGAACTGAGTCTTTGAATTTTTGGGGCCTGATTTTTTTTAATACTTTATATGTTCTAGATAGAAGTCCTTTGTCTGAGGAACAGTAAGCTAACATTTTTTCCCAGTTGTGGATTTTCTTTTTACTCTGTTGGTGATTTCTTTTGATGTGCAAAAACTTTTCAATAAGATGATATTCCCAGTTGTTGATTCTTTGAAGTATTTCCTGTGCAGTGTAGTTTTTATTCATCAACTCTGTTTATCCCTATGTCTTCAAAATTGCTACCTATTTTCTCCTCCAGTAGATTTAGTGTTTGTGTTTAAATATTTAGATCTTAGATCAATTTTTACTTTGGTTTAGTGCATGGTGACAGACATGGATCTAGTTTTAGTGTTTGGCATGTGGAAAGCCAGTTTCTTCAGCACCATTTATTAAGGAGGCTATCTTTCTTCCAGGGAAATGGTTTGGCTCCTTTATCAAAGATAAGGTGATTGAGTATGTTTGTAGTTGCGTCTGCATTTTCTAGCCTGTTCCAACAATCTGCAGGCCTGGCTTTTTTTTCCATTGCCATGCTGATTTTATCACAGTAGCTTTGTAGTATAATTTCAAATCAGGGATTGTAATGCCTCCTGCCTTGCCTTTGTTTCCCAGGATTGCTTTTGCTATTTTAGGTCTATTCATTTAGATGAATTTTAGGAAGGTTTTCTCTAGGTCTGTGAGGTATACCAATGGTATTTTCATTGGGATTGCATTTAATCTTTATAACAATTTTGGGAGTATGGCTATTTTCACAATGTTGGTTCTTCCTATCCACAAGCAAGGAATATCTTTTCATTTTCTGAAATTCTCTTTTTTCAGAGTACTATAATGTCCACTATATAGATCTTTTACTGCCTTTGTTAGATTGATTCCTAAGTATTTCATTTTTCTAGATGTTATTATGAAAGCTGTGGTTCCCCTAATTTCTTTCTCAGTGTGTTTGTTGTTTGTGTACAGGAATGCTGTTGATTTTTGAATACTGAGTTTGTATCCAACCATGGAACTGAATTTGGTTATTAACTCTAGGTGTCTTTTGCTGGAGTTTTTGGGGTCTTCTTGCAGAGTATTGTGTAATCTGTGAATAATGATAATTTCACTTCTTTCTTTCTAATCCTTATTCCTTTTATTTCTCTCTCTTGTCTAATTGCTGTAGCTAATATTTCCAGAACTTATTGAATATGCATGGTGACAGTGGACATCCTTGTCTTGTTCCTTATTTTAAAGTGAAAGCTTTCAGGTTTTTGTCCGTTTAGTATGATGTTGGCTGTTGGTTTGTCATAGATGGCTGTTATTACATTGAGGTAAAGACCAACTGTTCTGATTTTCTGTAGGATTTTTATCATGAATGAGTGCTGGACTTTGTCAAAAGCTTTTTCTTCATCTATTAAGATGTTCATGTGATTTTTATCTTTGGATCTGTTGATATGGTATATTACATTTATTGATTTGTGTATATTGAACTATCCTTGCATCCCTGGAATGGCTATCGGTCATGGTATATAATCTTCTTAATGATTTGTGCACTCTGTTTGCTAATATTTTGTTGAGGACTTTTGCATCTGTGTTCATTATGGAGATTAGCCTGTAGTTCTCTTTTTTGATCTGGTCTTTCTCTGATTTTCATATCAGGCTAATACTTGCTTCAAGGAATGAGTTAGGGAGAATCCCTTCCTTTTCAATTTCTTTTTGTTGTTGTTGCTGTTGTTTTTCCAGTACCAGGAATCAAACTCACAATCTTGCGCTTGCCAGGCAGGCACTGTGCTGCTGAGCTAAATCCCTAGCCCCCTTTTTAGTTTCATTAAAGAGTTTGAGAAGGATTTGCATTAAATTTTCTCTAAATTTATTGTAGAATTCAGCTGTGAATTTAGGACCTGAGCTTTTATTTGTTGGTAAGATTTAACTACATTTTCAATTTCATTGACTAATGTTGGGTTATTTGGAATTTTTATATCTTCTTGATTCAGCTTTGGTAATTCATATGCATCTAAGAATCTGTCCACTTCCTCTGTGTTTTCCATTCTGTGAGAATAAAGATTTTCAAAGTAGGTATTAATGATGTTCTGAATTTCTATAGGATCTGTAGTGATTTCACCCTTTTTATTCCTTATTGCATGAATTTGTTTTTTCTTTCCTTGTTTTGATAAGCTTGATTAGGGGTTTATCAATTTTACTTATTCTTTCAAACAACCAACTCTTTGATTCACTAAATCATTGTATTGTTTTCTCAGTCTCCATTGAGTTAACTGTTTAATTGCTTGCTCTGCTTGGTAGTTCCTTTCTTTGTTGTTCTTGAAGTTGTGGTCATTTTTATCTCTTTCTAGAGTATCTTTCAGTACTTTTTGTAGGGTTGGTTTGGTGGTCATGAATTTCTTCATTTTTTCTTTGTCCTAGAAGTATCTTATTGCTCTATTAATTTTGAAAGATAGTTTTGCAGAATACATCAATCTGGGTTGGAAGTTGTTTTCTTTCAGGACTTGAAATACTTCACTCCAAGCTCTTCTCAACTTGATGGTTTGTGTTGAGAAATCTACCATGATTCTGATGGGCTTTCCTTCATAGGTGATCTGTTGCTTTTCTCTAACAGCTTTTAATATTCTTTTCTTTTGCTGAATTTCTGGGATCTTGATTATTATGTGCCTGAGTGTAGATTTATTTTGATTATGGCTAGTTGGAACTCTGTATGTCTCTTTACATGTATGTCTGATTCTTTTTCCATGCTTGGGAAATTTTCTGCTATTACTTCTGCAAATAGTTTTTTTATGTCATTTGTTTAGATGCCTACTGTTTTGTTGATGCCTATTAATCTTACATTGTTTTCTTTGCTTTGTCTTGCAGCTATTGAGTTGTTATTTCCTGGTTCCTCATTATTTTTAAGGGTTATTTCCTTTCATGATCGCTAGTTGCAATGCTCTCTTCAAGGTGTGAAAGTCTGTCTTCAGTTTCATTCAAGTAGTTTTGCCCGCTTTCAGTGGAATTTTTAATTTCCTGGATATCTCTTTGAATTTGTGTCATGAATTCTAATTCTTTCTGATACTGTTCATTCAAGGTTTCCATCATTTTTCTGTGCTCCTCTATTTTTTATCTATGCCTTCTTTTGATATCCTGAGTCATTCTTTCACTATGTTTGTCATTTCTTTTTTTCACCTGAGAGATTATTTCTGATCTGATTTCTCCTATAGTCTGATGTAATTGTTTTTTGTTTTTTGTTTTTTGTTTTTTTTACTTCAGTTGCTATCACTTCAGAAACTTCAGGTATGTGACTTCCAGGCTCTCTTATGGTGATGTCTCCTGGACTTCTTCTGGGTGGACTGGAGGTCTCCAATTACATTTTGCTCCTTTGTTTTGCTCAGCATCTCTCCAGCGAAGGTGGGGGAGTGGGGAACTGCTCACTGAGGCTCCTGAAGATGTCAAGGCTCAGCATTGCTCCCTATTTCTTCTTTGTTTTAAGGGAATGTTTCCATAAAGTTGGTATTTTCCTTCATAAAATCTTTATAACTATTCATTCTGAAGCCATATACATTTGGAGTTTCCTTGGGGCTTTTCAGAAATGAATTCAGTTCTCTTAATTGGTCTAGTTTATCTATTCTTTTCAGGTTATCTAGCTACTTCCTTTAGATTTCCATCTTTAGATTTCTTTTTTTTTTTTTTTTTTTTTTGGTTTTTCTCCGGTACCGGGAACCGAACTCACGACCTTGCGCTTGCCAGGCAGGCGCTTTTTGCCGCTGAGCTAAATCCCCAGCCCTTAGATTTCCATCTTGTAAGATAGGAATCTATGCTATTTTCTTCTTGATTGAATTATGGAATTTGTGTTTTAATGAATTTATACATTTCATTTAAGCTGTAGCTTGTATTGACATCATGCTGTTCATGATTTTCTTTTATTATCCTCTTACTATCTGGAAAATCTGAACTGATTTCCTCTTTCATTCTTTATGTTGTTAATTTCTATATTCTTCATCATTTTCCTGATAAATCATACTGGAGGTTTATCTAATTTAATGATCCTTTCAAAAGACTAATGTGTTAGTTTCCAACAGTCCCTATAATAAAAAACCACAAACAGGGTCTTAAAGCAACATAGATTTATTACATTACAGTTCTGGAGGTCAGAAGTCTGAAATGAGTTTCATGGAGCTGAAGTGAAGGTGTCACAAGGCTGGTTCTTTCTCAGGTTCTGAAGGCAGACTCCTTACGTAACATCTGTTGTCATCATGGTTTTCAAGGGAAACAATTTAATACAGGATGCATAATATATAGGATTATTTTACAACATTCACCCAGAGAGTCAAGTGCAAAGACTACAGGAGATCTGTCCACATACAAGAGACCCAAACCATCCAGCTGAGGACCTGGGTCTCACAGCAATGTCCTGCAGGAGTTCAGCTGAAAACCTAGAGCCCATAACAATGCCCTTAACGAGTCCAACTGGAGGTCTAGAGCCCAAGACAATGTCTAATGCAAGTCTATCTCATGGATTTGCACTGGGAATGCCCAGTGGTCAGTGGTGGAAGCTAGAAAGTCTGTGCCAGTGGGATGAGGGATCTGTGCCAACAGGCTAAGGGATCTACACTGGAGCCAGGAAGTGATGCTCAAGGTAAAAATCAGAGCTCCCCTAAAGTGAACTGCAGCCATCCTCAGTGACAATCAGATCCCAAGATCCTCCAACAATGAGAACAGCCAAGTTCATATCAGGAAAGTCAGTATGACAAGCTCCTCCAGGAGAATCAACAGTACAAACTCTTCCCCTCTAGTTCTCTTTTTTATGCTGTGGGCAACAATCCTCAGGTGGGCCCTCCACTCCCAACACCATGCTGATTCAGTTCTCCTATGTGTTACAAGTTGACCACCAGTTGTCAATCTAGAACATCTTTAGTTTTCAGAGAGAACCTGCATTCTTGGGTCCATTGCCCACTCCTACATCCTGCTTTTGTCATTACATTTCTTATCCTCACTTTGACCCCCTTCCCTTTGTCTAATAAAGTTGTTTATAATTACATTGAGGGCTCACTTGGATAAAATTCTTGAGAAATCACACCTGTAAAGTCTCTCTTACCATGTGAGGTAGCATATTTCCAGCTCCCAGAGATTAGGACAAGATCATCTTTGGGGGACATGATATTCAGTTTACTACTATCAGCTTTTTATTTCATTATCTTTCTCTGTTGTTTGTCCATTTTGTTTTACTGATGTCCAACATAGTTTCATCATTTCCTTCCTTTTTGTGCTGTAGATTTCATTTTTCCTCTTTTCTTAATTCTTAAGGTAGAAGTTTAGGTCTTTGCTTTGAGATGTTTCTTCCTTTTTAATAAAAACATCGAATGCTCTAAACTTCCTTCTAAATACTGATTTAAATACATCTTTATAATTTTGATATATGGTATTTTCAATTTCATTTAGTCCAAAAAATATTAATTTTATGAGATCTTCTTTGGCCCATGCATTACATGAAAACATGCATTTAATTTGTGGTTTGAAGCTGTGTTATTAGGTTCCTACCCATTTAGGATAATTATGTCTTCAGGGTGAATTCACGGCCTTAGCACTGTAGTAGTCTATTTTCTACAATAGAACACTTGATGCTGAATATTTTATAGAGAAAAAGAGGTTTTTAAAAACCCACTTACAAGTTTGAATGTCCAAAACTAGGTGGCTCCATCTCTTCAACCTGCAATGAAGGCCTCATGGCAATGGCATCAGATGGCAGGCACATATGAGAGAGTGGCAAGTGACATGTGCAAAAGTGATTCAGGGAGGTGTCAGGCCCCTTGTAACAACCCTTTATTGTGGGAACTAGTGCACTTGAGGAAGCCAACATCAATCCCTTCTGGAGGTGAAGCCCCATGACTTGATTACCTTCTTAAAGCCCCACTTTTTAAAGGTTCCACTACCTCTCAACATCACGACACTGAGAACCAAATCTCCAGCACCTGAGCATTTGGGAAACACTTGGCCACATACAAACCATAGCAATCACTGTACAGTATCCCCATCTGTCCCTGGGAACACTGTGTTATGGTTTGGATCCAAAATGTTGTCCAAAAGGTTCAGTGTGTTAAACGTTTGGTCAACATCCAGAGGTCAAGTTTTTGGGAAGTGACAAAATCATAAAGGTGCTACATTCATCAATGGGTTAATGCACTGATTAAGAGCCAAGTGAGCTGTTTGGAATTGGGACCTAGTTGAAGGCGTGCATTATGGGGGCATAACCTTGGGGACTATATTGTCCCTGCCACCTGCTTCCTGGCTGCCATAAGGTGAGCAGCTTTTCTCCCGCTATGCCCTTCCACCATGTTTCTGCCTTGGGGCTGGCCAACCATGAGCTAAAACATCTGAAACAGTGAGTTAAATTGAATCTTTGCTTCTTTAACCCATTTGCCATTTTCCCTGAGCATACTCAGCAGTGGCACCTGTGGCTGCAGTGTATACCCTGAGATAACCCATAGATCTCTAAGTTTGCCACAAAATATCTCACTTTTATTATTATCTGTGCATTACTCTAGTACAATGATGGCAAATCTTTTAGGGACACATGGCCACATTGTAACCTGAAACCCACTTATTTATCACAAAGTGCTAATACTGCAATTAAAGCTGAATAGTGAGATTTTAGTTTAGAAAAAAAACTCATACATTAACATCTTAAAAGAAAAAGAAAAACAAATAACACATATGCCATAGGTTTGCCTCCACTGCTCTAGTATGTTGATTATCTTTGGAAACAAAAGACATCATCAAGAACAATTTTTATATTTTATTTTCACATTGAGAAACAGATTTATAGCCTCAAAGAGCATGTTTACATAAAATTAAATGAATGCTGGGAATGAGTTGCACTTTTTTTTCTAAGTAGGGAACCCTTGACTTTCCCAGGAATTTGTCACAGGACAGCAAATTGAATAACACATAGTTTTTGTTGAGTTTTCAAAATATTATAAAGGAAGACCAGAAGCTGGGTGGCTGCTCTGGGCCCTCCTATTTATTCTGGGCTCATCATTTTAAAGCTATACCGGGTGTATAAATTATTTGTAGGATGCATGAAATGTGTCTTCCTTTGCTTTTTAAAATCTTGGACTATAAATTTGCAGCTAAAGAAAAATTTGTTCCTATCTCCTGTACTTAAAACCTTGAGTTATGAAAACATTCTCTCTCCCCTCTAATCAAAGCCTTGCCTCAGCTTCCTGTGTTTATTGAAACTAATGCCACTCTTCCACATTTATAAGGTTGGTGCTTGCTGCCCTCCCTGTATAAAAACAGCTGCTTGCCTGTGTGTAAAGTTGCCATTAGCTGCAACATCAAAATCTCTTTGGACTATGCTTATCAGTATCAAAGACCCAAAGCTTCCAGCCCAGGTCCCACCAGTCAAAACCCAATCACACAGCTGTAGAAAACCAGCCATGTGACACACTAAATCCTTACAAATCTTCAAAGGAAAAAAAAAAACCCATAGAACCCACCTAAGGCTTAAAGCCACTCAATCAAACCCTTGTGTTTTTGGTTCCCCAAACACAACTCCTTGTTTATCTCTCAAGGTGCCTCCAATGTTGGAGGAAAGAATGCTATTTATTTAATTCCTTCAGACTCTATCACCCACCTGTGCTGATGCCAATCATCATAATTGGTCAGACTGACTTTATAATAAGGTTTATTTTCTCCACATCCAGCCATGCACAGATCTCATTTTCATTTTTTTTTCTGTATCATCTGCTGGTAAGTCAATGTTCCTTGCTTTGTTACATCCTGGGATGGTGACCAAGTGGGGCATGTCCCACATTGGGCAGTGTTGGCAGAGACCTAGCCTCACATAGGATCCCAACAAGTATGCTTCTGCTGGCTGAGTCAAAGAAGTGAGCGGGGACAGCAGGCTGGGCCATGTGCAGCGACTGCTCTCATCTCTGTGTCCCCAGTCCAGGCAGCTCCTTTACACATGGCTTCTGCCTGCCTCCACAGCTGTGCCTAGGATGATCTTCTCCCCTGCTCCTTACTCTCCTGTGTGTCTTTATCATGACATATGCCATGTTCTGTTCTCTTCAGAAGCACCTCTTTTGATTCTTTAGAGCCTTGTTTTGAAGTCAAACTAAAGAAAATAAAATTAAATGCTGTTTCTTTCTTTTTCCATCTGGATATTCTGACTGAATTTTCTACCTGCCTTATAAATAGACATTAGTGTAATGTAGAAAATTCAGGGGAAAAGAATTCACATCCTAGGGAAGTGGAAATGTGTGTGTTAGAGCTTGAGGCTATAGCATATACTAAAATCCCAGCCATCGATGTTATGCCCCTTCTGGCTGTTCTTCAGTTTGCTATAATAATAGGATGTTTTCAAAACTGTTCACATCAGTAGAGAGAGTGCTGTTTTGATGGGACTCTGAAGAAATTGTTTATGGATAAGTCAGAGAAACAAAGGGGCAAATCACTGATGCTTGGGAGATTCTGAAATATTGGCATTGTGCTTACAATTCAAGAAAAAGTGGATGCTTAATGGGGTTTTAATGTAGGACATGAATGGTTGTTTGTTTTGTTTTGTTTTTCTTTTTCCCAGCTGACTTTAAATCCCTACCTCTCATAAGGGTCATTCTGAGGGAACTTTGGCTATCCCGGCCAGTCAACATTATGGCTGGATCCTAAGTGGTACCCAGAATAAATTTCAAATACAGCAGTAGGTTCAGTAGTGTGGCTTTTCTGAAAGGTCCTTTACCAAGCAAATGAGGTTGGGACCACACAGAGCAAGTACAGTTCAGATCTAGTCACTCTCTGCGTACAACACAGCCACTTCCCCTCACCTCAGCCTCACCATATGCCACAACCTTTGCATTCAGGACCTCTGGGCCTCACTGCCTTCTTGATGTTTCTGAAGCACCTCAAGATTATTTTTTACTTTCAAGTTTTGAACTTGCCATTTGCGCTGCCTGGAATCGAGGCTTCCCTGACACAAAGGCTATGTGCCAGACCTTTCCCTTCCTGTGGTTTACTTTCTTCATAGCAATTATTACTATTATTTTATTTATTCATTTTTTTATGACTGTCCATCATTAGGATGTTAGCCTTATAAACAGAAACCTTAACTTACTTGTCCAGTGTTGTCTTCCAAGAACCAACAAGAATGCCTAGCACACAGTGGACTCTCAAGATGCGTTAGTTACATAGGTGAGGGAAAGGATGGTAGGTGGAACATCTAGTGCTGGAGTATGCAGGAGGTTGCTGAAGCGGAAGAGGAGGTTGGCCTCCAGAAGAGGCTATAAACTTGCTAGTGCCCTGCAGGCCTCCAGAAAGTACACCTGGCCATCAGCACAACAATTCTCTTGCCACGGTCTTGGTATTTTGGCCCATAGATGAAAGAAATAATTATAGGGTTATGCTGACAGTTGTGTCTGCCGTGTACCAACTGGTTTTCAAGATAGTGAGGGAGAGCCACAGGGATTTCTGTACAAAAACCATTTCCTAACCTATTTTCCTCAATAGTGGCCCATTTTTAATAGCTGTGGTTTCTTTCATTTTCTTTAAAATGTTATTCACTGCCTGTGGCATGTTCCATTTTTAAGAGTTGGAAGATGGGTCTAGGGAAAGTTGAGGAATCTTCTGACAGTGTAGGAGATTTAACCACTATTCTTGGTTCTTTCCAAGATTATGCAGTAGGCTTTATGAAGATCAAAGACAATCACTGTTTATGTACTTATTGTTGTGGTTTAAGTCTCAAATGTCTCCCAAAAGTTTCATATATTTGGGGGGCAACTGGATCATGGAGACAATCCACTCATCTGTGGATTCAAGAGTTCATCCATGAGTTCAGTGTGTTAGGAGGTGAAGCCTGGCTGAAGGTGTCCCCTGCTCCTCTCTTCTCTCTCTGTCTCCTGGCTGTCATAGGTTAAATAGATTTTCTCTACTGTGACATTCTACTATGCCTTTTATCCTCTGAAGTTGCTAACCATGGACCGAAATGGTGAGCCAAAATGAGCTTTTCCTCCTTTAAATTGTGAGTGTCAGTTATTTTGTCCCAGTGGCAGGAAAACAACCAATACTTTCACTGACAAGAAATTTAGAGATGATGAAACTGTCCCTAAAGTCAACCTGTTCATGGTTAATGAACAACAGTCCATCTTTTGCTAGAATAGATTCAACTATATTGCGGGGCAGACAGCCAATATTTCACCCCCTGTGAAAGCTTTTCTGGGGCTATTTTCCAATAAAATTTATTATTTTTCTTTTTAAAAATTATCTTTGAGCAGTTGATGGGCATTTTGAGTACTTTTAAGGATTTGGACCATATGGAATGAAATATTAGATATGTTTACACCTACTTTATCCCTTATAAAAATGAGATTGAGAATAACCCAAGAGAAAACACCACTGGCTCTCCTATCATAAACACATTCTGCTTGGCACCTCTCTGATATTCTGTGAGCTGAGAGAGCCTGGAGTTTAAATTTCATTTGCCTCTCATCCCACTGTGATGGGCAATTATTTCTCCTTGGCCAACTCTTATCCTGTGGATTGCTCTAAAACCAGATTACAGCTACTTGTTTTGATTGATTAGTTAGTTCTGCCTCTAAAGAAAATCACTGATGTTTCTCACCTGTGAGTACAAACCTTAGGAAGCAATTACAACACTTACTTGTGAGTTTCTGAGGGTATTTTAACAAGAAGCAGGGCAGGAACAACTCCTACATAAACTGGAGGGGACTTTACAATCATGGGCAAATCTGTCAAATAACCTACAAGTCACAAAATTTCATTAAATACAATTAAGTCGATCTGTACAGCATTGAGTACCCACGAAATGCCAGGTTATTCCAGGAGCTGCAGGGGATGAAAGGCGAATTCAACTGGGAGGTTTACACTCAAGAAGCCCAAGGAAGCCTGCCCCACGCTCCAGCCCCCCAAAATCACTTAATGTGTGCACTCCGTGCTCTGGCCACGTGTCTTGGGACATATACATGGGTAAGAGAAGTGGGGGTTGGCTTTAGAAAGATGCCATGCATGTTTCACACCCAGAGCAAGACATTCTAGTATGAGTCTTAGCTCTGAGACTTCGAGGACCTTTTAAACCACTCTGTATGTCTTCTCATCTGCAAAATGGTGAGACTATTATTCTTGCAAGGTTTTGGGGGGCAATCAGAGATCATGAATGTGAAGCTCCTGGATGCGCGTGTAGCCCAGATAGGGTGGCAGCTGCTGTGTCTGGATCTGTCTTTCCCTTCAAGGACCCTTGTGTCCAGCTGCAGACTTGCTGGCTAGGCACACAGTTTCCAGCCGTTCCAAAGTTTATCCCACTGGAAGGTGACCTTGGATGATCTGCGCCAAGACAGGCCAGTGAGGCCTCTTCTGGCCTTCGGTTACTCAGAAAAAGCTGCCTCCGCAAAGGGGGTGATTCAGGGCACTGGGCGGAAACTCACGCAGCGCAGACAGAAGAGCTGCGAGGGCGGGAGAGCGGAGGCTAGGAAAGAAAATCCTGGATAATGTGTTTAATTTGATCCGTTCCCTGGAGTCATTAAAATGCATCCTCCCCTGGACTCTAAAATTCTTCAGCTGAAATAATCAGTCCAACAGGCTTCTCTTTTTCCCCCTGAAAATAATACAAGCATCCTTTAGGATGCGTTCGAAATCCTCAGGCCTGTTGAAACACTGCCCTCTTGTGTTTCCAGAGGGCGCAACCTTTCTGGGAAATGGCTGGGCCCAGCCATCTTCTTACCTGATTCACTCTGAAGGAAAGCGAAACACAAGGAGATCCCCAAATTATTTACCCAGTGTGAGGGGCTGCCAGGGTCACATTCTCACGCAGTGCAGAAAACCGCGAACAAACGTCTCTGTCGCTCATTTTGAAGGGATCCCCAACTGAATTCAGAGGGAACTGTGAACCTCTACAGGATCCTCCTTCAAAGGAGGAAACTACTTAAGAAAACTAATTTCCTCCTTGTTTCCCTCCCTCTATGCGCCCCTCCTCTTATTTCTTCATTCCTCCCTTCCTTCCTTTCATTGAGTACCTACTATAGCAAAGCAGTCAGAACACGGAATCTGTAATGAGGCGCTCTGGATTCACAGCCTGACTTCACAATTAAGCATTTGTGCAAACTTGGGCCAGCTGCTTAATCTCCCTCTGGCTCAGCTTTTTAACTCTGTAAAACGGGGATTAAATGGTAGCTACCTTATAGACATGTTCTAGGGATGCCTGAGATTAGACAAGACCTGTCACACTATAAGCACTTGGTAACAGAAGTTATTATTAGGTGTTATAATACCTTTTCCTATGGCTCAGGCTTTGTTCTAGACACTAGCGATTCAGACATAGCCCCTGGCCTCATGAAACTTATATCCACAAATCCTGGGCTTTAGGCTATTTAGGATTTTTATCCAAAGTGAAAGGCGAAGGAAGAGCAATGTTTTCAATGTACAATGATAAATCCAAGAAACAAAAAAACAATGCCTAATAGCTAAAGAACTACTAGATTCTTGTACCAATTTTCCCCAAACACATCCAAGTGAATCTGTAGGTATTTTGAAGAGCTCTTTACTTCTCAAATATCATTCATGAGATAAAATTTTCCTTCCATTTCCAGGCTTTATCCACATCTTTAGCTCAGGGCAAGATTAGTCTTTAGGAAGGTGGACTATTGAGCTGCTTGAGTCATGCTTGCCTTCCTCCAGTTAAAAATTATACTCCTTTGTGCTGCAAAATTACAGTCTCCAGGAGTCCAGTGCTAAGATGAATGTTTTCCTGTACCTGTGCGCTACTATTCTTCATTCATTATACATTATTAATCATTAACACCAGCTATGAGGTTGATTTATTAAATCCTTGCTAACTTCACAGTTAAAGCTGGGGAAGCTCAGAATGAGTACATTTAAAAAATAACTTTCTCTAATCTTAAAATTAATACATTTTTGTTGTAGAGAATATATATAGTAGAAAAACTCTGAAGATGAAAATAATCTTCACTATCGTGAGATATTAGTCTTAGCATTTGATTCTTCTTCCTAGCCACATAATTACAGATTTACCAGTCTGTTACGGTTCATACATTGTGTCAACTCAAAGTCTAAAAGCTTAACTAAATAACTTAGCATATCTACATCCTGGAGTGAAAAGGACTTACCCTCTAGGACGTTATTCATTGTTGTGTCAACTTGAGAAGTTTTAAAAAGTTCAAGTAAGTGACTCAACAGGGGTCTGGGGTCCAGGATCCTTACTTTGTAAACATCCTCAACTTGTGGAAGAGGAGGGCATGGAGATGGTGTGGTTTGTCCCCACCCCCCTTGTGCTCTTTCTGTTCTCTCCCACCATGAACTGTTGCCCTCTGCCATGTGCCACCCTGCCTTGAAGCCAGCTGATTATGAACTGAAACCCCCACAAACTGTGTGCTAAATAAACCTTCCATCCCTTAATTTTGGGTATCAGGTATTTTGTCTCAGCAATGACAGAAAAGTAACCAAGCCACTATAATTCAGAGATCAGCTGGAATTGCAAGGAATTTGAAGTCTAGATTAAAATAACACCCCACCCATTCCTTGTAGAAACCCAAAGCCCTTCCCCAAATTTCTGCAGCACATAAATGAGTTTACTTACTCATAGTTAGTTCTGATTTCCAATTCCTGCCTTCACTGATGTTATCTCTGCTCATTACCAGGTCTGCCATTTACCCCCAAAAGGCATACCTGTGCCTATATAAGTGCACACACACACAGGAGCACACACACATGCACACACACCTTTGCCTTTGGTAAACAAAGATCTGGGAGAGAAGTGCACATTGCAGCATGAGTTTCAAATAAAACATCAGTCAGGCTTTCAGACAATGTCCCTGAGTGATCACCATTGCCTGAAGATTTCCCACCGGCCAACACATGCCTTGCTGCTCAGCCGGAGGATACCCTTGAGCTGTCTGTGCCTGTTTATGGTTTTTGTGGAGCAGTTTGGTCACTTCCCAGTGTTGCTCATGCTTCTACCAACTCTAGTTACCCTCACGCCTTCCCTTCTAGCGTAGGTGCCATAACGTCATATTCTAAAGTGAGGGTAATTCCTTCCTCAGAGAAATATCACTGTCAATAGTTAAAATAATAACATTCCAACACCTATTAATTTTTAATACTATTGATATTATACGATTTTGTAGCCTTTTAAAAGTAGATGATATTGTGAGCATTTCACCACATCAATAAAGTTTACTCAAAGTTTATATAATGCTTTATTATTAGGATGAGTCACTGTTTGGGGAGAAGTCCTTGGCTGGAGAGCACTGAAGCTAATTATAAGGGATCACAATGCTCCTGTATGCAGAAATAGGAAACATCTCTGGAACATTCCATAATTTAGCTTAGGCTCAGCTCCATTAAAGGGTGGGATAAACATTATTCTCAGCACAGCTTTTGCTGAGACACTAGAAATTTAAGACATTCTAAATGTGATTGAAGGAAGAAATGGATAGAATAATAGATCCAATTCCTTTAAGGTGATAATACATCAGTTGTGATCTATATTAATGTACCACGTAGTATGTACAGACAATTGGAAATAGACTCAGTTAAGATGGAGTTCTGGAAAAAGTGATGTTTACACAGCTTCGCAATGATTCTGAGCACTAGAATCTTCACTTGAGTAGTGTCTTTGCTGAATATGTATTAGTATAATTGTATACAGAGGGTTTTTCCACTCAAAACTTTATGAAAATATGAAAAGGATTGAATGGCAATGTCTGGGCCTTTGCAAGAAATTAGACCCAAATGAAGTTTACCACACATTGCAGTGTTTCCTCATCACCCATTTTGCCTCACCCCTTAGGAGTTCAGGGGAACAATGCTCAGCATGGGAACAGCTGGCCCTTTTTTATTGTATCTCATCCTGCTCTTATCCCTGCTGTGAGGCTGGGGATGAATGTACACTTGCTTCAGGATCCTATAAAATCAGATATTTTGAATACAATGTTTTGTTTTTCTTTGGTATTTGCTTTAATTCTTTAAGCAATTTCTATGAAAGGGCTACTTAAAAACCACTTAAAATTCCTTCTTGGTCCAACTTTTACCCTCCCCCCCCCCAATTTTTTTGGCTTCACTTAACCATAGCATGGTCATCCTCTCCTTGACTCTGTTCCCTGAGTTCTTCTACTTCATCCACTTTCTGACCCAGAACCTCCATCTGAGATCTGCTTGTGACTCCCAGTTGCACCTTTAGAACCCAGTGTTGTGGCTTGTCTGAGTTTTCAACCCTCTGTCCTGGAACTTGCTTTCAGACTCCCATTGCTCTGTACTCACAGGCCTGAGGTTGGCTCTATGCCCCTTCTTACTATTTTGATTATTTATCTCTATATAACAAGCACACTAAAACTTCATGGCCTAAGACAGTATCATTTGTTTGTTTTTAATTCTAAAATTTGAGCAAGGTCTCAGCAGGGGTGCTGTCAGCCAGGACAGTTTAACCAAAGTTGAGATCCACTACCAAGATGGAGGTGCTGCTGTAGTTAGATTGGCACTGGCAGGTGCCTGGGGCTTAGCTGGGGCTGCCAGATAGAAACTTGAGTTCTCCTCCACATGGTCTCTCTGTACAGCAAGCCTGGGCATCTTTGTGGCATGGCTGTCTCAGGATAGTTGGACTTCTTACCAAGAATCTGGCCTCCTCCAAAAAACAAAAGTAGAAGCTGCCAGGACATCTTATTGCTTAGGTTTAGAAATCCCCAAGTATCAATTCCCCCACATTTCTTTGGTCAAAGTAGTCACAAGTTCAGTACAGATTCAAAGGAAGGAAAATAGACTCCCCTCTTGATAGAAGAGTGGCTTATGCAATAGAAGATGAGGTTGCAACTGCCTTTGGAAATTTAGAATTGGAATATGATGTTCTATATCCTAAGGTGTAAAGGACATGCCCTAGGGTGGCTGTTTATGCCCTAGGATGTTGTGATGGTTAATTCATTGTGTCCACTTGACAAGTGTAGAAGTTTAACTAAGGGACTTAGTAGGGGGCCAGGGCCTCACTTTGTAAACATCTTCATCCTGTGCAAGAGGAGGAAACAGAGATGGTGTGAGTGCTGCATCTGCCCTAAGGCAGGTAACAGGCATACAACATAAAGGAGGAAAAGAGGCTTTTCCTCCCCAGTTTTGCTCTTGCTGTTTTTGCTGTTTTCTGCCACCATAAACTGCTGCCCCTCTGCTATGCTACCCTGCCTTGGAGCCACCTGATTATGGACTGAAACTTACACAAACTGTAAGCTAAATAAACCTTTCCTCCCTTAACTTTGTGTGTCAGATATTTTGTCTCAGCAACAAGAGAAAAGTGACTAAGACACACACCATCCCTAACTTACAGAACCTCAGCACAAAATGATAGTCACAGGCCTTGCCATACCCAAAAGGGATTTTGTACACACAAAAATAGACTTTCTTTTAGTAGACTTCCTGGAATATGCTGCCTGATTAATTTCTTAATGAAAATGACTATGAAATACTGCAAATATTTCCTTATTTCTCTAAGTTGAGTATTTTGGCTCTATGTCTTCCACAATAATATTTCTCCTTTGCACTGTGACACTATGTGTGGTATTATAAATTTATCTTTTCAAGTAGAATCTTTCTTTGGCTTCCTGTCTGGTGATATAATCTCTCCCCTCTCCATGCACTCCCACTGTGATGTCATCTCTTATTAGGCCATCAATAGAGGCCAAATGAATGGAGCCTTCCAATGTTGGGATTTTAGCCTCAAAACTGTGATCCAAATAGATTTCTTTTTCCTTTATAAAGTAGCCTACCTCAGATGTTTTATATTAGTAACAAGTAATAGACTAATACATCAGGCATGGCTAGGAAGCTGGGATCAGATGGGACTGACCACTGGAATGCTTATGTGTGGGTTCTCCAACATGGTGGTTTTGGGGTAGCCAAACTTGCTACATGACTGCTGTCTCTCCTTCCCACTCCCCCTAACACAAGCTTATGGTCCTTTGCACTTAACTTTAGAAATCACACATGTTCCTTTAGCACAATCTACTCATTACTAGAAAGTCATAAGCCAATTCAGATTCAAGGCAGGGGAATAGAGATTAAATGCAGGGCTTTCACACCAAGCTACTTTCCCAGCCTTGTTGTTATTTTGTATTTTGAAACAGAGTTTCATTAAGTTGCCCAGGCAGGGCTAGAACTTGTAATCCTCCAGGCTCAGCTTCCCAAAGTGCTGTGATTACCAGCATGCACCACAGCACCTGGCTTAGGTACCACCTTCTGCTAAGGGATTGATAAAGCCATGAGGTAGAAGACCATGTGGGACACAGGACATTGTAGCTGTCTTTGGAACACGTTATTTGCCACAGCTCATTCACACCTTAGCAAAATCAAAGTCGGCTGAAGTGTGCCCTCCATTTCTGCAAGTCAGCCCCAAGTCTCTCATCCTCTGTGTTACCCTTTTCCTTACACTCTACCACAGCCTCTGCATTCCTGCCCAAACTCCACATTCTATCTCTCAACTTTTCCTAGTGCTTTCTCTTACAGAACTCTTATTTTATGTACCATTTCCTCCTGACCCCATTAGGCGACTGGAGGCAGCACTTTGCAGTGGAAAGATCATTGAACTGAAAAACCATGTTCTTCTGCTCCTGTAATGAGCTGTGTTATCCTAAGCAACCCACAATGATTGCAGTTTTTTCATTTATGCAATGCAGGAAACTGGGTTTGGGAGATAGGCTAAAATGGTCTTTAGCATCTACTCTAATCATTTCTAAACCTCAGCTCAGTTAAGGAATAAATGGATAGAAGCAGCAGATCCCTATTCAACTATACTAAAAATATTTCCTCAGCATCTGCCCTAAACAACTCTATGAAAGAGAAGAAAAATGTGCAAGATAAAAATCCTTACTCTTGAGGAATGTGGGTGTTCATTGGCAGACACAAATAGGTGAAAAGTTAGCAAAAATATGAAGCATGTTACTAAACAACTGACCAGGAATTACTGCTAATGTACTAGGAAATGTATTCTGGGCTCCTTCACTAGTGCAAATTTTTTGTTTGTTTGTTTGTTTTGTTTTTGTCTTTTTGAGACAAGGTCTCGCTATGAAGTTCAGACTGGCCTTGAGCTCACTTTGTAGCCCAGGCTGGTCTCAAACTCATAATGATCCTCCTGCCTCAGCCTCCTGAGTGTTGGGATTACAGGCTTGTGCCACCACTCCCAATAGTAATGCAAATGTTAAAGTAGTCTTGGTAAAACTCGTGTTAACATTTTTTTTTTTAAGTAAACCAAAAGAAAGAACGATATGAAGATCTTAGTCACAGTGTCAGAGCCAGAAAAAGACAGAGTCTGGTTTGTGGAAAGAATAAACTCACACCCCACCACATCATATCATACTTACATCCATGTGAATGCAGGAGTCATTAGACAAAGAAACTCCCAAGCAATATGCTTCCTTCCCCTCCCAGCCTAAAGTGCAAGAAGATAACATGTGTACTTTCCAGGCAGCATACAGAGCTCTGCTTCTTTTGCACTGACTCTCAGCACTAGAAATAGAGGGAACTGTACAGCCACCTGAGGATTGTCCATCAGAGCCTCTGCTATTATCCGCATAGTTTTTTTTTGTTTGTTTGTTTTGTTTTTTTGTGGTTTTTTTGGTTTTTTGGTTTTTCTCCGGTACCAGGAACCGAACTCATGACCTTGCATTTGCCAGGCAGGCGCTTTGCCGCTGAGCTAAATCCCCAGCCCCTATCCACATAGTTTAAACAGCAAATTATGTCAGGGGGAACAATTTACTTGTCTAAATCTGTTTGTGCTGTTGATATAGAATACTACAGACTGGGTAATTTATAATGAACAGAAACTTACTTCCTGATACTTTCAGAGGCTGGCAAGGCCAATAGACAGAGGCTGGCATCTAGGAAGGGATGGCATCTAGGGAGGAATTTCTCCTTGCTCTACCCATGGTGGAAGAGCAAAGAGAGGGTGAGAGAAGTAAGAGGCTGACCTCATCCTTTTATAAGGGAGCCACACCCAAGGTAACAAACCTACTCCTTGGATAGCTGCAGTAATCCACTCATAAGAACAGAGAGCCCTCTTGGCCTAATCTGCTCTCAAAGTTCCCCCTTCTTAAAGCTCTTACACTGCCAATCAAATTTCAACATGGATTTAAAAAGCAACTAACAAGCAAAGAATAAAACATCAGACATTTTCTCAACAAGAGCTGAGCATAAATGGCATTAAAAGGGAGTAAGAGATAGCCAAAGCTAAATCTCAAGGGTCAAGCTACTGAGGAGAAAGACTAGTGTCGTTTTCCACAATCAGGTCCATCTGGAGAAGAAGACATCTCTTCATGGGGCTCTGACCACCTCACTTCCACACCTACACAGTGCAGGGGCCTGGCAGCAGTGGATCTGTGTGGGGCAGGAGACAAGGTCGTGCTGTGGGGGAGGCCTGGCTTCCGCCTCCGGTGCTCAGTCACGTGGGAGGGTGATTCACTGCACAGAGCATACAAAGCCTTTCTCTGAAACTGAGTGGCTATGAGCAATGGGCGTATGACCATCACCTCTCAGGCCTCATTCCTCCTTTCTAACAGTAGAGTTCAGGGTGAAAAGGGAGGAGGGTGCTAAATTAGATCACCTCTTTGTTCAATATTTACAGAAATTAAGCAAATTCTGGTTTCCAAATTTTTCAGTTTTAATTTGGCCTAAATACAAAGTTCACATAAATCATATTTCTCCATTTAATGTCAAGGACTGACATATGTCTTAGTCCTTCAGGACAAGCACCTCACTGAGAATTGTGTTCTTACCATTTTCTTTTCAAAAGAAAGGTTAAATAACTTGACTAAAATTCACAACACAAGCAGGTCAAAAGAAATCCAGGTCTTCTGATTACCAACTCAATACTATTTCTAATCCAATATCTATGATTTCTGTAATCAAATTGGGCCATACTGCAAAGACATATACATTGAACTCAAAAAGGTAAAGGGTTAAGAGTGGTGCGTAAAGCATTTGATGGCTTCTCATCTCCTACATTAACCTTACTGCTACTAAATTGTACTGCAACTTCATGAGATGAAGAACCAGTCACTTCACTGCCATGATACAGAACACAGCGGCAGGTACTATTTACAATGATCAGCAGGTAAAATGGTGACCAGGCATAGTGAGGAGACTCTTCAAAAGGCTTGGGTCCCTTACAGTTTTTATTTGCATTTCTTAAAGATTAGTGATGTTAAGTAACTTCTTGTACAACTCTTGGCTATCTGTATGTCTTCTTTGGTGAAACATCTATTAAAGTCTTTTGCCCATTTTAATTGGGTTACTTATTTACTTATGTATATATTTATTACTATTGGGTTGTAGAAATTCTTTATATATTTTGGATATATATGCAACATGTATATTGGATATGTTATATATATTATATATATATATATATATAAAACTTTTATCAGACATATGATTTGCAAACATTTCCTCTCATTCTAGAGGTTGGGTTTTCATTTTATTAATTATTTTATAGCTTGATGTAGTCCTGGTTGTTGTCTGTTTTGTCTTTTGTTGTCATAGCCAAGAAATCATTGACAAGACCAGTGTCATGAAGCTTTTCTCATGTGTTTTCTTCTAGAAGTTCCCCCTCTTTCTCTTCTCCCCTACCCCATCTCTTGGTCCCCTTCCCTTCTGAAAAAGTTCTATCTCCCTATTTCCTATTATTTACCTTTTATTTTGCTCTTTATTTATATTTTGGGTATCTCATACTAGAGAAATCATGTGATATTTAAGTTTGTGTTTCTGACTTATTTATGACCTCATGGCACATCCATTTTCCTGCAAATAATTCAAGTTTGCTCTTTTGACATTTTTCCCCACTCAGCAGCATATGCTGATGGGTGTTTTCAGGCAACAATTAAACATGTGTCGGCTGCTTGCTTGAGAAGACAACTTGAGCGAAAAGGAAGCAATCCCATGTGGCAAGAGCTACGGTCTTTTCTGAACTCTCTTTCATAGCGCCTCTCAACTGTTTTTCTGTACCCAATAGCTGTACTCTGCTTCTCTTGACAGTTCAGCAGCGCATGACCCAGACTGAAGCTGCATAGGCCCCAGATTCATGTTGTACGGCAAGATGGTGGTTATCCGCCTGCCTCAAAGCTTGCTTCCTTTTCCAGCCTGGACTATGAGCTGATTCTAATATTCAGCATGGTCATAAATTGTAGTGTGTCACTGAGTATGGACCACATTTGTTCATATTTGCTACATTGCCATGTGCTATCTTTAATAATTTACATGTGCCAACTTTACCTCCCAAACTAGAGAGTAAACTCAAGACGAAAACCATGACTTTGCTAGTACCTTGTACAGGGCAAACTTGGCAGAAGCATCTGAAAAACTCAGATGATTTCACAATACCTTGTACAAGGCAAAGTTGGAAGAGGCATCTGAGAAACTCAGATGACCTGGTGATTTAGGGTGGGCAGCCTAGTAATTCAGGTAGCTTTATTGTTACATCTGTGCCTCAGTTACAACTCTGTAAACAAGGGAGGTGGCTGAAAGAGATCTAAGGGCCCCTTGATATCTGTGATTCTGTATATTACTGGGAAGTGGTCTTCAAAGATGTACTTTCAAAAGCTTACTAATTTTTTCATGCAAAGCCAAGGTCACTGAACAGTCACAGAACAGGTAGGGTCACATACAAGCTCCAAACACCTGTAACTGTAACTGTGTTTCCATAGAGTTGCATTGCAAAGTTACAGAAACTTCGTCATTATAACATGACTAATCAGCCAAGAGCCATACACTAAAGTGTGCCCAAGTCATTAATCACTTGACACACTTTAAAGAGAAGCTTCCTTATGCATATTGCTACTCATTTATTCAAATCATACATATCATCCACATGATCCAGTGAGAAATTGCAGAGATTTATTAAGTAATTAAGTACACTGAATTTCTTGGAGAAATTTCACAATTAATTTTTTTTTCCACAAAAGTTTTTCCCAAAGCTTGGCGTCCTCTATGGCTACATACTGTTTCCTTAGCTTTGGGCTCCATTAGGTTCTAGCTAATAGCATAACGAGTGGGATCGGAGGCTTGAAGCAAACTTCACTTTCCCAGAGGTCAGTCGCTCTCCAGACGTGGAGACAATAACATCCAAGGGGCAATAGGCTTGTGACAAGAATCTTGGATCCTATTTGTACTTCTTTTAAGTCAAAGGATTGCATCATTTGCTGACTTACCAAACAGGTAAGTGCTTTGAAAAATCAAAAGCCTCCTACCTAAGCGGGTTTCCCTGATATGGTGGCATCTCACACCAGTGTGCTATGTCAGCCTTATTTTATATCGGTTGTTGCTGCCACAAAGGATGAGGGGAAAAAGAAGCACAGTTCTAAGACCTGCTGCAACTAATGATCTCTTACCACATAGCAGGAAACGCTACAAGTGTGAGGCTATAAGAAAAAAATAATGATCTACTTTATCATTGGCCAGAATGACATAAGAGCTGAAGGTCAGAGGAATCTAGGTACCAAATCAACACAAAATTTAGACCAGATTACATCTACCAATAGCAAAATATCTGATAAATGCAGGTAATTTTTTAAGGCACACTTTTAAGTTCAAGTGGGTTTTTTTTTTTTCCAAAGAGCTGTTACAACATGCTTTCAGAAACACTGCCTTGGGGCTGGGGATATATCTCGGTGGCATAAGCACCTGCCTGGCAAGCGCAAGGTCGTGAGTTCGATCCCTGGTACCACACAAACAAAAACAAAAGCAAAGAAAGAAAGAAAGAAAACACTGCCTCAGACTTTTTCAAAAGTATCATCACCTGACCTGACAAGCTGGCTTCCACCACATACATGAACACATGAACACTAACACATGAACACACACACTAACACACAGAAAGCTTCTTCCTTTACACTTACAGGGTTTCCTGACCCCTTAATTGAAGGCTTCCATAAGTGTGGGGGAAATTTCCTTCTTCATTTTGAAGATGAGGTTATATCACAGGAGAGGACCTACTTGGGCAATAAAATCTTAACCCACTTTTCACTTTTGTCATAACTTAGTACCATTCTCAAGTGAAAAATTAAGAGTTTTGGGACTGGGATAATCAGTTCTGTGCATAAACATTTCCTTATGATCTACCTGTCTTCTTGCCATTTGCTAAGACTCTTTGAGGATGGATCATGGTAAAATGCCCTAAACTTTGTGGCTGCCTTCATTTCACTTTGTCTTGAGCTTGGCCCCAAGTGTGGATGAGGGTTTTGTCCAAGCCTTAGACATGCACAAACCAGTGCTGAGACTTAGCTGTGCTAAAACCCCTGCCTTTTCCAGTGGTTCTTTCACTTGGAGGACACAAAATAAGATGGCGCACAATGTGCTGACATCATCTGAGTTGGCCATTATTACTCTGACCTAAGGCACTCAGTTTTCCTGTGGATCAGAAGGCCTGGAACAGAAACAGACACAAGTCTTTTGTTATAGACAGATGAAAGCACCAGTTGTAGGTAAGACAGCCCTGTCCAATGTGGAGTAAACCTCTCACATCTAAATCAGGCTATTACTTTAATAACAGTTCTATAGTAGCATTTTCTTTACTACCTACCACAGAATCAAAGTCAAAAGTGGGAAGGTCTGTCATAAAAGGCTCAGCCCTGCAGATGGATGGAGAAGCACTCATCAAACCAAGCATGGCTGCATGTGGGAGCTGCGACCATGGGTTAGGGAAGACCCCAGATCACTCCATCTTTTTAAGCATGTGCTAACAGGTTCAGAGATAACAGAGAGCAAGGCAATAATTGCTTGTCAACTTCCTCTGCCTCTACTCACTCACCTTCCATTCACTCACCTCCCACTCACGTGTTCCACTCCCCTCCATTTATCTCCCACCCACATCCTATCACTCCAATGCCTGTCCTCCGTCACCACCCCTCACTCGCACCCTAGTCACTCACCTCCACTCACTCAATTTCAGTTCTTTCCTTCTTCTTCCCCTCTCCCCAGATGATGCCTCCACCCACTATGCAGCAAGATGGTTCTTACTAAGAGCATCTGTGACCTCTAAATACCTAACCCAACGCAAGCCTTTCAGTTCTACTTGTACCTCTTGTCTCCACAGCAGTAAGAGAAGCCCTGTCTTCCATTACTTCACTGTTCTAGTTTCTTTCTCTCTCCCTCCTCTCCTCTCATTCTCTTCTCATTCTTCTTTTACTTTCCCTCCCTTCTTTATAGGACCTTCAAGTACTGTGGTACCCTCTGCTGTATGTCAGCCTTTTCTCGTCTCATTTTCCCTTGTTCCTAGGCCCTCGGCCCCCATCTCAGTTATTCACCGGTGTGTATGTGAAACACTGATCTCCCTTCTGAGCTCCAGACTCATTCATTACTCTGCAAATGAATAACCTCTGAAAATCAACTCATTCAATTACCAACCTGCCTTTTCTTGGGTGTTTTCCCTGAGGAAAGGATACCATCATCAACCAAGAGGTCTTGCCACAGGTCTGGATGGTACCGGCTTTTCCTTTCTTTCAGCCACATCCATCATCAGGCCATCTGAACTCCCCTCCTAACACCCCCTTGCCTGCCTGTTCCTCTCCATCTCCACATCCTATAATCATCTCCTCGCCACTTTCCCACTTCTTTCACCGCCTCTCGTCCTCTCACCTCAGAGCAGCCATGGTGAGTCTTTGGGAGCCCACAGCTTCCCTCAGTGTGTGTCCAGCACCTGTAGGACAAGACAAATCCTAATACCAAGTAGGAAGCCCTACCCCGGCCCCTGCCTCCCTGCTTCTCCTTCACACTCTTCAGTGGGTGAAAGCAAGGCCTTTTCAGGTCCTTTAGCCTGCAGCCTCCTTCCTCCCCTCAGACTTTGCCATGCTGCTCTCTGTCTACTACACACTTCCCACCCTCACCCCAGCACCTTCCTGTTTCTACTCCTCCTTCAGGCCTCATTTCAAATGCTGTTTCTCTGGAGAGGCCTTTTTCACACTCCAAACCCTAATACCCCAATTACATCTTCTCATGACACCTTATACTTCTCCTTCACATTAGCTGTGATGAATAATTGGTGGTCCATGTGCCTAACAGACTGCTTGTTGGCATTGCTTAACAGTCCGGAGCATGGGTTCTGGAATCACACTGTTTGGACTCCGATCCTAGCTCTGCCATCCTCTATTGCCCTAGGAAAACCACATTTTTCTGTGTGCTTGCTTCTCCATCTGTGGAATGGGTTAATATAAGCATCTCTTTCATAGGACCACTTTGGCCATTAGATTAGATAGCAAATAACCTATGCTTGGCATTTAGCAAGACCTCGGTAAATTAGGTAGGGAGTCTTAGAAGGTACTTGTCTGCTGAAAAGATATATACTTTTCACATAAAGTGGGGATAACAGCATTGTCCCTGCCAATCACTCAAGATAGATTTAAGATTAAATCTGTTGCAGATTTACTAAAAACATGAAAAGGCTTTTTAACTTGTGTTAGACTACAGATGTGGAGGGCTCCCTTTGCTGTTTGCATTTCCAAGATGTAAGCATTACCTGCTTGACCAAAACATCTGAATAACCTCGATGAATTTTAACAAGAACAAGTAGAATAAGAGCTGAGTGACCCATTGTCTTATATGTTAAAAAAAGAAAGAAATTTTTCTTTAAAAAGAAAGATTTTTCTTCCCACCAAAAAGAGACACTGTGGGAAGCATGACACTCGCTCCCTGGGAGTGGAGGAATCAAGCTCCCTGTCCTGTGCAAGCTCAGCTTCCCACGCCCTGGGGCTGACAGCCTGGCCCTTGAGCTCCTGGGAAAAACAGTCACCTTTGGTTAATGAATGGACTCGAGGTTTCCTTCCAGGGAGCAGGTGCTATTTAAAGCTCTTCAATACTTGGCCACTAATATACAGCAACAGCAGGTACACTGAAAGTATGCAGTAATGTGTGACCCAGGCCCCTAATTAATCAAACTATTTTCCATCCTGTCTGCAATCTGTGCATTTTCTACAACTTAGTTTGGTGCCACATGAAATACTATAGCCCTGCTATGACTACAGTTCTAGGACTTTACGGATTCTGAGGGCTGGAAGGCATTTTAGGACTACTGAACCCAAAAGCTTATTCCATGAACATTGGTTGTTTTCTTCTTGCTGCAGGACTGAACTACAGTTCCTGTCCATTCTGGATGGAGTCCATTAGCACAAGATGGAAAACCCTGGCCTTGCCTAATATGAGGATAGCTCTGACTGATCTGCCCAGTAGGACTCCGTGATAAAGCACGGTTGTAGATGAAGGAGAACTGAGTTAGAATTTTAAGAAGAAAGAAACAGAGTGACTCAAGGCATCAGAGGTGAGGTGAGATGGTATAGGACCAAGTCCTTCAACCACATGGGCAAACCACTGCTCTTACAAGCCTACAGATGTCGAGTAAGCTTACAAGCCAAGGTGAGGCTTTTGATGTGCCAACCATCCCAAACAGAAGAATTTAGGGGAAATCTAGTGAAGCTTGTCAACACAATGGATAGGGAGTCAGGTGTCTTGATTTCCAGTTCTGGCCTCACCATATAAGCCACTTAAGAAGGGGCTTGTTCAAAATGGAATGGTTTATAGTTGTCACAGCACTCTCAAAGTCATAGGTACTCAGCAAGCTCAGAACCCAGTGATATTCTGCTGAAAAGAACCTTGGCTGAAAAGTTTAACCCACAGCTGCCCCAGACTCTGCACACTTTAAACAGCAGGAAGTTGCCAAGCCAGCTGTGATAAGTCAACGTATTTCAGTGTATTCTAGAGGATTTTTAGGAGATAGGGCCTTTACCAGGAAGCAGTAAAAGAACCTCCCAGTAGAATGTCTTTCTCACAAATCTCTTCAGCATTATTCCAATGTCTCCACACACAAACCCACTTCATTATCTCATGGAACTGCACCTTTCAGAAATCCATCCGTGGCCCCCACTGCTGCTCTGAGATCCGTCATTGTGTTTTCCCTGAGGCCGCGCTTCCTCAGGGTGCTTCCAGCAAAAGACTAAATACGACAGGGGCACTGAGTAAGGATGGTTCCTGGGAGGGGACAGCCTGTTCTGGAGGCACATTTTGACTTGAGGGCTCCTTAGGCTGTGCAGCAATCTCAAGTACTTCCACCCAACTTTCTTTCCCTTGCTCCTTCTCTGACCTACATCTGGAATGAAAGTATGCAGAACCACCAAAAGTATGAACTACACATGTGACACAGCTAACAGGGTAAGTACTAAGTACTGCGAGGAAATTAATTATTCTGCATTTCTGCATCTCAGCTTCCCAGAATGCTGTGGGTATCAATATGGCCATTTTTAGATACACATCTCTTTTAATATTGATACTTTGTTCACTATCACAATTTGTAAACATATATACACACAGATGAGTCAAAAGTCTCTAACAGATTAGAAAAATAGCAATGCAATGAGCTTATTCTTGTCTATAAATAGAAAAATCTCAAAATTTATGGAATTTCTAATACTTAAACATGTTTGAAGATTAATGACCAAAAAGACTTTTGTTTTGCTTTTAAAAAGTGAACTTGTTATAGAAATAAATGCCCTTCTCCTGAGACTTGCACTCCACATATTGTTGTGGTGTGTGTGGAAATATGCACACAATATCATTGCACTTTTTAAATCATTTTTCCCTTGCTCCATTACTCTGCAGGGGCAATTTGAGTAGGTATTGATGATGATAAATACCACAGTTTAAAAGATGTTAAACCAAGCTTATCAGAGCTCACATAGAGAAACAAATTAGGCAAACTGAAGTAATTTGAGCTAATGAAGTTTGATTCAAAACATCCAGATCAATTAAGCTTCAAGTATTTGCGCGGGTTCCTGCTCTGTATGGCAGTGAGGAACTACTGCTTAGAGGGCAAGTGTTGGGAGTTCTCATGGGAAATAAAGATGACACAGCCACGCAGTGCTTCGTGGGATCTATTTCACAGGCTTCACTGCTTGAGGATCACAGCATATTGAAATGAAGACAAGGCAGCATCCGCATATACCCTCGTACTGAGGGCCCCATGGCTTCCGGTATTCCCCAGACCTGGCGTGTACAGAATGTGGCTAGCCTTCTGGATAGAAGCTCCTCCATAAAGAAGCAGACTTAAGGGACATGAAGTGGCTTGCATGGAAATGTGAGAAGTCTGGGAGATGGAATCCAGCAGAACCTATCTCTGCTTCTACCAAGAACTATGCTTCATATGCTGGAGCTTTGGCATCTGTGTTACTTTGCATCTTGAAAACCCCTTGAAGACCCATGTGTTGAAGTCTTGTCACCAGTGTGGCACGATCAAGAGGTAGTGAAACTTTTAGTACTCTATGGGAGGCCCTTAGGTCCCTGGAATGTGACTTTGAAGGGGACTTGGGAAGCCCCTTTCTCTCTTTTTGATGCCCTGTCCATGAGGTAAGCTACCTCAGCACAGGCCCAAACCAATGGGTTTGCTCAGTCATAGACTGGAACCTCCAAAACTATAAGCCAAAATAAAATTTTTCTCTGTGTAAGTTAATTATCTCAGGTATTTTGTTATAGTAACAGAAAGCCAACAAACACAGCATCCTAATGTATAGAATGAGAGATATAGACTATATCATTTCTTTCAATCTCTCAAATTCTCCATTTCAAGCCAAGTCTTCCTCCCATTGGCCAGAAGGTTCTAAATGAGTGGAGATGCGTATACATGCTGTGTGTACAGGCACAAGCACACAGTGACAAATGCACATGGAAGGACCAAGGTAGGAAGGAGGAACTAGGAAGAAACCCCCAGTCAGGTCGTGTCTTAGACGTGAATGATCTTAACCTTTGTGCTTGTGTGCCTAATGTTATTCTGCAACTTAACTCAGGCCACTATTTAATATGGTAGTGGCAGGTGGGTCTCTCACCTGGCATACATCTGAGAACCCTGGCCCTTACAAATTTGCCCCACCCACACAGTGAAGCTGAAGGTGTCATATCTAACACCCTTCCACTCCCAATCTTCCCATGTCCCTCACTTCCACAGACACCCAGTGCCCCCATCCTGCTCTCAACTTTCCAGAAGTGTGTGACATCCAGAGAAGCACCTCTGAGCATTTCTGGAGCATATGTTTCCTGCTGCTGAATACTTACTTAGCTATAAAATATGCATGCCCTAGTGGCACAGTAAATAATTGTTATCATTGTGAAAGCTATGTAAAATAGATAATAAAATCATATCCATGTATAGAAGAAAACAGTCATTTTAATTTTCCTGCCACACCCCAGTTTCATCTTGTGTTCCCCTCAAGTATACACATGCAATAATATTTCTATTTACAGCATTAGTATCAGAGGGATTTGAGACTAGGTCTTTTTTTTTTTTTTTGCTTTTCTCCGGTACCGGGAACCGAACTCACGACCTTGCACTTGCCAGGCAGGCGCTTTGCCGCTGAGCTAAATCCCCAGCCCAAGACTAGGTCTTAACTCTACTCTTACCATCTGTGGGCAAAATAGCTAAGCCTGAGTTTTCTTATTGTTAAGATGCTGATATATTTCCTTATCTTCCTATGAAGATATACCCATCTTCATCATCTTTATTTTCTTTATTCCACTTTAGAGGAGTTTTATTGTCTCATTTATTCACTTCTGCATTAAATTGTTTAGCCTACAGATATTTATTAAGAGCAATTTATGTTTTAAATACAGTTCTGGTGGAGGGAAACGTGACAGGGCCAAAGCATCAAAGTGTTTGCCCCTGTGGAATTTATATCCAGGGGGGCAGACTGAATGAATAAGTATGCCAGACTATGCCAAGTAGTGAGTATTCAGTTTATAAAGATAAAAAATGAAATGTTATGAATAGGAGCAGGGAAAATTTTAGATTGGGTGACCAAAACTCCTCATTGATGGGTGACATCTATATAAGTACTTGGAGGAAGTAGAAGTGGAGGAAGAAGCCATCCACAGAAATGAATGTCAATATAGCTGAGAGTACAGGAAAGAAAAAGATAAAAGTAGATAAATGGATAAAGAAAATGTGGTATTTACACACAATAGAGTACTACTCTGCCATAAAGATAAACTTGAGTCACTTATAAGAAAATGGATGCACGTTAAGACCATAATGTTAAGTGCAATAAATCAGAAATATACGCTTAAGTATCACATAGTTTCTATTACATGAGAAACACAAAATATAAATAAACAGCAAAATAAAAGCTAAATAATAGAAACTAGAGAGATAGCTTTTGTTCAAATGGGAAGAAAATCAAGAGATAGAGGAAGGAAAGGTGAGAAGATGAATGGCAAAAGGAATCAGGATGTTCTCTGTGTATGTACCAACTCCACACAAGGAATGTAAACATGCACTACTAAAAATAAGTAAATAAAAAAATATGACAATAAAAATCTAACTAGAAAGAGGATAATGATGATTTTAACAGAGATCATTTCCATGTTTTGCTGTAGAAATAGACTGGCAAGAACCGGATAGAAGATGAGGTGAGAAAAAATGCAGGTAAAAATTTTAAGAAATTTTCCATAAAGGGAAGCAGAAATATGGAGCAATTACTGAAGGGAGTTAAAGGGTTTAGGATTTGCTGTACTGTTTTGTTTTCCAGACAAGAGATAATATAGAATGCTTATACACTGGTGGAAAAAATCCAGTAGAAGGCCATCATTTCATGGAAAGATGACACACTGATGTTCAGATGACTGTAAATTTTGCCATAATTTGTATTCAAAATTTTATATTGATAGTATTTGGTCATGTCATTCATTGCCAGAAATCCAAAGAGATATATTAAAATATCACATTAATTATCCCCCTCCCCCAATTTGCTGAGGGTCTTGACAAAAAATATCAAATAAGAATTCAAATATCACTCTACCAATGTTATTCAAGCACCCAATACTCCAGATCAAATTTTTAATAATGGTTGACTAACATCCTATAGCTCAGACCTCTTGTCCAAGTTTCAAATCCAATTAATGGAATCTTATCCTCCCTAGGAAACTTCAGGAAGAAGGTAAACTGGAGAGAGTGTTGGTCTCGAGTCCACTAGCACATCCCCATAGAGTGTAAGAGACAGCAAGGGAGCAGAGGCTGTGTTTGTTCTATATTGGAATCACCATACAATCCATTCATTATTGTAGCCCAGACAATATCTTGAGTTCTAGTAATTCACATTAGTAACTCTAAGGGCAGGGGTAGAGTTGGCCAGGCCTTCCAAGTTCTTGTCACCTTATGTTGGTAGTGGGTAGAGGATTGAGGATTACTCAGTCTTATTTAACTAGGAACCTCTGAAGACCATCTTCTAGCTCAGAAGCATGGTCTTCATAATGAAAGCTTCAGACATCAAAACACGTGGGTTAGAGAAAGGCTAGGAGTAATGTTCCTAACCTCTCACTCCCATTTTGCTGATTCATGCAAAGTTCAAGCTCTTTAGAGGATCTTTCCATGTTCATGATATACAGATTCTTCATTGTAAAACCTCCAGGAAGATCTCTTACAGTATCTTCTCTCTCCCCTCCAAGATGCTCAAATGAATGTACTTTTTCTTTCAAATAGCCCATAACTATCAAATCACTCAATTTTTATTGCATGGAAAAAACAATTGCACTAGAATCCAGTGACCATACTTTTTGAGTAGCTCAAAAGGAATTTCATAATTCAGAATTAATTAGACAATGAAAGAGAACAGGAGGCATATTTTGGTGTACTAATTCATGCCAAGTTCAAATTCATTTCTTCCCTGTTACCCAGTGTGAATAATTATGCCATTAATCCAAGGCAGGAGGAGAGCTGCTGTGACAGCAACATATTTCTAAAGCAAATAAAGAAAAATGCCACTTCTCTCCATCAACTAATGCTCTGAATACAGCTACATAATAATAATAGTTTTATTTATTTATAGGGCATAAATTCCCTAGGGCTAAATAAACTACACAATAGCAAAATGCTAAAGAGAAAAAAAAATAGACCTTCTCTGCTAATTCTGAAACAAGGCATTGGGTAGGAAAAATGACCAAAGGGAAAGTTTGAAAATTAAGGAGCTCTAGAAATGGGGCTGAAAGGAAGAAGTGATGTGTGACTTACTGATCTTCCGCTGCCCTTCTTCCACACACAGTTCTCACTCAGAGGGTTCACCATGTGGGGAAGAAGAGTTTAGTAGACATTTAACCACCCCAAAAGTGAGCCTGACTACACGCATCCTTTGCTGCCAAGACAAAGCAGTTTAGTCTGCTCCCTTCCCCACTTCCGGGTTCCCTTGCAATTCCTGTGCGGTTTACTGGGCATAGACGAATGGGTGGACCAGTGTGTTTTCCCATTCATACCCTCTCCGGATGGATCAGCAGTGTACAGGGTGGCTTTGTGTGACTTTACCAGCTTCACAGCATGGAAGAGGAGATTAGGAACAGACACAGGGGCCGATACTATGAGAATGAAGTTCCACATTTCCTCTGAAGCCAGGAGGGAGAAGCTGAAGGTCCACCAGACAGGCCCTGGGTGCCTGAAGTCACAGAAGCAGTGGGAGCACAGTCCTCACTGCCCTGACACCAGTTCTTCTGCAGGGACCTGTTCTGGGCTCACACAAAACACTGCCCATCTCTGCCAACTGGAGCAGAGGGGGATCTTGCAGCACAAAGTCTGGGAGGCTGAGCTGGGAGACGGGCCAAGATCTTCTCAGTAGCGCCTGAACCTGGCACAATGTCCAGAACACAAGAGTTCAGTGCTGCCCTGAGCAGACTCCCCAGCTGCCTCGCATTCTGTCTCTATTTGACTGGTGAAAGTCACATCACATTTTTAAACATCTGTTTCCCTAATTATAGATGGGGGAGCAGTGAGCTGGTCATAAAACGTGTGGGGAAGAAAAGGGTAAGAATGGTTTCTGCTTTGGGCCTATGAAACTAAACAGATGTGATGCTAAGGGAGAAGATGAGAAGGGGACACCGGTTTCAGGAGAGATTAATCAAAAGCTCTGTTTTGTGCAGTTGCATATGTTGTGTGTGTCGCACATTTATGGAAAGTTAGGCAGGCCAGTTAAAGTTTACAGAAAGATCAGGGCTACAGTCAGCTCTCTTTGACTGTTTTGGGACTTAAATTAGGTAAAAATACATGCATACTCTTGGGTATCTCGAAAGGACGATGTGAGCATAAGTAATAAATGACTAGATGCTTCTTCTGAGTCACTATATCAAATACATATGCTCCTTAATATTTTAAGAAAAACTGTTCCTGTGCTCAATGATTTTCTACTACATAAACTGGATGATCTAAGTGTTAAGAATGTTTGTTTTTCTTGGAACTATGTAGAAATTACTATTATTTGAAAATAAAATAGCCTGGTACTAACAGTTTCACTCTCCTTAAATTGCTCCCTCATGTGAGGCGGAAGAAAAAAAACATCCGTTTGCGACGGCTGTCGGGCACTAGAGGGCGCCCCGCAGACGTCAGTGGATGTAGGAGCTTCTAAGAAGGTGCAGTTCTGACTCCCGGACCTCTGCCGCCTTCCCTGCTTCCCCTAATGTGTAAATCTGGGCTCCTGAGACCATGAACGAAGGAGGGCGTCCCTCACCTGACCATTTTGGTCAGGAGACAACAAGAGCCAGACAGGACTTTTCCCAAAGACAGGATTTTTTTCCAAAGAGGAGACAATAAAAGCCAGACAGAAGAGAAAGGGGAAGTAAAGAAGGAAAAAGGGGACAGGGGATGAAAATGCAAGGAAAATAAGAGCTGCCTATGATGAGCAGTGGGAGGGTTCCAGAAAGTCCGGGCCGGGAGGAGCCTCAGAGACCATTTTTGCAGGATGGTAGGGTAGAGGGCCTCCTAGGGTGCTGTGTCCTCCGCCAGTGTCTGTGTTATCCCACTGCGTCATCTTCATCAATCGCACAGGGTCTGTCCTCGCCCTCATTCACAGCAGGTCACATTCTGCAGAGGCCCGAGACCACAGACAGTGCCCGGCCTCACAAGGACCATTTCCTCCTAGACACACCTGCAATAAAGTTTGATTTATAAATTAGGCAAAGTAAGAGAATGAGAACATAACTAATAAGAAAATAGAAAATGTATAACACTATATCATAATAAAACTTATGAACTATTTATGGAAGTTTTTATCTAAGATTTCACACCATTGGGGCTGGGGATTTAGCTCAGTGGCGAAGCACCTGCCTGGCAAGTGCAAGGTCGTGAGTTCGATTCCGGGTACCAGAAAAAAAAAAAAAGATTTCATACCATGATTGACTGCCAGTAATTGAAACCATGGAAAGCAAACTATGGAAAGAGGTTACTGCTGTATGAACCTATCAGAGGCCCGCTAGATGACACTTGATCCCCAACATCCTTTCACAAGAGTCTTCCCCGTCCTTATAGTCACTACTCCGAGTCCCAGTACAGTGAGGTAATGACACAGACTACTACCATGTCACATGGCACATTTCAAGTAAGGTACTAGATACAGTAAGTATGAATTGAAGATGTAATTATAATAACTGGTCTTATGACTTCAACTTTTAAAGGGCCCTGGGGATTATATTACTTTTCCCAGCATTCTTTAAACAATTAAAAAGTATTCCTACTGTTTTGAATTTTAAATGAAGACTGGAAATTTTAGTATTACACAGAATTGGATTTCAATCCTGGCTTTCCTTGCTTGCTGGTCCATGATTTGGGGCAATATTTCTAAGCTCTATTGCCTTCTCATCTTTGAAATAAAAACAAAAATAGTATGTCAGAGGTCTCTTATGAGGGTTGCAAAAAAATAAGATATTGTTGGTAAATCTCACTGTATCCTGTCAAAAAGCAATTTGTAAAGTTACTTTGAAAAGGGTGAATATGCTTCATAAAGTGCTGATATTAATGATAGAAACATGGAGACATGGGTGTGGACAGATAGTGCACAAAAGGAGATAAATATATGTGAATAACATGTATCCACTGGTAATCAAAGAATGCAAAGTAAAGCAACATGGCAAACATCTCTCTCCTCTTCCATAGTTTCCCATTTCAGTCCATCCCAGTTTCCCATCCCAGCCTCCATCCTCCCTCAGTCATCTAAGGTACTTAGACATTGAATCAACTGCATCCTCAAATATAGAACAATTTCAGGATCAAAGTATCAGTAAGTAATTATAAACTGTTAAATAAAGTAAGGATTCACAGGTCTATACCGACAAAACCCAGTTAATGTATGAATAAGTAAGAGCGAAGGGAAGGCTTTTTTTTCTTTACACAAGAAAGTCACCTAATAATAAATGCTGAAGAATGACAGAATTAGAAAATCACCATTTGTTAGTCACCTAATTATAATTTATTTTAGGAATGAACCATTGTCATTAATAAAAGGTGTCTGACGAGAAATGGGATGTTACATAGTATCAATACATGTGTCCGCAATAACTTTACTGTTTTATGGGAGAACCCTGGCAGGTATAACCTTAGTAGTCAAACATAACATTGCCAGTGACAGGGTTCATCCATGGCATGAGCTCCTGCTCTGCTTTTCAGAGATTTCAGCATCCTCCCATAGCATCAAAGCCCATCATCCAAGCCATTGACCTTGAGAGGTCATGGGATGAATCAGGTTGAGGGCCAGTCTACAAAGTAACTGACCTACACCCTTTACAACACTCTAGGCCGTAAAGTACAAAGAGGAAGAAACTCCTCCTGATTAAAGAAACTGAAGAGAAAAATATCATGAAATGTAAGTATGATCTTGTATTTTTGTTTGCAATATCGGTAGGGGGCATTATTGGAAAGAAAAGTAGAAAAATATAAGTAAGTCATATAGATTATATAACATCACAGTAATGTTGATTTCTGAATTTAACAGTGATACTGGCTTTTAAAAAAAGAATCCTTTCCTTTTAAAGAAACACAAAGCAATACATCTGCAAATTACTTTAAAATTGAATAAAGAGAAAATGAAAGAAGAGAGAGAAGAAAGAGAAAGGAGAGAAACAAAAGGAGAAAGGGAAAGAGAGAGGACAGAGAAAATACTGACATTTAGAATCTTGGTAGAGGTTATCCAGAAATTCAAATTGTATTATTCCTGCAACTTTTCTATCATCCTGAAATTCTGTAAAAATAATAATCCCTCATTGAAACTTATTCCATCTTTTCCATTACTTCCCAAGTGCAGCCGATCACTGGGTCCCTGTGGTTCCTTCTCCTCAGCATCTTGACAACCCAGTCACTTCTCTTCATCTCCACAGCTACATCCTAAAGCAAACTACCCCAGAACCACAGCTAACAAAAACATAGCAACAAAAAACATAGCAAAGGTCTTAATGAAATGATCTTAGATACTTTACCTTCCTAGTATTCCTTTAAATCAACACTGTATTGAATACTTTATCAATAAACAAGGGAGTACCATACTATTAAGTGAAATAAATCAGACACACATGTGTAAATACCACATTGTTTCTCTGGTGTGAGAAACCTAAAATATACAGAAGGAAAACTCCATAAACACATGGAAATTAAACAATACCCTCCTAAACAACCAATGGGTCACAGATGAAATAAAGGAAGAAATTAAACAATATCTGCAACTAAATGAGAATGCAGCTACAACATAACAGAACCCAGGGATGCTATGAAAGCAGCCTAAAGAGGGAAATGGATAGCAGTGAAGTCTCACATCAGGGAATCAGAGCTAGCACAAATAAACAATCTAATGCTGCACCTCACGCTTCTAGAAAAAGAAGAGCAAGACAAACCCAAAGCCCATAGAAGGGAGGAAATTATAAAGATCAGAGCAGAAATTAGCACAATGAAAACCAAGAAAACAATACAAAGAATAAATGAATCAAAGAGTTGGTTCTTTGAAAAAATAAATGAAATTGATAAGCCCTTAGCAACCTTACCAAAAAAAAAGAAAGACAATATTAAATTCATGCATTAAGGAACAATAAGGGAGAAGTCACTACAGAGCCTGTGGAAATTCAGAAAATCATCAATAAATACTTTGAAAATCTTTATTCTCATAGGATGGAAAACACAGAAGATATGGACAAATTCTTAGATACATATGAATTACCAAAGCTGAATCAAGATATAAAATTCTAAATAACCCAATATCAGTTAGTGACATTGAAAGTGTAAAAACTTACCAGCACAGTAAAGCCCAGGCCCTGATGGTTTCACTGCTGAATTCTATAAGAAATTTAGAGAAGATCTAATGCCAGTACTCTTCAAATTCTTTAATGAAATTGAAAGGGAGGCAATAATCCCTAACTCTTTCCTGGAGGCAAGTATTGCCCTGATACCAAAATCAGAGAAAGATACAATCAAAAATGAGAACTACAAGCCAATCTCCCTAATTAACACAGGTGCAAAAATACACAATAAGATACTAGCAAACAGAATTCAAAAAATCATCAAGAAGATTATACACTATGACCAAGTATGATTAGTCCCAGGGATGCAGGGATGTTCAACATATGCAAATCAATTAATGTAATACATCATATTAACAGAGCCAGAGACAAAAATCACATGATCATCTCAAAAGATGCAGAAAAAGCATTTGATAAAGTCCAGCACTCATTCATGGTAAAAACACTACAGAAAATTGGAATAGATGGCCTTTAATTTAGTCTGATAAAAGCTATCTATGGCAAACCAACAGCCAACATCATAATAAGGGGACAAAAACTGAAAGCTTTCACTCTAAAATCAGAAACAAGAAAAGATGTCCACTATCACACTTGTTTTCAACAGTTCTGGAAACACTAGCCAGAGCAATTAGACAAGAGAGTGAAATAAAAGGAATAAGGATAGGAAAGGAAGAAGTGCAATTATCGTTATTCACAGATGGCATGATACTCTAAAGACACCAAAACTCCACCAAGAGACACCTACCTAGAGTGAATAACCAAATTCAGTAGTGTAGCTGAATACAAAGTCAACACTCAAAAATCAATAGCACTCTTGTACCCAAACAACAAATTTATTGACAGAGAAATTAGGGAAATCACACCCTTCACAATAGCATTCAAAAAATTGAAATACTTAGGAATCAATCTAACAACAGAAGTAAAAGATTTATATATTGAAAATTATAGTACTCTGAAAAAGGAGATTGAAGAGGATTTCAGAAAATGATATCCCTTGCTCAAGGGTAGGAAAAACTGACATGGTGAAAATGGCCCTACTTTCAAAAATTTTATACAGATTCATTGTAATCCTTATTAAAATACCATTAGCATACCTCACAGAACTAGAGAAAACATAAAATTCATCTGGAACTAGAAGAGACCTAGAATAGCCAAGGTAATCCTGGGCAACAAAGACAAGACAGGAGGCATCACAATACCTGACTTGAAATTATACTACAAAGCTACTGTCATAAAATCAGCATGGTACTGGAAAAAATACAGACCCAAGGACCAGTGGAACAGATTGGAAGATGCAGACATACCAAACACACTCTGCCACCTTATCTTTGATAAAAAGGCCAAATATGTTCACTGGAAAAAAAGATAGCCTTTTTAATAAATGTTGCTGGAAAAACTGACTTTCCACATGCCAAAGACTAAAATTAGAACCATCTTTATCACCATGCACTAAAGTAAGGTAAAAAATGGATCAAAGATCTAGATATTAAAGCAGAAACACTAAATCTACTGGAAGAGAAAGTAGTTCAAAATCTTGAAGATACAGGCATAAGCATAGTGTTCATGAACAAAACCAAAGCTGCACAGAAATACTTCAAAGAATCAATAACTGGGATCTTGTCCTATTAAAAAGCTTTTGTACTTCAAAAGAAATCACCAATAGAGTGAAAAGACAACCCACAGAGTGAGAAAACATTTTAGCTAACTGTCCCTCAGACAAAGGACTTATATCTAGAACATATAAAGTATTGAAAAAAATCAGACCCCTCAAATTCAAAGACCCAATCCAAAAATGGGCTTCTGAGGTAAATATGCACTTCTCAGATGAAAAAATACAAACTGCAAATAAATACATGAAAAAATGTTTCATATCATTGATCATTCAGGAAATGCAAATTAAAATAACATTGTGATTCCATCTCATCCCAGTAAAAATGGCTACCATCAAAAAATCAACCAACAGCAAATGCTGGAGGGGCTGTGGGGAAAAATGAACCCATATTCACTGTTGATGGCAATGTAGACTGGTGCAACCACTTCGGAAATCAGTCTGGAGATTCCACAAAAAAATTAGGATTAGAGGTCCCATTTAACCCAGCTATTCCTTTCCAGGTATTTTCCCAGAAGAATTAAAAACATCATTCCACAGTGATATATGTGCATCCATGTTTACAGCAGCATAATTTGTCATAGCAAAATTTTGGAAACAACCCAAATGCCCATCAACTGAGGAATGGATAAAAAGATGTGGTATTTTTATACAATGGAGTATTACTCAGCTACAAAGAAAGATAAATTTGAGGCTTTTATAGGTATATGGATTCAACTAGAGACCATATTCATAGGTGAAATAAATCAGACTCACATGTGTAAACATCATATTGTCTCCCTAGTATAAGAACCTGAAAGCGTAAATAAAATCTGAAAGGTACAATAGATATTGTGAAAGATAAAAAAATGCTTAATAGGAAAGAACAACTGGGATGAGGGAAAAGAGGAAAGAAAGAAAAAAGGAGAGGAAAAAATATATGTATATATACAAGATAGCTAAGATAACTGTACTACTAATTTCTATTAGTTTGTTGAAAAGAACAGCTAATATTTAACTGTTTGATCAATCTTGCAGGTCTATATCTGGTAATCTGAGCAACTGCTTTGATGATAACAATAAGTAATGCAACAATCATTGTTGATTTCCTATCATCTTGTTTTGAAATTCTGTATCATTTTTATAGTTTTTGTGTTGTTTTATTTTTGTCTTCATTTTTGTTATTTTCTTTTTGTTCTTTTCTCATTACAAAAATAAATAAGGAACAAAATGTATGATAGATAATTGTGAAATAGGGTGCAAATGTTCCAGTGGGAGAAAGGAAGGAAGGTGAAAGAGAAATAGATGAGAAAAGAAGGAAAAAATGGAAAGAAAGTTTTTGTAAATAAGGAGGGAAGAGGTGTTGAAGGGAGGGTAGGGGAATGGGAAAAAAGAATTGAGATAGATCATATACAGGTACAAATTCTCTATGATGAATGTGATTATTATATATACCTAAAATGCACCAATAAACTTCATTTTTTTAAAAAAGTAAATTTATATTATAAAATATATTATATATAGTAATATTATATAATATGCTAATATATTACTATTCTATTATAAAATACTATGAGATGAAACAAAATATTGAATATTCACACGTGATATGTCCATCTCTACAAGGACAGCTCAAGAGAGGCTACAAACTGTTGGAAGTAGTTTTACACAACAAGATCAGTATACAAATTAACTCCTGTGGAATAGCCTACTTGGATATGTATTTTTTTAAAGACAACATAGTAAGAACAGAATTACAAGTTCCTAGGAGAAAATCTATCCAAATATGTGAAATATCTACAAATTAAAATAATAAAGACATAAAATATAAAGGAAGACTGAATAAATAGAAAAGATATAGAATATTGATGGATGGTGTAACAGATATACAAATTACAAGAAATCTTTTCACCACCTTTTTTGTGAGGAAAATTCAAAATTTGTGGAGAGAGGAAAGTGAATATGTTTTGCTAGATTTTCTTGCAAATAGGCATAATTTTTACAAAATTCTGACTAATGGGACATAAACAGAACAATAAAATAATTTTTTATTTTGTTATTTTGTTTCTTCATTTGTTTTACTCCATGGATGAAGCCTCCCTCCACCCATCTTCCTTTTTCTTGATAGAAATCAGATGTGATGTCCAGGGTCACAGCAGCCATCCTATGACAAGGAGGCAAAAACCTACACATAAGAATGCAAATCAACATGTATGGAAAGGACCAATACCTGGAAGAGAAAAGTGCATTCACTGCAGTAGTTCTGGATTGTTCCTCTCTGGCTGTCTGCCATGTGACTAATGTAAACCCTCATTGTTTGCCCTAAGTCAGGTTTCTCTTACTTGGATCTCGAATACTGTTAAATGCTGTATGTGAGAACACTCAATATTTAAAGACAGAAATTTCTTTTTCCCAAATAAATTTATAATCAAGTAGGTAGATGTGATCTTGATCTGGCTGAAGAAAAAGAAACTGCTGTTCTCTGTGAAATTGTGTGAAATGACAAACAGGAAGCTACCACATCCGGTTCTGGATTGTCTTAGGCTTTTGAGGGGGCCAACCCAGACACGTCGAGGTTGTATGGTTTGTTCACTGTGCACACCTCAGTCTCTACAAGCTCCCAGACCCCAGAGCCCCCTTCTCCCACCCCCCAGCTCTGTGCTATGTTCTGACATTGAGCAGGATGTGGCGTTTCACCAGAACAGATTCTATTTCAGGGCCAAAAATCCACTCTCAGGGTGCTTAGGGTGAAGAGGAGGGAAAATGAGGGTAGAAGGAAAAAAACTGGCTTCTCTGGCCCACCTCAAAGTGAGAAAGGAGGCTGACCTTTCGAAGAAATAACCTCCAGATTCTGGTCGCTCTTGAGGGGCTTCTGGTAAGTGACTTAGCAGGAGCCCTGTTTCCCACCCACCCCTGTGATCAACAGCTGCAGCCGCAGGAGTTACCTTTGCCTCGTGGCCTCTCTCCCTTACTAGAGCAAAAGTTTCAGGTTCCAGGTGCCACAGTCCTCCTACCCCATAATTCCTGAAAGTCCACAAAAAGAGACTCCTGACAAGTGCTCACAGCAAGTCCTTTCCCAGTCCCTGGAACGTAGTGTTCTTTCGTCATCGCCGCCCCCTCCGGCCTGTGCCGCCTGACACAGCCCGCGGCAGCATCAAAGCGTCTCCGCAATGTCTGTGGTGACAGAACTGAGCCACCACTTCTCTAATGTCCTGAGCATGGACACAAGCCACTGAGACCCCAAAGGATGCTGTGTTTGCTTTGAAGTTCTTAATGCCCCAGAACCTTACTGTGTCACAAGCCTTCACACCTCCTGTCCTCTCTGTGTTCTTAGGAGTAAACTTCCACAGCCCAGCAGCAAGGCAGTTCTATTCATGCTTTGGTGTCTCCTCAAAATTCTTAGTGAAAAGAATATGTTCTTTTGTTGCCCGTGGCCACTCGCTTCCAGGGGCTCTTCTGGGGCAGACAGCTGTGTTATCTCCTTGTCCCTTCTCTCCCTTCTTTGGTCCAAGGCTTTTGCTCCACTTGAACCTTCAACAAAACACACGGCTTTGTCCTCTCTCCTGGTTTCTAGGGAAGTGAACTACCTTGCCGGCTGGGCCAGGCATAGAAGTTCTTTCAGCCAGTAGCTTCAGTAATATGGAACTGGGACCTAGCTCCCTCACACAGTCCAGCTTCCTTCTCCATCTCTCCTGTGAAACCCTAATTTCTCTCAGTTGTCTCTTTCAGGACCCACTGCAGTTACTTGAGAATCTTTTGCTCACCTCTGGACTCTCACTTCTCCATTCAGCCTTTAGGGGACCATTACTGATAAAGCACTGTCACTGTCACATGCTGCATGGCTGTTCAAAATCAAGAAATGTTCAGTCAGAGAGGAGGGCAACATTTAAGTACATAGCAAGCATATCAAGAAAATAATGAGACACTCCCTATTCCAGAGCAATAAAGCTGCCTACCTTAGAGATCAAACAGTCCTCTTAATTGGCAAGATTTACTGCCTTTGTTTTTCAGGGTCCTGGTCATTTTTTCAGGCTTTTGCTTCTGTTGTGCCCCCTCTTCCTGCACTCCCCAATTCTGTGGACACCCAATAAATACAGTGATCTGGAAGAGGCTTTGCCTTTACTTCCAAAAAGTCTTCACCCTAAGAAAGTTCTGACCTTCCTGGACTTCCCCAAAAACCATATAAAAAAAGAAATAATGAAAATGCAAGTAATCTAAATATCCCCAAATAAGCAATTTGTTGAATAAACACTGGTATACTCACCCAGCGAAAACTCAGGCAATGGGTATAATTATTGTGTTGAAAAGTGATTCTCAAAGAGGCCAAGTACAATGTATGTACGACCTGCATCAGTTCATTAGGGGCTTCTATGCCAAGAAATGCAGATTTCTTGGCATAGATCACAGTTACTGAGTCAAAAGCTCAAAGAGTAGGGTGGAATCTATATTTTTAACAGTTTCCTCCAGTGATGTTTAACGCACATTAAAGTTCAAAAACTTACAACTATGTTTAGTTCATTACAAGGGGAAATGATTCTGATATATTTTAGATGACAATAGTAAGTTAGAATTTGCAATATAATTCAATTTTTAAAATAGTGTGGCCAAATGATAAATGAAATAAAGACTTGAAAAACTACATACTAAAATATTAACATTGATTAATGGTGAGTTTACAGGTTTTTTTACTGTTAAACCTTAAAGTTTTTTTTAACTAGTACATGTTTGTAGTAAATAATGTTTGCAGGGGCTGGGGATTTAGCTCAGCGGCAAAGCGCCTGCCTGGCAAGCGCAAGGTCGTAAGTTCGGTTCCCGGTACCGGAGAAAAACCAAAAAAAAAAAAAAAAAAAAAAAAAAAAAAATAATGTTTGCATTCCTTGGCAGGAGTTGGTACATAAAACATTTCAATTCCTTTTTTCATCCCTTTTTCCCTCCTTCCATGTTCCTCTGTCTCTTGATCTCTTTCCCCTTTTACCACCCTGCTTCCTGTCATCAGTGTTTCATTTTGCTCTTGCTTATACTTTGGGTTTCTTATACAACAGAAAATGTGTGATATTTAAGCTTGTGTGTTTGATTTATTTCACAGAAGATTTTTATCTTACTCTTTTCACTTTTGTGTGTGTAACTACTAAATTTCTGTAATACATATATATTTCATATGTGCTTAGAAAAGCAATAAAAGTTGTTTGTTTTTACAGAGGTATACACAAGATAAATGACCAGGGTTTTTTATTTACTTATATTCTGAATTTTTGAAAAAAGCTTTGACAATGTTGGACCATATAACAAGTAAAATGTTGGACCATATAACAAGTAAAATGTTTAAAGGAAGAACTAGAAATGGGGAGGAAATTCAGGTACAAATATAAAATGAAGCCAGGATTAAGATTAGCATCCAAGAATATGTTGCCCTAAACTTTAGTATTTGTTTCTGAAGTGGATTGTCAACTTGGCACTTCCTAATGTTAAATTATAATTAAGTAGATGTGCCAGACAGAGACAGAGAGGAGTCAAGTATTATTTCAAATTTTTAACTTTGATAACTGTGTAAAATGTGATTTCTTACAAGGACAGAAGCTTCATCAGAGCCTCGGCTAATTTTCTTCATAACTCTGCACTCCAAGAGCAGCTGTGGAATAAGGAGCTTTTTTCTTACTGCTGCAGATCCCTCAGCTAAATGACTGTCCAGGTACAAGGCTTACAGTGTGAAAGTCAAGTCCCTGTTTAAATACAAAGTTGGAGACTTCGTGAAAAAGGACCACCATAGTTAAATAAATAATTCTTCAAAGAAGATACATAAATGGCTAACACATACCTGAAAAAAACACATACCTTTTATCACTGAGCAAACACAAATCAAAACCACAATGAAATGACACTCCACACCCACTAGGATGGCTAAAATTAAAAACAAATCGAGAGAAATATCAAGTTTTGGCAAGAGTGCTAAGAAATTACGCTGCTCTGGCAATGTAAAACTTACAATGTCTATGTAAAAAATGATGCAGCTGCTACAAAAGATAGTCTGATGGTTGTTCAAAGTTAGAATTATCATATGACCCAGCAGTTTCACTGTCAGGTATATTCAAAAGAACTGGGTAATTCCAAAAGGATTAAAAACAAGCATTGAAACAAATAGATGTACACAAAACATTCATTGCAACACCACACATAATCACTAAAATCGATAAAAGGATAAACAAAATGTGATATATCCACATAAAGGAATATTATTCATCCACAAAAAGAAATAAAGTACTAACTCATGTTACAACATGGGTAAACCTTTAAAACATGCTGGATTAAGCTAGATGCAAAAGCTCATACACTGCATTATTCAGTTTATACTAAACATCCAGAAAATGTGAATACATTGAAACAGAAAGATAAACTTATGCTTTCCAGGAACTGAGGAATGGGAAATGGCTGTTTGATAGATAAGAATTTTCCTTTTCATGTAATGAAAATGTCTAGCAACTGGATAGAGGTGATGATTTCAAAATTTGAGAATGCACTACGTCACTGAATTGTGAACTTCAAAATGGACAATGATTAAATTTATGACAGGTGTGTTTTACTTCAATTTTTTCAGGGTTACTTAACTGCAGTTTTTGAAAGTTACACCTGAAACTACAGAGGTTTTCCAAAACATTCAGTTTAGAGAGGGAGTAAAATAATTAGTCTAGTTCTGTACCCCTGAGTTTGATGTTACCACAAGGCATGCCTGTGAAGGTGCCAGAAGCCAAGTAAGATTGCCAGAATGGAGCGGCGAAGGCTGAGCTGCAGCTGTAGTTCTCTCAAGCTGGAGATGGGAGTTTAATGTGTATGCATTAAGGGTACGTTCTCTTCACAGCCGCTTAGCATAAATGTTGTGAAATAGAGGCCCCAGTGGAGAAATCCCATCACTGGCCTTGGTAAAGTCTTCTTAACAGTGTGGGTTTTACATTCATTTATCACCTTTAATGAAAGTGGAGTGTGGTGTGGAAGTTCTTCACCTAAGGTTTGCACCCAGACACCTCCTCATCAGCTTTTATCTTTCTGTGCCTGACAAAGTGTGAAGAATGTCTCACCTTTCTCAGCAGTGATCCAAGATGTTTGTGGTGTGTTTAGGGGAAAGACTACTTGTAGCTGATATTTCACAAGAAGAGATGTCATGTTTGGCTGCAGGAAAGGCAGGTCATAATACTTTTCCAGATTTTCTCTAACAATTAACTTGAAACAAATTTCAGGGCCCAACTCATATTTAAACTGCTGTTTAAAAATATGATAAACCTTGATGACTGTTCAAAATAGATGAGGGATGTGTGGATATTTATTGTACTACTCTCTCCATGTTTTATATATTGAAATATTTATAATAATTTTAGTGGAATCTAAACATTACGGTAAGCTAGATTTCATACAGGTTTACTAAGCATCACCTTTGTTCTAGGCCAATGGTGGCAAACTTATGGCGTGCTTGTTGTTCTGCTTTTAAGACAAAAGATGTTAGTGTATGAGTTATTCATTCTAAACTAAAACCTCAGCATTCAGGTTTATTTGAAGTGTTGGCACTTTGCAATAAATAAGTGGGTTTTGGGCTGCAGTTTAGGCACTCAGTCTCTAAAAGGTTCACCATCACCATCTAGGCACTCAACTGAGGTCTTCACACATGATTAGTGTCTGCAGGATAGATTTCTTTGGTGATAGTTTCCTTTTCTAAATAATAGCCTATACCTTAGGTTGCAGTAAATAATGTTGTGGAATAGGAAGATAATTAATAATTAAACCTTGGGCTAATAAGAAATCAAAATAAAATTTTATGTATAATAGATTTGAAATACTCATGTAAGCCAAATAGGATCCCTCTTCAAAAATTAAGGACAATATGAGAGTTGTCGTAAACATTTCCGAATGGCTAGTGTATAGAGGAAACGTTATAGGTCTAGCATCTGTGAAACAGATCAGTTTTACTTACTTGGCTCACCATGAAAGTACAAAGTTCACCCGTGTCTGCCCAGGTAGAACTGCATCAGTATTAGGCTATAAAGTTAGTACTGCTAAATTGTCTAGGAAATGTAACTACCATGCGCTAAGCTCTGGGTGTGGTATTTCACATATCTTATCTCATTTGATCATTTTTAACAGTGCTCTATGCCAACATTTTAAACATACATATAAACAGCTCAAGGAATTTAAATAATTTGCCTTAATCACAAAGTTAATAGTTGAGCTAATATTTAAACTTAGATCAGTTTGGTGCCCAAACATATCTCTTGTCAACAGAAAACGTTTCAGGGAGCAAAGCACTCTGGGATTTATATCTTCTAACTTTGTTCATGGTTTGTTTTAGTGTGCAAGTTTTTCACACAGGCAATAAATATATTAATATTCTCCTTCATACACTATGTTTTTTCTGTCTGGTAAAGGAAATTTCTTCATTCTAAGGTCACAAATATATTCTATATTTTCTTTTAAACATAAAAATTTGTTTCTTATATTCAGATCTCTATCTTTAATTTCTATTTGCTGGTGGTATGAATTAGGGATGTAATTTAATTTTTCCCACATGAGAAAATACTCATGCAGTGTCATCAGTCAGAATCCACCATTTCTCCACTAGCTTTTAATACTTTGTCATATATTGAGTCTGTAGATGAGGGGCTTCATTATTGAACTTCCTATCTACTCTACCAATTTTTAAATTCCTGTATAAGTACTAAATTTTCTTTATAACTATATCCTGCAACCAGCATTGACATTGATATGTTCCATCTGTTCTCCAGTTTTTTGGTGGCTATTCTGGGTCTTTTTAGTTTTTTATTATAAATAGAAAATTCTATATTCTAAAACAACAAAATTTCCTTGAAAAACATCCATTGGGCTTTTGATTTGAACATTTGTTAGTTAATTTTGAAAGAATTGTCATATCTAGAAATCTTGAGTTTTCTCATTCAAAGTATATCTCACCATTTATTTTTTATTTTTAAAAATAGATTCTTCCATAACAGCTTCACATGCTTATTTACTTCCTTACCTACTTATTTACTTATAGATAACTTACAGATTTTTTTCCTATGGTAATTATGATATTTTAAAATTTACATTTCATGATTGTTTAAGTTCTAAAACCCAACTGACTTTTCTGTATTTATTTTGTATCCAGCAACCTTGCTAAACTTTCTTACTGGTTTCTAGATCTTATTAGATTGCCAACTATCTTTTCATTACATTGCATTTATATCAGCATGGCTACACTCAAAATTATTGGCATACATGTATAAAGTTTAAATCTCAACAATTTAAAATATAGTACATCTTAGATTCTATAATCTTACAAAATTTTGACTCTAGCATCCCACACACTTGAACTGGCATGGAATTTCAGGGATATAGCTCAGCAGGCAGAGCACCTGCCTGGTAAGTACAAAGTCCTAAGTTTGATTCCTGGTACAAAAAAAATATACATATAGTCCTCCCTTGCTATATCATGGTTCACTTATTGTGGCTTCACTGTGTAGCAGGTTTTTTTAAAAAAATATATCTAATTCTGTATCGCAGAGTTTTCACTATATCTCAGGATTTTGCAGTATATAGGCGTTTGTATAATATTTATGATTTAATTATTTTGCCTAAAAAATTTTAAAAATGTTAATTCAAACATATTAGAATATTAAATTGAAATAAAATACTGTACAGTATGTACTTCATCAGCAGATGAATACCGTACTGTACACAGTGGAAATGCAGTACGCTACTACCACCAGTCTGAGCTTAGCAGAGCCACCTGGCCATGCAAGCAGACTTGCATGGGGCAGGCACTGCTTATAGGCGAAGTGGGTGTGCGGTACCACCCCGGCCCCCGATGGCGCTAGGAGCCAGGCTGGGTGCTGGGCTCCGCTGGGCTGTGGCTGTGGTTTGGCTGGGTTCCATAGGCCCTGCTCCCCGGCCCACTCACGCCCTCCACCCACCCCTGCCCTGGCTTCCCCTCCTGCTGTCTGAGCTGAGACGTGGATTCACCGGGGCCTCCCCAGAAGGAAGCTGAGGCTTTGGAAAGAAGGGTCTTCCCGGGAAGGCATGCAGGAGTGTAGGAAGGGTTTATAGGAGTGTGGGAAAGGTCTATAAAGCCTTAAAATATATATAAATAATAAAATAAATATAGCAACACTATTTTCACCTATCCTGGGGGGTCTCTGGAATGTAACTCCCGTGATAGGTGAGGGATCACTGTAAACTTAGCTGTTCTTGAGACCAGCTTCACTCTAGAGTCAAATCATAGTTCCAAGGTCTTAACACTGAGATTTCAGGGTGGTAAGGCCAATATAATATGAGAGTGATATTGCATTGTATCACAATTGTGTACCGTGATCAAAGCAAGGGGATTTTATAAGAGTGAGTGTCAGTAGGCATAATTCTAGGGTTCTCCCTACCACCACTGCCATAAACTACAAGGGTGACAATGATAAAGGTTTAATACGAAAAATAAGAGAAAATTGAGGAAAGGGATGTCCAGGGTTCACAAAAGACTTGAGTTTGAGATATCCTCCTCCTAGGATATTAGACCTCTGGGTCAATTTCAAAAGCAATCTCAGAAACTCAGAAAACATGAATACCAACCCAATCAGAAGGCAAGGAAGACTTGGTTGAACAAAGGGCAGGCTTCTGAGCAGGTGTGAGCAAGCCAAAAAGGTCAGGAGACACTGCTCACCCAGCTCTGACCTGGTTGGTCATGGGAGGCCAGGATTTAGGAATCATGAGACATTAGGGAAGGGTGAGGACATTCAATGGACACTGAAAGAAGGAGAGCTTTTCTTCTTCATGGGCTCCTCTGAAAAAGAAACTATTTCAGCCTATGTTCATAGGAAGCGAAGACAAAGCATTCAATAATGAGGGCAGAAAATAAGCTCGTGACTGGAGACTGCATCCAGTGAGGATAAAGCTTAAACCACATCCTCTAGCTGGAGGGACCAAGGAAAGATTCACTCTCCCTCACTAGAGAGCTGAACCAAGAGACACCAGAACATAGATACTGAGTAGGTGGTCAATAACACTGATCAAGACATCAACTGATTTGTAAATGTACCATGACAAAGTTGAGAACAGATTTCAGCCAAGTGCCTTGTCCTAAATCAGCAAGTACATTGTGATCATTTCCTAATAGAAGTAAATGATCTTGAGAAAGGGATATCTTTTCTAATACAGAGTCTGCCAAAAAAAGGTATGCACACTTCAGAAAAAGAATAATAGTATAATATTTCTGTTAACAGATGGTGTTACCCTAGTACAGGTAACCCTAGAGCACAGAGGATCCTAAAGGATGTTATGTACTGTATCACAGAAAACCAACTACGATGCCAGCCCTCGTAGAAGAAACTGAAAATGCATTTACAGCAATCTCAATGACCAAGGTTACCCAGGCAAAAGTTCACTGTACTAATGAATGCCTGGACGCTACTGACCACCACTTTGAGCATCTCTTTTAATTGTAGAGGCCAAAGGTAACTTTTATTAATCTCATAATATCTCAATAGATTTAGTATTCAAATTTTATTAATACTAAAAATTTTCCATAAGTGTGTACACTTTTTTTTGGTGGACTCTATATATAGGAAGACCAGATGGTATACCATGTTAACATTGACTATTTTGACTTTTATTCTTCTAAGCATAAAGGCTTTTCTAGATTTTTATCGATTTGGGAAACTAATAAGAAATATCCAAAAAATGGAATAAAGCCTATTTGGGTATTTTTCTCATTAGTTAATATTTCCATGCTGGGATTCTGATCCCTCTGCAGCCAGGTCTGCCCATCCCTCAGGCTGGAGATTAAGTTACTTTGGTTTCCTCATCTGGCAGTGTTCACTGTCTGTGCCCTGGCTGATCTTGTGCAGAAGTATCTTCCTATCCTCTTTGCAGGACTAGGATATGACCTTTAACACCACATCTGAGCCCCATTCCTGTTTGAGTAAGGCTTGTGGTAAAGTGGCGCTGAACCTTTCTCTTTTCTGAAGTCTCCATGGAGCCACAACCTTGGAGGCTCAGACTCAGAAAGACACTGAGCTCCTACAGTCTGGGGAATGAGCTCAGGGATCAGAATCCTACAGTTAAATAATGTACCTCCTGCCTTAAGACATTTATGTCTAAAGATGTGCTATCTACTATCAAATTATGAAAATGTTTCATAATTATAGATAGTTTAGCTATAGATAAGATGTACAAATGATGTTAGAATAGCATAAGAGTACAGGGAAAGCTGTCCCTAAAACTTCATAGAGAGTGAAGGGCCTCCTAGAGTGGTAGTATTTGGATAGAGGTTTCACAAAGGAAGACAGAAAGGCCCAGAAAACACCAAAAATACTCATGTCATTGCTGCTTGGAAGGAAACTAGGCTTTTTTAGTGACCTGCAGCAGCTTTACATTGTCCTACCAAGGATCACTATGGGACCAGGCTTAGCACACTGAAGCCCGTCTAACCCCCACTCACACTTCAGGCATTTTAAGAAGCTTAGTTTTTAACTGATAGGAAATTTGAAGATATTAAGTAGTTTTTTTTTTCAAAGGAGAGTCACATAATTAGATTTTTAAAATGAAAATCTCAATCTGTTAAGTGTGATGAATAGCTAGAGGGCTGTGAGTCCGTGCAAGTAGAATCCAGTCACTACTTGCTGAATGCCCATACCAATGCTGCAGCTGTAGAGATAGCACAGAGGGGGCATCTGTGACTCTTAGAAGAAAGAATCAGTGAGTCTTAGCAATAGGTTTTATTTGGGTAGCTAGGAAGAAAGGCCTAAGAGACAGGTTACATGGTTACATTACCCACTAAGCAAAGGAGAAAGGAGTGTGATGGGATTCATGGACAAAGAAAAGGTTCTGTTTCTCATTAGTGAATTCCAAATGCCTTTGATCTATCCTGCCTTAAATGCTTATTAACCAGTGTGATATACGGGCCCAGGCAGAGATGTCAGGTGGGAAACCATCTGAAGCCCTAGATTTCTAAGGAAAGTGATGAGGCCCTTCCAGGCAAAGTGTTTGATCTGATGCCATGAAGAAGGTCTGAGGATCAAGGGTAAATTGAACCATGACATTCAGCCTCTACAGGGAATGCCACAAACTCTCCAAAGTGACATCGAGTCCTGACATCACTTAGGAAACTAAACAGATTTCTGGAAGGAAGGACAGCTAACAAGACCAGCCAGGGGTCTGATCTTTCTGGGAAGGCTGTTCTGGGTGGGGTAGTGCTATAGGGCAGGTGTTATCAGTCAGAAGTAAAGAAGAGTGTGAACTATGCTGTCTCGGCCTCTCTGTGCTCCCATAGGTTCTGACATCTCCTTCCTCCTTGCTTCATTTTCCTTCTCCTGTTGGCCTTATTATCAGAAGCCAATCATAAAAGAAAATCAAAAGCTTTGCTTCCCAGCTAGTGCAGGGGCTCAGGTTTACAAACCACAGAGGAACACTGGATTCCAAGTTACACTATGAGCAGTCTGGGCTGTTGCAATGATAAGGGAAGCAGAAACGATCTGCTTGTTCTTCATTCTGTTTGCTCTTCAACTTTCAAAAAATGGCTTATCCTATTTCAGCTCTTAGAAACCTTAGTTTTCACTCAATATTTCTAGCCTGTTGCATTTTTAAAAGAAATGCGTTCCCAAATTAACGTTTCAGAAGCATGAAAAACTAAAAATTTTCTTTCCATCTCTAACTTGTAGTCATCCTCTTTGCTTTCCTGGAAGAAACAACTTAATAATCATTTTTGTTTGAGATTTATTCTTCTTGATACACACAGTCCACTTACTTTTACTGACACATAATATTCTCATTCATGAAAATAACTATCCATTAGTAAGACATTCAGTTTATTTCCTACCTTTGCTAATAAAGTGTTACAAAGAGCATTCCTTAATATGTTTGTATGCTTATACACACAAGAATGTCTTTAGGATACATCTGTAAAGTGGCATCTCTGAGTTAGAGAGGATATGTTCCTCACTTTTCTTAGATATTGTTCTATTGCTTTACAAATTCATTTTAATGCTCCATCAACACCTACAAATATATAACTTAAGAATTTTTGTCATTCTAATAGGCATATAGTGGTAAATCAAACTTGTTTTTCTTACCAGTTCTCTATTGGTGAAGTTCATGACCTTTTCAAATATTTATTAGCCATTTTATCTCATTCTAGGATTCCAGGAATTGCACATTTGCTTTTGAGTTGTTCTCCTTAGTGATTTTAAGAAGTTATTTACGTGTTCTAAATGCCAGTTTTCACCAGGTGATCATTATAAAAATTGTCTCCCAATCCAAGCTTACTTTTATATTTTATGATGCCCTAGGATGATAAATCTTGAAAGATTTCAATTTATCAATTTCTACCTATTGCCATTGAATTCACGTATTTGATGGAAAAAAAATAGAAGAAATTAAATTTTATCTTACTTTCTGGCTATTCATTTCTTATAATGCTCAGACAATCCTGGACATGTGGATAGTGAGCCTTAAGGTGTTTACTTGGTCTTCTACTATATATTTGCAAGACCAACAAATACTAATTCCTCAGGAAGTTCTTTTCTGATTAAAAATGGTCAGATTAAACCATCAAAATCTCTTATACCATTTGCAACAATATTTGAATGTGGTTCTTTAAATTATATCATATTGCTGTAGATTAGAAACTAAAACTATGGTCTCCTCACTTAATTCCCAGTGCTTTGCATAGCACCACTCACAGACAAAGAAATTAATGCATTCCTTAAAAAGGAAAGAATTGCCCAGAGTTGGACATTCCACCTCTTTGTGTATGATACAAAATTCCTTCCCTAAGGACTGATTCTCCAATGTTGCTATAATTGGCTTCCCACTATCATCTCATACCGTGGAAAGTTTTTAAATGTTCAAGTTTTAAAGTGTTCAGTCTCTATCTGTGATCTTTATCTGAGGTTCCAGTTGTGGCTACAATAAGTGTAAAAAGACAGTGGCTCTTTCCACAGCATGAATCCTAGTGGGGTGATCTATGGTTAGAGCACTTAACTGTGAATTTGTAGTTATTGACTAATTACAATGAACCCTGAGCCTCCACTCATCCCCTACTATTTTGCATTTTTTCTATGACACATTTTCAAGGAATTATTTTATTTTTCATTCAACTTAGGACACCCCCAAAGCTATACATGTCTACTACTATAACTGATTCATGCTATGTTGAAATATATGCCCTCAGTTGAGAAACCATAGCCCAGAGGGTTTTCACACATACATTGCACCCACCAAGCTCCCATTTTCTGTCTGATGCAGACTTCCCTGAGAGTGTAATTTATACCCTCTGCTCTTCGATCTAGCCAAAATTCATCTGGAACCAAGATGTCAGAGGATGGATGACACTGATAGAAATATCAGGCAGGTAATAGTTATTTTATAGAATGAAGAAAATACAGAATGGAAATCACATGTAAGAGAGTTGTGGAATTCTTAAATAAAAACTCATTCTTCATATAAAAAGGCAACACTAGGTGCACATAGTTGCTCTCCACTTTCACAATGCCATGTTCCTAGGGAAGAAACTCAATGGTGGAAAGTAAAGATAAGGGGGGAGAGGACCGAACACCAGAGTTAAAAGTAACCAAAGGTATTTTTAAAGACAAACAGGATGAAATCAAATGCCTAAAATCAAATAATTGATGAGACAGAATAAATGAGAAATGAAGTTTTTGTTTCATAGACTAAGATAAACACCCCTTTCTCAGTTATTCATTACTCAAATGTCTTCTGAGTATCTACTAAGTAACTTATGAACTACTGGTTTGTTTTCCACTGCCCCCCCCAACATCCTCATATCTTCTATTTTGCAAAACTTCCTGCCCTCCTCATCACTCCTGGACAACACAAATTGCATAGGTGCATCATATTCAGGCTGGTTTTAAACACACAGTAGCACACAGTCAGTCTTGACTGCTGTTGTCTTCACTGGCTGGATAAGCATAGAACTGTAAAACAGGGAATGAAGCCTATCAATGGGTAAAGGAAAAGACAAGCTCCTTGAGACCAATAGTTTCTTCTGCTGACTCTGTAGGACTGAGGTCCAGCTCTTCCTTATTGAGGCATTCACCAATATAGACAATTATCCCATTGATGTACTATGCCTATAGAAGTCACAGGCTGTGCTTTCTTCCCTCCATGAGACTGAGAATCTCAAGATATTCTTTATAAAGCTGAAATGCTTGCTGCCCTCTACCAACAGAAATGTGCAGGTGGAACTCCCGGTCAGTCTCTCACTCCAGCCTCCCCATCACAAATCTGTATTGAGTAGGGGATTAAAGATCTTAATGGAAAGATATCCAGGGGGATTATCTTATTTGTAGCTTATGAAAGAAGTTTTCTCTCAGCTTTAACTTTTAGCCTGAGACAACAGAAGGAGTGCCCAAAACAATACTTTTCCTTTTGTCCTATGGGAATTCTAGAGAAGGCAGAGCCTGAAACAAAGATTAAAGAAGTAATTATTTATTTCTGAGATGCAAACCTAGGGCAGTGATGCTGAGATAAAAGGAACCAAGTCAAAAAAGTGTAATTTGTTGTAGTGTTATCTGGCCACTACTTCAAAGAACTTGCTAAGACAAAAGCAAGTTTCCAGGCAAGCTTGGTCACTCAATATATGGAACTTCACAATAATTGAAAGGAAGAAAACAGTATTCATTGTCTTTAACAAAAAGTGAATTTATTGCTTTCTAGGAAAGGGAGACAAGTGATTATTTTTAAAAGAGAAAGAAAGAAGGAAAGAAAGAAAGAAAGAAAGAAAGAAAGAAAGAAAGAAAGAAAGAAAGAAAATAAGGAATGTCAATCAAGCAGAAGTAATCAAATATAGGATTTGAGAGATATAAAATCCAAACATTAGTGGGTTTCAGAAGTGAGGATATTTGGGGGTTGACTGGGTTTCAATGACAGAAGCGTGGACACTGCGATGAGGTTAGAGCTGGGTGATTGAGCCACAACTCCATGAGTTGCCACTCAGGAAACCAGGTTCTATGCCTTATAGTGCACTGTTCCATTCAAGTCCAAAAGTGGAAAAGCAACACAGTAGGGATGGGGTAGGGACTGAGAGAAGAAGGAAAAAAAAGAGGGAGAGAGACAAATGATAAGAGAATGTGATAAGAGAATGAGAGAATAACAGAATGACAGGATAAAACAGAATGAGAAAAAGAAAGAACAAGAAGTGGGGAGAGAGAGGGAGTTAAAGAGGCAGAGAAAGAGAGAGAGAAAGATTGTTTAGTCATGGAAAAGGTGTTTATCATGAAATAGACAGGGACAAAGATCCTGCCCTCCACAGCGAGAGCTAAAACACAAACCTTTCCTAAAGAGAGGAACAACAAGGTGCTACCCACAGGGAACAGTATCTCAGAATACCAGGAGTCTCAGTTCTTTCTGGTTTAATTCAAAACTCAATAGAGCTCTTGAGTCCAAATTGCCTCTAGAAACTTCTAATTCTGATTGTCCGAAGTCAGAAGCATGGAGAAGCCAAAGGTCTTTCACTGTTCAGCTCAGAGAGAAACCATCACATTTCTCCTTCTCCCCAGGAACTGACCACACTTGGACTCATGCATGATAGTAGTTTGCAGATGTGCCCTGTTAAGGAGGGGTGAGCATGGCCTCTGCACCCTGTGATCTCCCCTGAACAAGAGACCCCCAGGCCCCAATTGGAAGGACAAAATAGAGCACAGCAACAGATTCAGGAAGATGAGATTCAGGTTAAGAAAAAGAGCCCCTGAGGCTGAACACTCCCTGCATCTGTTCCCCAGAGCTGCTCTTTTCTGTGATCCACTCCCAGCACCCTCCCTTTTTAATGCCTGACTTCCCTGAAAGGATCCTGCCCAAGAGAGAGCTGGTGGGAGAATCCCAGCAAAAGAGCAGCCTGGAGAAAAGTGCTGTCTGGCATTCTTGTGGGAAAAACAGGAACCTGAGTCCTGTGATGAAATGAGGAGTGATTATAAGGTTTCTTTAGATTTTATAGATATTGTTTATTAAGGTAAGGAAATTTCTCTCCATTTTCTGCTGAAAGGTAATTTTTGTTATCATGAGTATATGTTAAATTTTATCAAATATTTTTGTATACACTGAGGTGATTTTATAATTTATTTCTTAAATCTGTGTATATAGCAGACTACATTAATTGAACATTTTAATGTCAGTTGACATCCGCATTCTTGGCGTAACTTGAACTTGCCCATGATGTACTAGTCTTTATACCTCATCAGACTAATTTTAAGAGTATATATTGTGTGTAGGATTTTTGTGTCTGTGAATCATAAATGTTGACCTGTAAACTTGCTTTCTTATTCTGTTTTGTTCTGTCCAGGTTATGCCAGGTGGGCAAAATTATATAACTAAGGTTATTTTTCTTTCTCTTTTCTGGAAGAGTTTGTAGAAAAAAAGTTTTCTGTTTGTGAATTTCAGTAGAAATCAACAGTAAAATTCAGTAGAATTTTCTACTGTTTTTTGAATTTTGAAAAACAGTAGAAATCAACAGGTCTAAATTCTCTATGTGGAAAAATTTTTTACTGTTGCAGTTTCTTTGATTTTCTGGTATACTCAAGTTTGCAATTTCTTCTTGACTTGGTGTTGGTTTCATTTCTTTATAGAATTTCAAATCTATTAGTATAAAGTTTTAAATAATATTTTGATTTATCTTCCATGGGTCTACAATATTTGTAAATGTATTCCTTTTTAAATTTCTGACATTAAATATTTGTGACTTCTCCTCTTTTTTTTCCTGATTAGCTTCTCTAGAGATTAGTAAACTTAGGTAGCCTTTTCAAATAATTTATTTTTGCTTTATTAAATTTCTACTGTATACCTTATTGTTATTTCATTAATTTCTACTGTCTCTTATTTCTTCCTCTTACTTCATATCCTTATTAATTTCCAACTTGTTAAAATATCTAATCAGCACAATAATTTCAGTTTTTGTGTTATATAAAATTTAAGATCAAAATTTCCTGTACCTGTTTTAGGTATATTCCACAGTGCTTAATAAGTAGTTATTATTATGTACAAACATTATATATGTTTTACAAACTTTATTCAAAAACTAATAACACATTATTTAAAGGCATATTTCTTCTTTTCTTTGTTGAGATTTTTCTAGTTATTTTAATGATTTATGGCTTACTTATGCAGTAGGCAGAAAACATGTCAAAGATTTGCATTTTTTGGAATTTCTCAAAATTTACTTTATGGGTCTTTCCAGGGCTGGGGGCTGGTGGCAGGAGGAGTGCCAGGAATTCAAGGCCATCCTGGATACACTGTGAATTCAGGGCCAGCTGGCATTGTACAGCAAGACTCTGCCTCAACAACAACAAAAAAAAAAATTAAAGTTTTTCTATTTTTAAAAAAAATTCAGAGAGGCACCAAGATGGCAGAGCAGTAAGCAGCAGAGAAAGAGCCTCTCTGAGTGTTGCTGCCCAGACACTGGAATATAGCAATGTGAGGAAGACAAGAGGGAAGGAAGTGGGTCCCTTGGACCCAGAAAGGACCCAGAAAAGAACTAAAGCCCACAGAGAGGGTGAAGGGAAAAACTTCAACAAAGAGGAAGGAGTAGCTGATAGCATCTTCTCCCTGAGATGGGACTCTCTGTGTGAGAAAAGTAATTCAAACTTCCAGACACATGGTGACTGCTGGTGACCCTAGAGGCCTCCACAGAGAAACACAGCAGTGGAGGGGAACAGTAGACATTAAGGACTATACTAGCTGGTGCTACTCTTCCTAGTATTCCAAGACTGAGATTGACTAAGGGTCATAGATTATACTGTGGCACAGAGCCAAAGAAAAAGGGGCCAGGCAAAATAGCAGCAACTTCTCATCCTCAACAAATCGAAGATGTAGGATTTTGTAACAGACTCAAAATTCTAAAACCTGGAAGATGCCACAAAGAAGTAGTTATTTCCTAAAGGTTCTAAATACTAGCAATAAAGCAACCCACAATAGGCAATTTACAAATATCACCCCAGGAATTACACTAAAAAATAAAAAAAAAAAATGAGATGACACTTAAACAAGATGCAACTCCAGACATCCAGTTCACAAAAGGCAAGCCCAGGGGGCAATGAGGAGGGACCCACCTCACCTCTCTAAAGTAGGAACAACAAAGCAATTGAATGAGGTGCTAGAAAAAATAAAATCAGAAATAAATTCTCAGAAAACTGCACAAATGGTGTGCACGGTGAAAACCATGCTTAGTGACTCTAGAGCAGATAAAAAATGGAGGAGCTAAAGAAAATTATGGAAGCCATGAATGTCAAGCATAGGAAAGAAAAGAAGTCCATAAGGCAAATTCAAGCAGATATCCAGGAGAACAAAAATTCCATTGAAAGTATCCACAGCAGATCAAGCCAACGTGAGGCCAGGATTGCAGATATAGAAACAAGCTTACAGTTAATGATCATGAAAAGAAAGATTTCTTAAAAATAGCAAGAGACCACAAAAAATCAATCCAGCAGCTGCTAGATAAGGCACAAAAGAATAAATAAGATTGACTGGAGTCAATGAAAAAGTTGGAGATAGCACAAATGGTATTAAAAAAAGCTGTTCATAAATGTCATGAAGAAAACTTCCTATAAGAATTTGGCATAAGTAAGTGAAGCATATAGAACTCCAATTAGCCATGATCAAAAAAATCTACAGCCAGGCATATCACAATTAAGATTCCAGAAATTCAACACAAGAATAGGATATTAAAAGCTGTTAGAGAAGGATCAAAAAATCAACCAATAATACTGGAGGGACTGCGAGGGGAAAAAAGAACCATTCTCCACTGTTGTTGGGAGTGTAGACTGTTACAACCACTGTGAAAAATCAGTGTGGAGATTCCTTAAAAAAAAAAAAAAAAAAAAAAAAAAAAACTAGAAAAGAGAACTTTTTTTCCTAAAAAAAAACTAGAGGTCCTATTCCACCCAGCTATTCCTCTTTCACATATCTCCCAAAAGAATTGAAAAAATCATACCACAGTGATACATGTGCATCCAGTTTATAGCAGCACAATTCGTAATAACTAAATTTTGAAAACAACCCAATGCCCGTCAAATGAGGAATGGATAAAAACATGTGGTTTTTTTATACAATGGAGTACTACTCATCCACAAAGAAGGAGAGATTTGAGACTTTATAGGTAAATGGATGCATCTTGAGATCATACTAAGTGAAATAAAACAGACCCACATGTGTAAAACATCATATTGTCTCATAGTGTGAGAAACTGAATAAGTAAATAATATCCAAAATGTAAAATAGATATTGTGAATTTAGAAGAAACTCTTCAAAATGAAAGAGAAACTATAATAAAAGAAAAGAGAAAGAAAGGAAAGGAAAAGGAAAATAATATACATATATATAAGATATGCATATGAGATTATGATAGTTATACCAGTAGTTTCTCTTAGTTTGCTGGAAAGAAAGGTTCATGTTAATACTGTTTGGACAATATTTCACGCCTATATTTTACACTCTGAGTAACTACTTTGAAGATAGCAATACACAATGTACTAATTATTATTACTTTCCTATTATCTTGTTTTGAAATTTTGTTTTTTTCTCTTTAAAGTAAAAAAAAGGAAAGAAATAGACATCTCTCCAAACAAGATATGCCAATGAATAGCAAACATACAAAAATATGCTCAATATTAGTAGTCATTAAGGAAATTAAAATCAAAGCCACGATGTCATGCTACTTCAATCTCCCATAATAAATATAATAACAAAAAAAGTGTTGGCAAGTATGTGAAAAAAATAGGAGCCCTCATATATTGCTAATGCGCTGTAAAGTGGTACAACCACAGTGACAATTGGTTTGGCAATTCCTCAAAAAGTTAAACACTGAATTACCCTGTAGGCTGAAATTCCACTCCTTGATATATACCCAAGAGAAATTAAAAACATTTTGTTCACATGGAAATTTTTGCATAAATGTTTATTACATTAGTCAAAATAACCAAAAGGTAGAAATAATCCAAATGTTCATTCACAGGTGAATGTAAAGACTATGCTTGAAATACAAAATAGTTATACAAAGAAATAGATACCAATATACAGTATAGTTTAGATGGGGATCAAAAATATCATTCTAGGTGAAAAGAGCTAGACAAAACAGGCCTCAGATGATTCTATTTTTATACACAATTCAGAATATGCAAATTCAAAGAGGCAAAAGATTAGCAGTGCAGATTGGAGGACCATGATGTAAAGGGAAAATGGGGAGTGATTATCTAATATTTATACAATGTTCTAAGGCACTCGAAAAATTTTGAAATTCCAGGTGCACATTCTGACTGTGCTAAATGCTACTGAACTATATGCTTTAAAATAGCTACACATATATTATGTTAACTTCACTGCAGGTGTTAAAAATGAACTATTATTCTGTTTTTAAGATAAATCCCTTTTTAAATTTAAAATGCAAATATTACATGAAAAAAGTATTAAATCATACTTTAAGACATTAAAACTAATTAACAATGAGTGATGAAAATCAGGTGGTTTTCATTGTTTTCCCTTTGCTTTTGTTGCTGTTTTAAAAATTTGCAACTTTAGAAATTAATTGCATGTTGGGGGCTGGGGATTTAGCTCAGTGGCAAAAGCACCTGCCTGGCAAACGCAAGGTTGTGAGTTCGGTTCCCGGTACCGGAGAAAAACAAAACAAAAAAAAAAGGAAATTAATTGCATGTTAATTATTTTAATAAAACTAGGAAACAAGTACTATGGTGATAGTGACTGGGTTTTTAATGTGTGGCTAAAACACTTAACTTCTACGGTTAAGTAAGAATGGATAGAATAAAAGTAAATTGTATTGAATTGTATATACAGCACTGTGGTAAGTATATAATATGCTCGCTACTTGAGTTTCATGCTCTATATGGGAGACTATGGAAATCAGTACAGTGATTCCTCAAAAAACTAAAAGTAGGAATTCCATTCAACCCAATTGTTTCCCTTCTAGGTCTTTTGATGAAAAATTTAAAGACGTGTTATTACAGTGATACATGCATACCATTATTACAGAAGCACAATTCATAACAGCTACATCTTGGCAGCAACCTACATGTCCATCAATAGATGCATGAAGAAAATGTGGTATTTGTATGCAATGGAGGATTACTCTCCCATAAAGAAGGATAAACAGGAGTCATTTGTAGAAAATGCACTTTAAGACCATAATATTATGTGAAATAAATTATTCACAAAAGCTTAAATATCACATAGTTTCTCTTATGTAAGCAACCTAAGGTATAAATAAATTAAAGAAACAAATAAAAGATAAGTAATAGGAAACAGACAGATAGATCTTTCTCATATAGGAAGAGGACAAAGAGATGGAAGGAAGGGAAAGAGAAGGGACAGGAAGAGGTTTAAAAATAAATAAGATGTGCTAGGTACCAATTCCCCACAATAAATGTAATCATTATGTAGTACAAACATGTACTAATAAATTTTTATATCTGTGGGAGATAGACAAATAAAAGCTATTTTTCCTTTCTACTCTTTCAGATTTCTTAATGATTATATATCATGTCTATAATCCAAAAGACTTTATTATTAAATTATTTACTATTTTGGAGATTAAATTAACAACAAGCAGAGATTTGATAAATGTTGATGGTTCTCTATTAACAAGGAAGATACTGACACTGAAAGTTTATCTTCTCAAATATAATATTCATCAGGAAAAAAAATGGCAAATAAAGAAACATAAAGAAGAAGCTTAAATCACCCAAATCCAACTATGTAGAGATACAGTTGTCCATCAAGCAACATGGTTTCAGAGAATTCAGTCCCTGGCTGGCTCCAAGGCAGAAACACTAAGGCAGAGGGTTGGATGGAGTAAAGCAATTCAATTGGTATAGCACAGGAAGCAGAGCACAGAAGAAGAGCCCTAAAGACAAGGGATCAGTGCTCAGATAGACACCCCAAACACCTCCATCCTTAGTTCAGGCGGTCCTACTGGGATCCACAACAGCTTACCCAAAGAAGTAGAGTAACCTATGTCAGTTCTTGGATTGAATTTCTAGGGCCCACAGCAACTTGCTAATTTAGGCCAATAAATGTCAAATGCAGAAATTTTTTTTCAAAATATTGAGAAGCGAGGTGGACTCCATCACACTGAATATTCATAATTAAATAAGAGCTGTTTCAGATTTCCTTGGAAGGAGGCTACAATGATATGAGTCATCAGGTAAGTTTAGTATATGGTAGCCATGCTCTGTTATTGCTTAGTATATCACTTCACCATGCCCTTCCTGAAACTGGGTTACAGGCATGCTGTCTCCTTCACCAGATGGTCAGCTCCCTCAGTAACATGCTTGCTCCTAGCAGAAGAGATGGGCCTAATGCTTATTTGCTATAAGAACTATCCTGGTGGACTGAGAAGCCTGACACTGATAATTCTGTCACTTGGAACACAGGTTTCTGAGGATGTACTGGCCAGCACCACATCCTACACTCCCCACCTTACACTCTTGGGTTTGTCCTATGGGCTGGAACGGGTGGTTTGCTCTGAATCAGCAGCTGTGGTCACAGTATGATTCTCACACAACCACATAGATGTCATCAGGTGAGGGTGTTGGGAGTAGGGCCCTTTCTTAGAGAGCCTCCCATGATGAAGCACCACAAAACCAGTGGAAAACATAACATCACTGACACGACTCCTCCCGCTTCCTCTGCTAGGGGTTAAAGACAGCAAGCACAAAGACTCAGAAGCTTGGACCTGGGAAGCCTTCTTGGGAGGATGCAGCTGCTCATGCTCCTGTTGACCTTCTTTCTGCCCCTAAGGACAAGGGCAGGTAAGTGACCATCTCCATCCCCCAGAAGCCCAAAGACATTCCACAGAGGACATGGGTCACCTGTCCCTCTACAGACTCCTGATCTATCTCTCTACCAGTATTGCTGTGAACCTGATCTCCAGTCCCACCAGAGAACACCAAGTAAGACACTAGATAAGCTAGCAGAGACTGTTCTCAAGAAGAGCCAGTGGGAGCTCTCCCCTCATTAGGCCATACATTTGTCATCTAGAAAGTGGGTGTTTCCTCAAAGTACATGCAAATGGTTTGAAGTAACAAGGAGAAAATATTAAATTAACCTGGAGAGGGCAAAATAGGACTGTCTTCCCTGTCTAGGTGGAGAAAGATGTTGCTTTCATCAGCTACTTAGTTAGCAGAGATGCCCAGAGCTTTATGAGCCCAGAATCCATGGAATCACTGTCCTCAGAGCACTGTGTTTGCCTTTCTGCAGTCCTAGTCCCTTTGTCCAACTCCACTTTCCTCCCTAACACTTTACTGGCCTCCCTGTAAAGGAGACTTTACTGCTTTCCTGTAAGACCCTTGGAGGAGGGCTCTACCTTCTCTGCTTTCAGAATCCCATCAGCGCTGCCCTACCAACCTTCATCCATAGACTACCTGAAGCTGCTCCTGCACGCAGCCAGTGCAAGTTCTGAGGCACCCACTACATGCCAGACCTAGGAAAGAGGATCCGACAACATCTGGAGTACATCTGAAGCCCTGCCATTAGGAAGCCTCACCATCCTAGACATCACAGGACTCAGAGGGTTTTAGCTACTCAAGGGAAATGAAAAGTCAGCAGAGAAATTATGAAAAACCTCTTAGACTTTATTGACCCCAGATGGGTATGCTCATCTCCAACTACATGGAGAACAAAGATTTCTAGACCAAGACCTGATTTCCCTCCCTATGCAAAGGAAGTTCAGGCTCCTCCCTCCAGCTTCCTCCCAACTCCAGGCAACCTCAGGCTGCCAAATGCCCAGCAGTTCTGCAGCCTCCAAGGAGATACTCATTCAGTGACTCAATGACTGCCCACAAACAATCTTGTTTTTTTCAGAGGAGATCATCGGGGGACACGAAGTGAAACCCCACTCCCGCCCCTACATGGCCTACCTTCAGATCCAGTGTAATAATTCCCCGACGAAGTGTGGTGGCTTCCTGATACATGAGAAGTTTGTGCTGACAGCTGCTCACTGTGCAGGGAGGTGAGGAACAAAAAGCAGCCCACAGTCTCTGGGAAGCACTTCCAGAGACCCTCCCTCCCAAGGAACTCCCTGAGGTCCTGGAGACAACATGCAGGTGACTCTGAGGGTGAGAAAGGGGTAGCCATGTCTCATGGGGAGACAAGGAAGTTAGGACCGAAGTAATTACTGACATAAGAAGGACCAGGGCAATCAAGCCTGATGTATTTAGACCCAGGACCATGCTTCTCTTCACAATGCAAAGTAAAGCAATTTCATGTGTTTTCCTGAAGGTAACTGACCCCTGAGAACTTCTGGTGCCCAAGGTTCAAGATTTCAGCCTCAGTTATTGAAAAGCAGAGGGCTCAGTCACTCAGCCAGGTGTCATTCATGTCATCTCCAGCTGCACCTTGTACTGGCTGTAGCCTGCTCTTAGAGCTCTTGAGGTGTGTCCTCTGTGGCTCAACATCCCTCAACCCACTCTTCTCTCTGTGCAGCTCAATAAATGTCACCCTGGGGGCCCACAACATCCAGCAACAGGAGAAGACACAGCAGGTTATCCGTGTGAGAAAAGCCCTCCCCCACCCAGAATACAATCCTAAAATCTTCACCAACGATATCATGCTGCTGCAGGTGAGGCACAGCTCTTTCTGCTCTTGCTCTCCTCATGCAGGGTTGCCCCTCCCACTGGGACCTTGTACCTTCCCTCTCTGCAACCAAGTCCATCTGTGTCCAGGCTCTGATCTGGACTCTCTTACTTCTTTCTCATCAGTTGGAGAAAAAGGCCAACCTGACTAAAGCTGTGCAGCTTCTCAGGCTGCCCAAGGGCAAGACCCGGGTGAAGCCAGGTACCCTGTGTCAGGTGGCTGGATGGGGACGTTTGGCCCCAAACGGGAGATTTCCAAACACACTGCAGGAGGTGGAGCTGACAGTGCAGAAGGATAAGGAGTGTGAGACCCGCTTTCAAAAGCATTATGACAGTGCTACTGAGATGTGTGTTGGGGACCCAAAGATTAAAAAAGCATCTTATCAGGTAAGATTGGGCATTTGTACTCTTGGCTTTTGGGGAAAGATGTTGGGGACAGATCGAGGACCAGGAGACCAAAGCTTCAGGAGCTCCTTCACCTAGTAGGCTGTGATAATTTTCCCTGAAAAGAGAAGAAGGGAGCTGCATGACCTGGGAGGTAATTAAGGCTTCTACCACTTTATCAAGGAGCCTCTGGGGAACAGTGCCCCTCTGGAAGCATGACTTTGTGACACGATGTCTGAGCTCACATCACAAGTGATAGAAAGCTGTTCCCTGGGTGTCCAGTAATTATAACCACTTGACTCCTCCAGCCCAGTGACCCTCTTGGTCAATGGGCTCAACTACCCTGCTCTGTGTCTGGCCCACTCATCTGCCTCCCTGTCCTTAAACAGCAGCCTGAAACCAGTGTTCCCACAGAGCTCCACAGGGATAAGGTTTCAGGACCTGGGGGCAAAGACAAAGCTTGTCCCAAGAGTGAGATAGTGCAGTAACAGTCTCCACAGTCAGAGAACGGCAGCTCAGGAACCCAGGGCCTGTAACTCCCTCTCATCTCTCACAAGCAGACTGTGCCAGTAGAACTTCAAGAGGGGTTTAGGATATCAGAGGGGAAGGTGCAAGAAGTGCCCTGTCTCACAGCCTCACTTTCTATTTACAGGGCGACTCTGGAGGCCCGCTCGTGTGTAATAATGTGGCCCAGGGCATTGTCTCCTATGGACCAAAAAATGGGACACCTCCACGTGTCTATACCAAAGTCTCACGTTTTCTAAGCTGGATAAAGAAAACCATGAAACACCACTGACTGCAGGGAGCAGAGTAAGCCCCTCTCTGAGCAACTTTCTTTCATGGAGCTCAGACCAGAACTGCACTAGAGCAGATGCCAGTAACTAAATAAACGTCTCATCTCAGTAAGAAGGCTGCTTTCTTGCTTTTTCACTTCACGGAGACCAACTCTGTATTAAGCAGGCCAGTGACACAATTCTGCAATTTCTGCCTCCTCCCTTCCTGCTCCACCCAATACCTTTCCAAATCCCCACTCAGAGCTGTTAATCAGCTCCTTCTGATCCGCTTTAATTTCTCCACAGCATAGGCATTGTGACCGCTGAAGCTAAGCACTTTCGGGAGAAAACGTGCAGAGCTCTCATCCTGGGGCTCAGAGTGAACATGTTGCCCTCTTATGTGTCACCTGGCAGAGGGGAATGAGGGAATTTCATGGGTCCTTGAGACCTATCAGGCACCACTTAGGTCACCACTCAGCCCCATCATGCAGGGTAGGAGAAGAGTCTTTTCTCTCCCACAGGTTTAGGGATAAAGGTGGGGTTGGGGAGGGTATTCTGCACAATTCTTTACTCTCGTTAAAAATTTGCTTACTTCCCCTTTCTCTGCTAAGACCAAGGCTTACCTGGGCTTATAGCCACCAGGCTGCCCATTCTATTTAATCTCTTCTCAGAGCTGTTACTGTTCACCACCTCCTTCCCTCACTAGGTCACAATGATTTGATGTTGTTCCTTCCTCAAATCTCCCCACTTAGGACATCCAGGATCACATGTGGTCCCATGAAAGGCCCATGGAGGTCAACAGTGTTGCGATCAGAAACTGTGGCCCCACCTCTCACTTGGGCAGAGCCCCCCATCCCTCAGTGTCCTCCTATATGCTCAAGGACCATTGGTCACTGAGCAATCGGAGCCCTTTCAATCTATCCCTGTTGATCACTGCTGGCCTCAAAGCTAAAACTTCCTGGGGACACATGGTTTATCCCAGCCTTTTACCATAAAAGGGTTCCTCTCTGCAGAAAGACAGGAAAACACACCAGTTTCCCTGGTTTGTTTCAGCAAACAAATATGTAGTGTTGTTCAGGACAACTGGGAAGGCTTTCCTTGAAGGAAGACCATTTGTCTCCATGTTGGCTAAATTTTGCCCTAATTCCATATATTGATTTGTACACAGCTGGCTAGGATGATATTCTACTATCTCAATTGCCTTTAAAAAGGTAAATGGGTCTAGGGGAGGTGCTGATGTGCAGCCTTGGAAGCAATGGACAGGTCAGTGATGCCCACCTGTAGCTCCCTACTACTTAGTGTGAGCCAGAGGGAGAGATGCTGAGCTGTACACTGGAACTGAGGCTCAAGAAAGAGTCCCTACCACAGGGCAAGAAGGTCAAATAGAGAAACTGAGGCAACTGACCAAAAACACAAGACACTCCTCAAACTGTGTTATGCAGATTCCTCCAAACTCAGTGGCTACCTGTTACCAGAATCCAGTAGTCTATCTGCAAACCTTTCTCTGCAGGTTGCAGAGGTGTTATTATGCCTCCTCCCTAGCTCAGCACACAGTAATCACATACTTCCTGCCACTCTCTCGGTCACTCGACCCCAGGCAGTCGCCTCTTCGCAAAGTAACAAAACCCGGGTTGAGCCCTGGGTTATGCCTTTGCTCAGGTTTTCCATTATTCTAACTGGAGTTAGGACCCCCTTGGCTCCCTACAATGCAGATATGTGTTTACGTCTTTATTCGTGTGAGGGCTGCACTGGAAGTGGTAGAGTGGAGTTTAATTATTAGAATTCCAATATCTTTACCCAGGGATTACAAATAAAAACTCCTCCAGACTAAGACAAGCCCAGAGCAGGCTCTCTATAAGTGCTTACTAAGAGCCAGGCCTTAGGGATCTATACTGAACATAATAAGAGCCCAGTGAAACAGACAGTGTTAAAACCTTTGGAAATTAACCCCTGTCTATCCTCGAGATTGGTCCTGAAGGCCCATGTGGGAAATCTATGCAAATAAATTACCTTCTTTTTATTCCTGGTTACGGTTTCTATCAATATTACCACATGATAATATTCATGTCATTCAGTTTCCAGGTGTAAAGTTGCTAAATGGTTTGAAAGAGGGCCTTTGCATGGGGGAGAGCGTAGCAGGGAGCTAAGAAGATAATGGGGTAGCCTTATTTTCATTTGTTTGAAAAGTGACAGATGAAATCGCCAGAAACACACACATCTAATCAGCCATTGGAGAACCGTAATGCCTGTCAATGCTACAGTGTCGGCCTCTGCAGAATCGCACTCCAGTCAGGGAGGCTGCACAGTGGCAAAATGGAGAAACGCCTGCAATATTCAGGTCATGATGTTGACAGTTACACCCATGGTTTCTAATATTACTCAGGGCTGAATCTGGGTTTCATTAATATGTGAAGAGGGGAACAGCTCAGTTTCTAATATTAGCTTAGAGGACACAAACTGTGCGGCTTTTGTTAAATCAATGTCTCCTTCATGTTGGGCTAACTGTGTTGAACACTCATAGCAGCTCTCACGGTGGGGTCATGTCACAAATACCGGACGCTGCCTGGCAGAATTTGGCTCTAAGTTAGTGCTTCTCTGTCCCAAATATACGCAGGACTACATTCTTCTGTGACATGGAGGAAAATCTCCCTCCAAGATCCTGGATTGCCCAAGGCGGGCACTTGCCCATCTTGTACACAAATCATGGTGACCACCCTCAAGCAGTTTTGTCTCCACCTCCAGGGTCCTAGGCTTCTCTGGTCTGTTGGTCTTAATTCCTGACAAATGAATTAAGGAGGTCACTTCAATTTAAGGAGGTCACTTCAATAGGTAGATGACTGATCCTGATGTCCAAGGGAAGATAAGAGTCACTAAATTGCCTCTTAGTAACAATTAATGAAAGTCAGTGGAAGATGTATCAGAATGGTACCCTGACCTCACCAGGCTACTGGGCTAGGACAATGAGTTGAGATCTACCTATTTGTGATTTTAACTAGCTACAAGGGGAGGTACAGCAAGTTTGCATTTTGACATACACTACTCTCCTTAACATAATATTTAAGGTTTTTCAGCCTCTTTCTTATCTTCAGGTGTACTCAGTAATAGACAGCTCCCATACTGGACTTTTGTATAACATAACATATCTAAAGCAGCTGGTATAGTCTCTGAAGCAGAAGATGTTAATAAGTTAGTTCCCACTGCTTTCTCCCTGTGCTCTTTTTCCTATACCAGGATTTATGTAACTAGTAGTTTTTACACAAAAGTTAATTATTCTGTCAAATCATACATGTAAATTATTTTAAAAGTTCTTTTATTGAATATATTTATGGTGAACTAAGACATGTTATGATTAAATGGCATTTAAATATGTACATATATATATGTATACACACAGACACACAAAACTTGGAATGATTGAGTAAAGCTAATTAACATATCCAACAGCTTAGTTAACATTTCTCCAGTTAGAACATTTGAAATTTGCTCTTAGCAGTTCTGAAATATACATTATGAAATGTGGTCAAGCTGTACAATAGATCTCAAAACATTTCCTTCTCCTGAGTAGCAAAAATTTTGAACTCTTTGACCATCTCCTAATTCTCTCTGATAGCCACTGTTATACTTGACATCTGTAACTACAATTGTTTTCAATTCCCCACCTAAGTAACAGCACATATTTGTCCTTCTGTGCCTGGCTTATTTTGCTCAGCACAATGTACTCCAGGTTCATCCATGCTGTTGCAAATGACACGATCTCATCGCTTATTTGGAGGTTTCAGCTGAAATACATAAATAAATATATATACGAAATATATTTACACATACATATCACATTTTTTTATTCATTCATCCATTGATTGACACAATTCATACTTGACTATTGTGAATAATGCAGCAATAAACATGGGAGTGCAGGTAACTCCTCTATGAACGGATCTCTAGTCTTTGGATATATACGCAGACCAGGGATTACTGGATGTAGCCTAAGTGCCTCTTACACCCCTGTTTTAGGTGCAGAACACATAGCAGGCCTTAGTCTCCTAGCAGCACATCCTGTTACAGCCAGCCACCAATGGCCTCAGGCAGAAACTTCAGTCTTGGTCTTTGGTCTGGGTTAGTCTTCCTCCTTGCACTGTCTCAATCCCCAGGATTCCATGAGGATCATACTAGACTGTTATTTTGCACTATTCTCCCCAGGTCAGTTTTGGATACTGATTTATTATCTACCCTATCCACAAGGAGATGAGGAAGGCAGGATGTCCACAGAACACTAGGCCAGAGCTTTCCCCTAGGCGGGACCATGTCAATTCCCATAAACATAAGTCTTGCTCCTAACATCAGAGCCCACCCACTGAGAAGTCACTCAGCAACCTGATTCTCCTCAGCCTGGTCTTTTTGGTCACTGCTAACAGCAGGGTCTCTGAGTTGGACCTGCATGATTGATTATGCAACCTATAATAAGCAGTTAAGTGAGAGCAGCCACATTTATAAGACTAGAAAACACCATTCTGCCATCAACCAATACATCAATTCTTTTGGGCAAATACTGTGTGCTAAGAAGTAGGCACACAGAAAAGCAGCCTGTTGTGGAATTTCTGTGGTTTCTCTGATTTTCATATCACCCTTTGCCTGAGTGAGTGTCTTGGCTTACATTCGGGTTTGAAATCCACAAGAATCAAAGTACTCTTGCTGTGAAGACAGTACTGACTTGGTGTGTACTTGCCACAAGTACATGTTACGCGCTACAGTTCCCAAGTGCATTACTGGAGCCGACTTGACAACAGTAGAATGAGCAGGTCAGAGCTCAGGAATGCTCCTTCCTTGAAGGCAGGTGGAAGATGAGGAGGGGGACAGACAGCAGGGAGGCCTGTCTGGATTTGACTTGTATGCCTTGGCGCACAAACTCAAATATGAAAAGGTAGAACATTTTCTTGGTTCCAATTCTAATGCAGGGCTGGTCTGAAATTTAATCCATGTTATTACTGAAGCCTGGACACATCCAACATTGAACAAAATTAGAGTACTTTACACAGCACCTAGAACATCCTCTAATTATCTAGGTATCGTGCCCAGCATGGTTAGATCATAGTGAGCTGTTCCGGCCTCCCCATGTAGCAGCAGGGTCACAGCTCCTCAGAGGTCTCAGCCAATCTGCACTCTGCTGCACAGGGAAGTGTGACTTTCAGTCATGAGTCAGTATGCCCCTCTTCCTGATCATCACACTGTTTAAACTTGGGCAAATAATCTATCTCTGCAATCATGGTCCTCAGAGAACAGTCCCTTTACCCCTTGGCCTGAAAGGATGTCTAAGGCATAATCTCCTGAGTATTTAAACAGTAAAGGAAGATAATCTCTCAGCACAGTTCTGGTCCTGACCCTAAAAACAAACTGAGGAGGCAGATTCATAGGAAAAACTCAGTTTTCTGTACAGAACAGAAAGAATAAAAGGACAAGAAAAAAAGCATATGTATACTTCAACAATATACAAAATTCATATATATATTTCTCAGCTTAGGTCCTGAATTTATTTATAGGAAAAGGTTTATGGCCAGAATGAGTGAACACAGTAAGTGTCATGAATTTCTTTTAATGAGTCAAAGCATAAAAGCTAATCTACTCTATCATCACACAGCCAGTTAGCCCCACCAGCCAAGGAGGGGCCCTGACCTCCCAATATCTGAGTCAGCTCTCCTTCAGACAGGGGAAACAGCTTCCCTCAATGCCTGTTCAGGACCAGAGGCCTGCAGACCGCTGCCTCACCCTCAGTGCTAGGTTTCCAACGTTCCAGCCGGAGGTCCTGGATTTATTATCCCTACTCAATAAACTCCTTTAAAGAAACGTCCTCAGGCTGTCAGCTCTCTGCAAAGCATCTGCCTTTGAGTAGAGTATTGGGAAGTTCTCAGCTCCCACTTCCTACAACTGTAGGTAGCTTGGGGAAATTACTCAGTGTGTTCTCTACATGCCAGGATTCTACTCTAACTCTTAGAGAAAATGAATCCCAACCCACATGATCTGGACAACCACACTTTACTGACCTCTTATCTCAACCCTGGCCTTAGTCAGATCTCCTGATTCCGCACAATATGAAGAACTGTAGGGCACAATCTCACTTCAGAGACACACAGTGAGTTTGCTTAGGCACTGTGGCCTATCCAGCACACATAACTGCTTGCACCCAAAAGAAGTAAACTTAGGATGTTTTTTCCAGAAGCCAACACAATAGGTGATTTGGACCAGAAACAAAAGCACCGAGCTTAGATGGCTGCACAACCCCTAATCAGGTGATTGAAGATCATAACCACAAGTAGCATAGCAAATTAGTAACATGCACTTACAGAAGTAGACTGATAAAGAAGAGAAAAAAAAACATGAAATGTAATTTGTTTTTAACTTTTCTTGAGAGTCATGAGCCAAGGGTTTTAGTTTTTGAGAAGGTTCAAATAGAGAAGAGGGCAACCACTCAGGAAAGAGTGATTGGGCAAGGAAGGGCCACACAAGAGAAGGAGAGTTCAGAGTAAAGTGATTAAAGGAAGTTCACCCAATCCAAGACATGAATGACTTGGATAAAAAGGCTCATCAAAGACATTCCTTCTAGCAGAGGCAATTTTCCCTATAACTCATCATTTCAGGCACCTGTGGTTTGAGACGCACCTTAGGATTCCAGGCAATGAAGCATCTCTGGGCTTTTATGACTCAAGAAGTCCCCTGAAGCTATAGGAATTTTCTCCAGCCAAGAGCAGCCTCCACCCTGAAGGGAAGGAAGGAGAGTTAGTGGATCCAGAGACAACACTGAACCGGTAGGGATGGGAATCAGCAGTCGAGTGATCTAGGCTCCTGAGCTGCAAAAAGTTAGTACCAATATTCATTCTATACAGATCCTCCAAAGGCCCAAGCAGGACTAAGCTCCAGCTGCCCACAGTAATAAACAGCCACGTGACATATTCTTCTTTAGTGCCCCTTCTTTTCTCACCTCGCTCTCCTTTCTCTCTTCCTCCAATCTCTTCAAACACACTTGATTACATTAGTTCTAACTAAAATCTTGTCTCAGGGATTCTTTAATGTTAATTTGTTTTAAGAGCGGGGTATATTTATTGGAGGAAAGAAATTTTCTGTCTGAGAGAGAGACAGAAATGTGTCTGAGTGGATTGCCAAGGAACCAGCCTTTTCCAGGGATTTTTATGGAGCAAAACCACAAGATAAGGTGGGTCAAGGTGGGGGAAAATTGGGAAATCACTAGGTGAGCATGAGGTGGGACAAAACTATGGTCAACCAGTAAGATTACAAGTATAATTCTTCAGGTAAAATTGATTAAATCGGGATCAAATGGGGAAGCCAGTCAAGTAGCAAGTGGGAATGAATACAGAACAGGGCTTTTCAGTAGAGGGTGGGGTTAGTGACTGTTCTGCACTTTTTTAAAGTGATTGCTACCCAATTAGAATATCAGGCCCTGGTGTCCACCTTAGGGAGGTATGTGGGTTCACTTATTTAATCTTTTGTCTTGAGCTCTGGCCCACAGTAGAAGTGCTTGTCTCTCTCACAGTTGCAAGGTATGTCGTCTTCCATACTGGCTTTCTTGATGGCCAGGTCCTCTCTCTCGGCCTATGATATTGCTACCTAATTCAACTGCCCACTACATTCCCTCCTCTAGAAGTAACCCAAACTCTCATGAGGGAACTCCTCTGGCTTCTTCAGGCTGAAAGGGGTCCTACTTGTTGATTTTCAGTGACAGATATTCTCCAGAGTTTTTTCTAAAGGCCCTCCATAGACACCAGGTATTTTTATCTTGGGTAGGCAGGTAGCTTAAGTCTCCCTCCAATGATCTCAGTAGAAGACCTCCAAATGATACAGGGGGAAGAAATTCCCAACCTGAAGCATTTCTAGGATGAGATTTTTGTCCTCTAAAATCAAAAAATGAATTTTAGGAACAAGGGAGGTAAAGAACAGTATATATTTATGGGGAAAGAAATCTTTTGTCTGAGAGAGGGCCAGAAGGGAGCCTGAGAAGGTTCTCTAGGATTCTTTCTTGACAGGCAAACTCAAATTAAAATATACATGAATGCACTGAATGTATCCTTCCAATATTTAGGTCCAGTCAAAACTGTGAGTGTGACTATTTGGGAACAGGGTCTTTCTACATACATTCTCATTAGATGAGGTCATACAAATCCAATGACTGCTATACCCTGGAGAAAAGAGAAATTGGGACATAAAAACACAAAGAGATCACCATGATACAACAGATACAGAAATTGGAACAATGTGTTCACTGGTCAAGGAGGGAGAAGCATTGCTAATGTACTGGCTTTAGATCAAGAATGTCTGCCCAAAGCTTTTGAGTTCCGAGGTGGGGCTTTGGGAAGGTCATTTTTTCACGTTACATCAAGAAGTGCTAAGAAACCAAAGCATAAGTGAATTGGACACTAACAGCAGTGCACTAAACAATGATTGATTTTGATCCAGTGAATTTTCATTCCCATACATTCCTCCAAACAGAGAGACTAGGGAGCTGGGGATTTAGCTCAGCAGCAAAAGCGCCTGCCTGGCAAGCGCAAGGTCGTGAGTTCAGTTCCCGGTACCGGAGAAAAACCAAAAAAAAACAAACAGAGAGACTCCAGAATATAAACTTTTATGGAGGGTATTCTATTCATTTTTAAACCACAAGGCCATAATGGTGGCAAAATAAGAAACTGTGTTACTATTCCACAGAAGAAAAAAATGTCCACCTTTACAAGTCCTGAGAGCAAGTCCAGCCTTCATCTCGTATTACCAAGCCAGCCTCACCACCACATTTACCATCTTGTGCCCTAAACACAGATTATCAGTCCACTCCAGCCAGTTATCAGCTTTTCAAGGGCAGGATGCCTGTGCCTTTCATCCTTGCATCTAATCTGCTAAGGAATTGTTCCCAACCTTATCAGAAAGAAAACAGAACCAAGAGCTGTGAAAAGAAACCACTCTTGGCTCCCCTCAGACACTGGGCATTTCCTGAGGTCTCCGCGTTCTACTAGCTGCAGCCACAGCCTCAACACCCTCCACCTCTTGAGCTTTACTCTTGCTGTGCCTGAGACCAAATCGCAGAGCTGTTAGTGGTGACAGTGTTGTTTCCACATAAACCAATCCAGACAGTGTTCATAAGCATCTGCAGGATGATGACACACCTCAAAACCAGAGAAGCACAAGTCTAAGACATCAGTCAGGTCACAGTGTGTGCGCCCCATTCATCCGGCTGCAGGGTTCTGTCTGCTCTGACTTGGGCCACCTACCTGGGAAAATGGCACCACTCCTAATCCTGCTGATGTTTCTTCTGTCCCCTCACGCTAGGACAGGTGAGTAACCATCCTTTTTCCTGAGGTCTCAGCACATCCTACAAAATCCTCCCTACCACTGACTCTTCTGCCAGCTTTGGTCAGGGTTTTTCCTCAGACTGAGCCAGGAGTTTTCTGACTTCCATCTCCCAGCTCAAACCCAGACTTGCAAATCCAAAGCTGGCTAGCCACTCTCAAGGAGAGCAGAGGAGGATACTCCCAGATGATTTCGTAGGTGTTAGACTCTCCACAGAATTTTCTGCATTACCCAGAAATTGAGTGGTCCTTAGAAGAACATTAAAAAGCAAAAAGCAAAGAAAAACAAAAAGGCAGAGAATTTGAAGATACAAAACGTAAGTAATTAAAGTCTGTCATTCAAAACCAAAAAAGGCAGCTCAGACCAGCAGGCTGCATGTGAGAGGAGGTGACTGCACCCAATTGCATTATTCAGTGCCCTCCACACCTCACCCCAGGCCTGAAGAAAGCCTCAGGGTGCAGCTGCTTTCAGAGGTGACAAAATGACTGCATCCACTTTCTATTGCCTTTGGCTCCACTTTAGATCTTTGCAATTTCATTGAAAGGGTCTTCTCTGCCTCTCCTTTGCCAGCTCCCAAAAGCTTCCAGTCTTGAGATACGTGTTTCAGGCAGCCAAAACAATGACTGAGAACATAGAATGAGTTAGACCTAGAACATTAGGATTTTAAAAAATGTAACTTCCTGAACTCATAGGTAGATTGTTACAAAGGGCCACCAATCAGGAAAGAAGCTGAAAAAGATGGGAAAGATTCAGTAAGAAAGGAGGAAAGAAGGCAGCTGCCCAGTAACTTCTGGAACTCTACCATCACGCAGCAGACCTTCTCTCCTCCACACATGTGTCTAAAGTAGGAGGCAGAACACAGGCACTGTCCTTCCTTTCTCAGACCAGGGACATAGGACTTGAGCTTGAGAAGAAGTCTTTCTGCCTGCAAGGAGTGCAGTCTGCAGAACCTAACAGGTCTCTCCTCTGCTGTCTGCAGAGCACTCCAGACCCCATCCTCACCCCTACTTTCCCTCCTGACCAGGCTGCTCCCAGGCACCCCATCTTCCAGCTTTTCTTTCAGAGGAGATCATCGGGGGTCAGGAGGCCAAGCCCCACTCCCGTCCCTACATGGCCTTCATCCAGTTTTGGGATGGCAATCAGCGGAAGAGATGTGGTGGTGTCTTGGTGCGAAAGACATTTGTGCTGACAGCTGCTCACTGCAAGGGAAGGTAAGGGCAGCAGCCAGCCCACACTTCCTGGAACCACAACAGGGACCTCTGTCCTCCACAGGGATGAAGCCTGTAGAGCCCCTGGGGTGCAGGAACACAAGCCCACAAGAGCTCAGCAGAAAGTGGGAAGGCAGGAGAATCAAAAGTTTCAGACCAATATTTGAATATGTAATAATTGCACTTATAGACTCTTATTAGATTAATAAATAAAATTGATGATAAAAATAAAAGGGAGATGGAGGAAGGGGGAAAAAGAACAAAATTTAAATGTGTTCTGTGTGTGTACTAATCTCATACAGTGAATATAATCATCATATACTGCAAGCATGTAGTAATAAAAGTCCAGAAAAAATTAAAACACAGTCAGGTTAAGTTACCTGCTTAGTAAGACTCTCTCTCAAATATAAAAATAAAAGAAAATGGCTGGGAGTATAGCTGAGTGCCAGAGCCCTAGGTTCAACCCCGATTACCATAAGAAATGAAAGAAGACTTGCAGAAAGAAAAGCTGAGAGGTGCAAGAGGTAAATTTTGGTGTGAGAAGGTGAGAGTACAGAAAAGTGACACAAATGAGAAGACATAGGAATCACACTGCCAAGTAAAGCAGCAGCAGCCTGCTCCACACAGCTCCTGGCATGTGTCCTTTGTGGCTCCATGACCCTCAACCACCTCTCCTCTCTGTGCAGCTCAATAAATGTCACCCTGGGGGCCCACAACATCCAGGAACAGGAGAAGACACAGCAGGTCATCCATGTGAGAAGATCCATCCCACACCCAGACTATATTCCTCATAACTTCTCCAATGACATCATGCTGCTGCAGGTGAGGCATATACTCCTGCTGCCCCTGCTTTCCTAGGGCAGGTCACGCCTCCCGCTGGGACCCTGCTCTTTCCCCTCTGCCATCTTGGCCATCACCATGTCCCATCCCAGAAAGCATAGCGTCAGTGTCATAGGCTGATCTGCACTCTCTTGCTTATTCCCCATCAGCTGAAGAGAAAGGCCAAGCTGACTAAGGATGTGCAGCCCCTCAGACTGCATGAGGACATGACCCAGGTGAACCCAGGTGACACGTGCCTTGTAGCAGGCTGGGGAAAAATGGCCCCATCAGGCCCTTCAGCGACTAAACTGCAGGAGGTGCAGCTGACAGTGCAAGATGAACAAAAATGCAAAGCAGCCCTCCATGTCTATTCTGAAGTCACTGAGATTTGTGTGGGAGACCCAAGGAAAAAAAAGACCAGTTTCAAGGTGAGGAGTCCACACTCTATATAGACAGAACTCAAGGAGTGGAATTTCGGTGGGGATGATAGTGTCCATTTCCTCATGCCCTAAGTCCGGAGCTTGACGCCCTGAATTCTCCAACAATGCAGACTTTAATCCACTCCCTGTGTGGATAGGAGCAGATGGTGGGGAAATATCAGTTAGCCGAATATGGTATTATCACTGCAGTATCTCTAAGGGTGAATCAGAAAGTTTGATGTAAGTTAAACTGGAAAGTAAACTTGGGGCCAGGCTACAGTATCCTGGTCAAAAGCAGGCAGCCAGGCCCACCCTTCCCTGATCTCTACTCACAGCCCCCTGACAGAGGTCACCCACTGAGGGGAGGCTCAAGGAGCTCCACCAGGAGAAAACTAACTCAGTTCGTTCCTTCTCTGTCTGCAGGGGGACTCTGGGGGTCCCCTCGTGTGTAACAAAATGATCCAAGGCATTTTCTCCTATGGAAGAAATAGTGGAAGACCCCCAGTAGTCTTCATGAAGGTCTCCCACTTCCTGCCCTGGATAAAGAGCACCATGGGGCACCTCTAACAGCTGGTGTAAGATTGGCTTCCTGATCATCTTTTCTAAAGCAGAAGAAAGATTTCCAAGAGCACGGGCCTTAAGAACTGCACAGTGATAATAAATGGATCTCAAGAGTGAAGGTGGCTGAGGTCCTCTTTATTCATTGAATCCTTTCAGTTTGCAGCTGCCCTGCTCCAGCAGCCCTCTGCTGGCCACTCTGCTTGTTGCTTCCTCTTTTATGCCTGCCCTCCCTATTTCCTTCTTCCATTCCATATAATTCCTCATCCATGTTTAAGCACACTTTGCTTTAATGCTCAGCTCTGCAGTGTGGACTTCCTCCCTGTGTAGTGGGTTTCTGCAGTATTAGCAGCTGTCCTCATGCACACCTTCTCACATTCCCTGTGCTCAACCCGCCTCAACTATAACTCTCAGGGAAATAGGAATTTCCCACCATCTCCAAGCCAACAACCTTCTTCAAAGCCTCAACAATTTGGCAGAAAATAGAGTAGTGAAAAGGAATAACTTCAGGGACCCAGAGGGCCAAGGACACTCAGTTGCTCTCTCTCCAGTGGGGCAGGTTTCTCCCCTTTTCAGTGCTCTCAGTTGCTTAGGAGGCTGAGGCGGCCTCTGCTCTACCCGATCCCATTTGCTGCCCTGTCCTGGGCCAGCACTAAGTTCAGTCCACCTCCTCCCTCACTGCCTGGCCTTGCCACACCAGCCCCTGTCTCCCTCAGAGTGCCTCTGGCCACCAGCCCCTTTCCTTTCTAGTTCCTCTGATTTAAGCCACCTCTTTTCAGCTCCCTACAGAGTTCCTACTCTGTGTGGATTCACCTCTCACTTGTAACAGCTGGGCTTTGAACTCTCTTCCCTTCTACTTGGGCAGGGCAGGCTGAGCCTGTTCCAGACCAGCATCTCCCAAGGGCTCAGGCCCCAGCTCCTGTGGAGACACTACAGCCGCAGCTGCTTCAGCCTGACCTGGCTTTGGAGTTCAAGATCTCCCTGCTGGCAGATGGCATTTATAGCAACCCGTGAGCCAGAGAGTCCAGGGCTGCTGGGCAGGAAAGATCACTTAGCTGTCTGTCAAGAAACACGCTTCCAGACTATGTCTTTGTAGTGAACACATAGTAGGCTCTGCTCTCACCCTTGAAGAACTCTCAAGAATGAGAAATTTCCTCTAAATAGCTCTGCTTTTTCTCCTTCCAAGGCAGGCCAGTTTAACCCAGATAGTTTTGTATTTGGAATCCACTAGAAATCTTATTTGAAAAAAGTTAAACTCTCTATATTCTTTCTTGGTTGTGCATGACAGTGCCACATGCTTGATATTGTGGGCTCCAAAAGAGCAGTGTGTGATACTGGAGGAGACATGGATGTTCTCATCTCCTGAGATAGCGCATGTATGCCCACTGGAGTCTGGGTCCAGAGGTGTGGAAGGGAACAGGAGGCAGCCCAGCCAGGCTGAATTTCAGCTACAACACCCCAAAATGCCACAGTTCAGATGTGAAACAGTTAAGATATAATGACGTCATTTAGGATCCCATAGCTTTCAAACAGTGCCACTGAGGAGTTGTTTGTGGCACAGCAAGACACACACAATTGCTGTGCTGAATCAAGTGAGACCAGCATCAAAAAATTCCTGAATGGGACTCTAACAGCTCAGGGAATGATAGCAACAGTTGGCAAAGAAAATTGCATTGACTTAAAAAGCTTCTGCACAGCAAAGGAAAAAACAGAATTAGGAGTAACAGCCGATGAAATCCTGGGAGAAAACCTCGGCCAGCTACTCTTCTGATGGAGGGTTAATATTCAAATACATAAAGACTACAAAACCTTAATACCAAGAAACAATACAAGTCTGGCATGCTGAAGCAGACCTGTAATACCAGGACTCAGGAGGCTGAGGCAGGAGGAGCACTGTGACTATGAGGCTATTTTGGGCTAAACAGTGAGTTCAAAGACAGCGTGAATGGGATAGCAAAACCAAGCCTCAAACAAAAAACCGATGGATTAGTGGGCAAGTGAACTGAACAGATACTTCTCCAAAAGTACAAATTATTAATAATTACATAAACAAATGCTCAATATCTTTAGCCATGAGGGAACTAAAACTCAAAATTATGTTAAGATTCCATCTAGCCCCAGTCATAATTGTAATGATCAAGAACAGCAAAACAATAAATGATTAAAGCACTTTGTCAGTAGTGCCACTATGGAAATACGTATAGTAGCTCCTCAAAAAACTAAACACCACATTGTAGAATAGAGATACTATTGATTCAGCATACTTGAGAGATAGCTGCACACCTATGTTTATTGCAGTACAATTCACAATAGCTAAGCCATAGAAACAGTCTTGACACTAATCACCTGATTAATGGATAAAGAGAATATGAGATCATTTAGTGAAGCTGGAAATCATCATGTTAAGCAAAATATGTCAGAATCAAAGTGACCAATATAACTGCCTTCTCTCAAATATATTATTTATTTATTATTTAGATATAAAAAGGCATGAAAGTAGCAGAGATAGTATTGAGGAAGAGGAAAGAAAGGCTGAAGGGAAAGTAGAGGAGGAGGGAAAGTGGTCAAAGTATTCGACACGCATATGCTCACTATGCAGTACAATGCATACAATAATAAAGGACAGAGGAATCCCTGTTCACAGTGGTCAGTTGCACGGTGAGATTAAGGCTGACTTGTCTCTTCTTTGATTTTTAATTTATTCTATATTCTTACTTCTCCAATTATTAACTATTTTTTAAAATATTTTGTCAAAAAGATGCATTAATTTGGTACATGTTACAGTCAATCTGCCTACTGTCACAGTAAATTTTTACCGATAAACTGTAACCCAGTAGTCTAGTCATTGTTCACCCATAGTCCAAAAGGAGTGTTCTCCACGAGTACTTGTCCCCTTTTATTCTCAACTGTCTTGGTCTGGACAATAAATTTCACAGTCAACCAGATTAAGGGACCAAGGCTCAATCCCTGAAAAGGTGTCTTCCCAGTTTCTCAAATTTATCTGCTATTGTTTATCTACAAAGCTGTTGGGTAAGGCAGGTCTGGATGGCCAGGCACACGAGAGTGTGCTGGCTCAGGCCTAGAAGGTGCCCACATCATTTCTAACTACGTACATTTGCAAAAACACTCCAGAGCCCACTGACCTCAGAGGAGGCTGGGCAGGGGAGACCTGTAGTTTACCCTTGTCCCTTGGAAGGAAGGGGAATGGTTTTTGCTAAACTGCTAGCTTTGCTTTATGGCAGTGATCCACAGTATTTAACTTTTATAAAGATGCTTGGACATACATTCTTTTTCCTCTTATAAAAGGAATAAACTTCCATTATAGCAAATATTATATAATGAAAATGTGATAATCAAACTCATAAAATTGTCCTTTTAGATTTTGCCCTCCCCCCCACACACAAAATAACTATCACATTGTATACTGAGTTTTACAGTATATGATTTCCATGTAACATGAAAGGATACAAATTTCTCTATGCCACTAAGTAGTTTCCTAAAACAACAATTTTATTGGTCAGAGAGAAATTATCCCATGATTGTATCATCATCTATATTTGTCCTCTCGTGCTGTTGAATATTTGGATTGTCTAAGCATTTGGGCAAGACGGTCTCAAGGTATATGTCCACCTCATCCTCTTTGTTCATGACACAGGAGGCCCTACCTGGGGCACACATGATGGACAGGCAGGAGTAGTGGTGTAGACAACTCCCAAGAAACAGTGAGAATACGAGCCAACACTTGGTGAGTTAAGTAAACCAGAGTTGTGTGTTTTGGGACAATGACATATGCAATAGAAGTGAGAAGGAGGGCTACCCTTTTTTAAAATCACTCCAGGGGAATTCGAGCAACAAAAAATTAGCCCACCTGCACATCCAGAGGCCAAGATCAGCCCCATACCCAGCACAGAACCACCTGCAAACTTGGCTTGAGTTCTCATTTCTGAAATCTGACTTAGACCCACTGCAGAAAAGTACACACCAGTAAAATTTTACTACTTTCATTTTTCTCTGATTCTCTGGATTTCCTTATTCTGTCAGGTTGGGATTTCTTTTCATTGCTATGTTTTGTCTTGTTCAGCTTTTCTTTTTATTCATTGTTACTTTTCCTTTTTTCTCCTTTTTCTTTTCTTTTCATTACTTAGATCTCTTCCCTGGTTTTCATTTTCTTCTCCTCATCCTCTTCCTCTCTTTCATCAACTATCTCACAATTTTATGAGACTTTCCTGTCAGGAAACATTGTCTCTTCTTGTTTGGGTCACTGCAATAGTCGTTCACTTTCTCTTCCATTCTTGCCCACCTGAGTACTACAGTTTTCCAACAGCTGGGTGATCATCCTCTGCCCTCCATCCTTGCTCCACTTATGTTTGACCTCATTCATCTCTCTGTCCTGCCCCTACTGCTCTGAAATCCCTGCCACCCCAGGGTAAAATCACTCTACTAAGTGGAAAATCATGGCACAGAAGTTCCTGGTATAAGCTGGATTTTGTTATCTAACTATAGAACTTGCTACTGAGGTAAACATTATCAGCCTAATAGTCTCTACAGTTTGTTAGTAACCAAGCTGTGCTTGAGAATATTGTTTTTATCAACTGTACTACTTTAACCAGCATGTCATACCTGTTAGAATTAGTTTTTCTGCCCTGTATGCCAATACTGTGATTGTTTTTTGGTTTTTTTGTTTTTTTTGTTTTTTTTTTTTTTTTGGTTTTTCTCCGGTACTGGGAACCAAACTCAGGACCTTGCGCTTGCCAGGCAGGTGCTTTGCCACTGAGCTAAATCCCCAGCCCCAATACTGTGATTGTTAAGAATCATAAAGATCACTATACTCTAGCCGGAAAGGACTGGGTCCTGAAACAAATATGTAAATACATAAATACATAGCAAGTGCTCATTCTGAAGTTTAAGATGTATCTTTTTTTTTTTTTTTTTTTTTTTTCCAGTTCCAGGAATCAAACTCACAACATTGCACTTGCCAGACAGGCACTGTGCCGCTGAGCTAAATCCCCAGCCCCTGATATGAAGC
>NW_004955409.1:35513366-35538503 GCF_000276665.1 Chinchilla lanigera
AAGAGATGTGGTGGTGTCTTGGTGCGAAAGACATTTGTGCTGACAGCTGCTCACTGCAAGGGAAGGTAAGGGCAGCAGCCAGCCCACACTTCCTGGAACCACAACAGGGACCTCTGTCCTCCACAGGGATGAAGCCTGTAGAGCCCCTGGGGTGCAGGAACACAAGCCCACAAGAGCTCAGCAGAAAGTGGGAAGGCAGGAGAATCAAAAGTTTCAGACCAATATTTGAATATGTAATAATTGCACTTATAGACTCTTATTAGATTAATAAATAAAATTGATGATAAAAATAAAAGGGAGATGGAGGAAGGGGGAAAAAGAACAAAATTTAAATGTGTTCTGTGTGTGTACTAATCTCATACAGTGAATATAATCATCATATACTGCAAGCATGTAGTAATAAAAGTCCAGAAAAAATTAAAACACAGTCAGGTTAAGTTACCTGCTTAGTAAGACTCTCTCTCAAATATAAAAATAAAAGAAAATGGCTGGGAGTATAGCTGAGTGCCAGAGCCCTAGGTTCAACCCCGATTACCATAAGAAATGAAAGAAGACTTGCAGAAAGAAAAGCTGAGAGGTGCAAGAGGTAAATTTTGGTGTGAGAAGGTGAGAGTACAGAAAAGTGACACAAATGAGAAGACATAGGAATCACACTGCCAAGTAAAGCAGCAGCAGCCTGCTCCACACAGCTCCTGGCATGTGTCCTTTGTGGCTCCATGACCCTCAACCACCTCTCCTCTCTGTGCAGCTCAATAAATGTCACCCTGGGGGCCCACAACATCCAGGAACAGGAGAAGACACAGCAGGTCATCCATGTGAGAAGATCCATCCCACACCCAGACTATATTCCTCATAACTTCTCCAATGACATCATGCTGCTGCAGGTGAGGCATATACTCCTGCTGCCCCTGCTTTCCTAGGGCAGGTCACGCCTCCCGCTGGGACCCTGCTCTTTCCCCTCTGCCATCTTGGCCATCACCATGTCCCATCCCAGAAAGCATAGCGTCAGTGTCATAGGCTGATCTGCACTCTCTTGCTTATTCCCCATCAGCTGAAGAGAAAGGCCAAGCTGACTAAGGATGTGCAGCCCCTCAGACTGCATGAGGACATGACCCAGGTGAACCCAGGTGACACGTGCCTTGTAGCAGGCTGGGGAAAAATGGCCCCATCAGGCCCTTCAGCGACTAAACTGCAGGAGGTGCAGCTGACAGTGCAAGATGAACAAAAATGCAAAGCAGCCCTCCATGTCTATTCTGAAGTCACTGAGATTTGTGTGGGAGACCCAAGGAAAAAAAAGACCAGTTTCAAGGTGAGGAGTCCACACTCTATATAGACAGAACTCAAGGAGTGGAATTTCGGTGGGGATGATAGTGTCCATTTCCTCATGCCCTAAGTCCGGAGCTTGACGCCCTGAATTCTCCAACAATGCAGACTTTAATCCACTCCCTGTGTGGATAGGAGCAGATGGTGGGGAAATATCAGTTAGCCGAATATGGTATTATCACTGCAGTATCTCTAAGGGTGAATCAGAAAGTTTGATGTAAGTTAAACTGGAAAGTAAACTTGGGGCCAGGCTACAGTATCCTGGTCAAAAGCAGGCAGCCAGGCCCACCCTTCCCTGATCTCTACTCACAGCCCCCTGACAGAGGTCACCCACTGAGGGGAGGCTCAAGGAGCTCCACCAGGAGAAAACTAACTCAGTTCGTTCCTTCTCTGTCTGCAGGGGGACTCTGGGGGTCCCCTCGTGTGTAACAAAATGATCCAAGGCATTTTCTCCTATGGAAGAAATAGTGGAAGACCCCCAGTAGTCTTCATGAAGGTCTCCCACTTCCTGCCCTGGATAAAGAGCACCATGGGGCACCTCTAACAGCTGGTGTAAGATTGGCTTCCTGATCATCTTTTCTAAAGCAGAAGAAAGATTTCCAAGAGCACGGGCCTTAAGAACTGCACAGTGATAATAAATGGATCTCAAGAGTGAAGGTGGCTGAGGTCCTCTTTATTCATTGAATCCTTTCAGTTTGCAGCTGCCCTGCTCCAGCAGCCCTCTGCTGGCCACTCTGCTTGTTGCTTCCTCTTTTATGCCTGCCCTCCCTATTTCCTTCTTCCATTCCATATAATTCCTCATCCATGTTTAAGCACACTTTGCTTTAATGCTCAGCTCTGCAGTGTGGACTTCCTCCCTGTGTAGTGGGTTTCTGCAGTATTAGCAGCTGTCCTCATGCACACCTTCTCACATTCCCTGTGCTCAACCCGCCTCAACTATAACTCTCAGGGAAATAGGAATTTCCCACCATCTCCAAGCCAACAACCTTCTTCAAAGCCTCAACAATTTGGCAGAAAATAGAGTAGTGAAAAGGAATAACTTCAGGGACCCAGAGGGCCAAGGACACTCAGTTGCTCTCTCTCCAGTGGGGCAGGTTTCTCCCCTTTTCAGTGCTCTCAGTTGCTTAGGAGGCTGAGGCGGCCTCTGCTCTACCCGATCCCATTTGCTGCCCTGTCCTGGGCCAGCACTAAGTTCAGTCCACCTCCTCCCTCACTGCCTGGCCTTGCCACACCAGCCCCTGTCTCCCTCAGAGTGCCTCTGGCCACCAGCCCCTTTCCTTTCTAGTTCCTCTGATTTAAGCCACCTCTTTTCAGCTCCCTACAGAGTTCCTACTCTGTGTGGATTCACCTCTCACTTGTAACAGCTGGGCTTTGAACTCTCTTCCCTTCTACTTGGGCAGGGCAGGCTGAGCCTGTTCCAGACCAGCATCTCCCAAGGGCTCAGGCCCCAGCTCCTGTGGAGACACTACAGCCGCAGCTGCTTCAGCCTGACCTGGCTTTGGAGTTCAAGATCTCCCTGCTGGCAGATGGCATTTATAGCAACCCGTGAGCCAGAGAGTCCAGGGCTGCTGGGCAGGAAAGATCACTTAGCTGTCTGTCAAGAAACACGCTTCCAGACTATGTCTTTGTAGTGAACACATAGTAGGCTCTGCTCTCACCCTTGAAGAACTCTCAAGAATGAGAAATTTCCTCTAAATAGCTCTGCTTTTTCTCCTTCCAAGGCAGGCCAGTTTAACCCAGATAGTTTTGTATTTGGAATCCACTAGAAATCTTATTTGAAAAAAGTTAAACTCTCTATATTCTTTCTTGGTTGTGCATGACAGTGCCACATGCTTGATATTGTGGGCTCCAAAAGAGCAGTGTGTGATACTGGAGGAGACATGGATGTTCTCATCTCCTGAGATAGCGCATGTATGCCCACTGGAGTCTGGGTCCAGAGGTGTGGAAGGGAACAGGAGGCAGCCCAGCCAGGCTGAATTTCAGCTACAACACCCCAAAATGCCACAGTTCAGATGTGAAACAGTTAAGATATAATGACGTCATTTAGGATCCCATAGCTTTCAAACAGTGCCACTGAGGAGTTGTTTGTGGCACAGCAAGACACACACAATTGCTGTGCTGAATCAAGTGAGACCAGCATCAAAAAATTCCTGAATGGGACTCTAACAGCTCAGGGAATGATAGCAACAGTTGGCAAAGAAAATTGCATTGACTTAAAAAGCTTCTGCACAGCAAAGGAAAAAACAGAATTAGGAGTAACAGCCGATGAAATCCTGGGAGAAAACCTCGGCCAGCTACTCTTCTGATGGAGGGTTAATATTCAAATACATAAAGACTACAAAACCTTAATACCAAGAAACAATACAAGTCTGGCATGCTGAAGCAGACCTGTAATACCAGGACTCAGGAGGCTGAGGCAGGAGGAGCACTGTGACTATGAGGCTATTTTGGGCTAAACAGTGAGTTCAAAGACAGCGTGAATGGGATAGCAAAACCAAGCCTCAAACAAAAAACCGATGGATTAGTGGGCAAGTGAACTGAACAGATACTTCTCCAAAAGTACAAATTATTAATAATTACATAAACAAATGCTCAATATCTTTAGCCATGAGGGAACTAAAACTCAAAATTATGTTAAGATTCCATCTAGCCCCAGTCATAATTGTAATGATCAAGAACAGCAAAACAATAAATGATTAAAGCACTTTGTCAGTAGTGCCACTATGGAAATACGTATAGTAGCTCCTCAAAAAACTAAACACCACATTGTAGAATAGAGATACTATTGATTCAGCATACTTGAGAGATAGCTGCACACCTATGTTTATTGCAGTACAATTCACAATAGCTAAGCCATAGAAACAGTCTTGACACTAATCACCTGATTAATGGATAAAGAGAATATGAGATCATTTAGTGAAGCTGGAAATCATCATGTTAAGCAAAATATGTCAGAATCAAAGTGACCAATATAACTGCCTTCTCTCAAATATATTATTTATTTATTATTTAGATATAAAAAGGCATGAAAGTAGCAGAGATAGTATTGAGGAAGAGGAAAGAAAGGCTGAAGGGAAAGTAGAGGAGGAGGGAAAGTGGTCAAAGTATTCGACACGCATATGCTCACTATGCAGTACAATGCATACAATAATAAAGGACAGAGGAATCCCTGTTCACAGTGGTCAGTTGCACGGTGAGATTAAGGCTGACTTGTCTCTTCTTTGATTTTTAATTTATTCTATATTCTTACTTCTCCAATTATTAACTATTTTTTAAAATATTTTGTCAAAAAGATGCATTAATTTGGTACATGTTACAGTCAATCTGCCTACTGTCACAGTAAATTTTTACCGATAAACTGTAACCCAGTAGTCTAGTCATTGTTCACCCATAGTCCAAAAGGAGTGTTCTCCACGAGTACTTGTCCCCTTTTATTCTCAACTGTCTTGGTCTGGACAATAAATTTCACAGTCAACCAGATTAAGGGACCAAGGCTCAATCCCTGAAAAGGTGTCTTCCCAGTTTCTCAAATTTATCTGCTATTGTTTATCTACAAAGCTGTTGGGTAAGGCAGGTCTGGATGGCCAGGCACACGAGAGTGTGCTGGCTCAGGCCTAGAAGGTGCCCACATCATTTCTAACTACGTACATTTGCAAAAACACTCCAGAGCCCACTGACCTCAGAGGAGGCTGGGCAGGGGAGACCTGTAGTTTACCCTTGTCCCTTGGAAGGAAGGGGAATGGTTTTTGCTAAACTGCTAGCTTTGCTTTATGGCAGTGATCCACAGTATTTAACTTTTATAAAGATGCTTGGACATACATTCTTTTTCCTCTTATAAAAGGAATAAACTTCCATTATAGCAAATATTATATAATGAAAATGTGATAATCAAACTCATAAAATTGTCCTTTTAGATTTTGCCCTCCCCCCCACACACAAAATAACTATCACATTGTATACTGAGTTTTACAGTATATGATTTCCATGTAACATGAAAGGATACAAATTTCTCTATGCCACTAAGTAGTTTCCTAAAACAACAATTTTATTGGTCAGAGAGAAATTATCCCATGATTGTATCATCATCTATATTTGTCCTCTCGTGCTGTTGAATATTTGGATTGTCTAAGCATTTGGGCAAGACGGTCTCAAGGTATATGTCCACCTCATCCTCTTTGTTCATGACACAGGAGGCCCTACCTGGGGCACACATGATGGACAGGCAGGAGTAGTGGTGTAGACAACTCCCAAGAAACAGTGAGAATACGAGCCAACACTTGGTGAGTTAAGTAAACCAGAGTTGTGTGTTTTGGGACAATGACATATGCAATAGAAGTGAGAAGGAGGGCTACCCTTTTTTAAAATCACTCCAGGGGAATTCGAGCAACAAAAAATTAGCCCACCTGCACATCCAGAGGCCAAGATCAGCCCCATACCCAGCACAGAACCACCTGCAAACTTGGCTTGAGTTCTCATTTCTGAAATCTGACTTAGACCCACTGCAGAAAAGTACACACCAGTAAAATTTTACTACTTTCATTTTTCTCTGATTCTCTGGATTTCCTTATTCTGTCAGGTTGGGATTTCTTTTCATTGCTATGTTTTGTCTTGTTCAGCTTTTCTTTTTATTCATTGTTACTTTTCCTTTTTTCTCCTTTTTCTTTTCTTTTCATTACTTAGATCTCTTCCCTGGTTTTCATTTTCTTCTCCTCATCCTCTTCCTCTCTTTCATCAACTATCTCACAATTTTATGAGACTTTCCTGTCAGGAAACATTGTCTCTTCTTGTTTGGGTCACTGCAATAGTCGTTCACTTTCTCTTCCATTCTTGCCCACCTGAGTACTACAGTTTTCCAACAGCTGGGTGATCATCCTCTGCCCTCCATCCTTGCTCCACTTATGTTTGACCTCATTCATCTCTCTGTCCTGCCCCTACTGCTCTGAAATCCCTGCCACCCCAGGGTAAAATCACTCTACTAAGTGGAAAATCATGGCACAGAAGTTCCTGGTATAAGCTGGATTTTGTTATCTAACTATAGAACTTGCTACTGAGGTAAACATTATCAGCCTAATAGTCTCTACAGTTTGTTAGTAACCAAGCTGTGCTTGAGAATATTGTTTTTATCAACTGTACTACTTTAACCAGCATGTCATACCTGTTAGAATTAGTTTTTCTGCCCTGTATGCCAATACTGTGATTGTTTTTTGGTTTTTTTGTTTTTTTTGTTTTTTTTTTTTTTTTGGTTTTTCTCCGGTACTGGGAACCAAACTCAGGACCTTGCGCTTGCCAGGCAGGTGCTTTGCCACTGAGCTAAATCCCCAGCCCCAATACTGTGATTGTTAAGAATCATAAAGATCACTATACTCTAGCCGGAAAGGACTGGGTCCTGAAACAAATATGTAAATACATAAATACATAGCAAGTGCTCATTCTGAAGTTTAAGATGTATCTTTTTTTTTTTTTTTTTTTTTGGTTTTTTTTCCAGTTCCAGGAATCAAACTCACAACATTGCACTTGCCAGACAGGCACTGTGCCGCTGAGCTAAATCCCCAGCCCCTGATATGAAGCAAAAGGGAAATCACTGAATTGAAATATGCTCATATGGTACCTGTTAGGGACAAAATAAAAGTAGCCACTTAAAATGAGGATAGAAATTAATACAATCTGATAGTCATATATGATTAAGTAGCAAAACAACTTATGAAATCTTGTGTCAAGCAAGACTTCATTTTTAATTTTCTACCTCCTCTGCAAGGAGGAGAAATAAAAGCCCAGGCAAGGTGCATATATTTGTTCTAGGCAACCAGGAATGTTGGAAGCCAGGAAGCTGAGAAGTTGCTTATTTCCCCCCCTGTCTCCTAAACCCATGCTGTTTTCCAGCCTGGTTCAACACTTTGGACCATTTAGAGCTCATGTGTCCAAACATTTGGTTTACCTTTTGGTTCACATTGAGTAAAAAGATTGATCAAAGACATTCTTGCATCTGGTAGCCTGAACAACTTTGTGGAATAGTATATAATACAGCAACCATTGTTAATTCCTATCATTTTGTTTTGAGGTCATGTATCACTTTTGTTGTTTTTGTGTTGTTTTGTTTTTGTCATCATTGTTGCTATTTTGCTAGTTTTTTTCTCTTTAAAATAAAAAAAATTTTAAAAGTGAGTAAAGAGAGAGGATCTTGGGTCTCATTAAAAATATATACTATAGTTAATGTATATAAATATCAAAACATTCATATTTTTGTTATAACTTTTTAAAAGGGGGCAACAAAAGCACATAGCTAGTAGGACTTTGGGCCTTGTTTTGTGAAACTAAAGCATCCACATCTGAAGTTTCATCACTGAAGGTTCATCATCATTGAAGGTTCAATGAAAGTGCTTACTATTCTTGGCAAGCTCTCAAGATGGTCGTCAAACTTTTTTGAGATAATTTTACTCCCTGTGCTTCTTCCTTTTAAGCCATTGTTCACAAATGTTCTGTGTGTGGTAAGCACATGGGTAGCATTCACACTGCACTGTCCCTCACCTATACAGTTCCATGGACACTTACACAGTCTGTGCTGAGCACTGTGCTGTCAAGTCTGAAAGATATTGCTGAAAACCACATCATAAATCTAAACTGTATGATTGTGCTGTCCACAGCTCTATGCAGCCTGCAGGTCATGGGATGCACACACCTGCTTTACAGGTTCCCCCAGCCTAGCTTTGCCCTTCAAAGTGACCTTCACTTGAGCCAATGAATCTCATCTCTTCTTCACACAGAATTCCCTGAGCCCAAATTTGTTCTAGCGGGATTTTTCCGATGGACTAGCAGGGATTTCAATTCAAGTAGATCTTCTCTCTGTCTTACAGCTTACCTGAGAGTGATGTTAAGAAGCCAGTAATTGCTGGGTCCAGAACAGAGTCTTAGACAATAAGCAGGCAAGACCTTTCCCAGAGCTCTCAGCTCTATCTCACATCTGTGCAAGTGAAGCCCTCACACCTAGCCCTACAGCTCTCACGAGTTCATGGTCCACTGAACAGGCCACTCACTCAACAGCTTCAGGTGCTGGGGACCCAAAACCAAGGATAGTGGCATCATCCACACCTTCACAAATTCACAGCCATATGAGATTGATCCTGTGCCTTGTTTCTTCACTCAGTCTGATCAGATTAACATGAGCCTGTCTAGGAAACCCACATAAATGGAAATTGTTTAATAGCATTCATAAAAATTTTCATGAGCATTTCATGAGAATTGTACAGCAAGTATAGAATTGAAAACAGTGTGTGGACCTTCTGCAGGGAGAAAAAGCACAACCATGGCAGTCACATTTTATGCTTTACCTCACGAGTAGAGGGGTTAGTGCAAACTGTTACAAGGAAGACATACCGCACACTATTAGATGTTTCAAATACTACTAGATTCAAAGAAGCTCACATAGTACCAGAAAAATAGAAAACATCCTCTAAAGCTCAAAACATAATGGTTAATGTTACACTTTTAGTTTCAGTACCACAGTGACCCTTCAAGTCAGACGGTTCCTACCCTAGACGCCAAACTTGTGATATGAGGCTATTTGTTAACACAGTGTCCCTGTCTTGGAGCCCATCTTGTCTGAGACATAACCAGCTGCCATTTCCTGCCAGTCATGATGTCAGTCAAGAGTGTTGTGTTTGGCATCAAGTCTAGTAACACTTGTGCATACATACCCCTCATGCAAAATGCTCATTGACCACCAATACGAAACTCATTTTCACAATGCAGAAATACCTTCTCCTCTTCTAGGTTCCTACCACCCTCACACCTTTTTGCTTATGAAGATCCCAGAAGCAGAATATCTTAATGATCCTGGTCATCTTCATAATGAGGAGAAAGCAGCTGACTACAGAATTTCTACTTGCATGGCAAAATTGTTCCTGTGAAAAAGATATTCCAGATCATATTGGGAAAGCAAAAACTGAAGACATACAAACAACACTGTATAACAACAGTGCACATGAACACACACAAATATAAATGTGTATGTGATCATACACAAAAATTCATGCTGAAATACATACATGTGGGTGCTGAGTGAGCGAGTGCTCCAAGGGCTACTGGTCCAATGGATCAAGTCCGTGCTTTGCTGACACTGCCACAGTTCCAAGCTGAAACTTGCGGAGAGAGCCAGGTATTTCCCATTTACTTCCTGGGGGCAAAGCGGGTGACCCAGGACCCCACTGCCATTACAGACTGAGTCTCTGCCCTCCATGCACCCATGGCAGACAGGAGATCCTCACTCAGAAGCCCCAGGGACCGCTCTAGCTGGGGGTCACATGTGGCCCCTCCCTGCATGTACCCTGCACTGAGTGAGCAAGTGCTTCAAGAGCTGCTGGTTCCATGATTTGAGTCCATGCTTTTCTTCTGCCCGGACCCCCTAGGGGGTCGCAGGCAAGGGCAGTCTGTGATTGCTGCCAGTCCAGCCTGCATCTGGTTCCTGTATGTGTCCTGAACTGCCTTGAGACACAGAATCAGGTGGTTCACAAACTGTTGACCCTGAAGTCTGTATCTGGGTTTTGCCTGTACCCTGAACTGTCTGGAGACATAGGGCCACTGGACCAGGATTGTGACACCAGTGCAACCTGCATCTGGGCCATGCATGAGCCCTGAACAGCAAGGGGACACTGGATCAGACAGTCTGCCATTAAATGACACCAATGCCCACAGATGAGAGCTGGGACAACTAGATACAAATCAACACCTCCCGGAAAACCCGAGACTAAGTAGTGCTTCTCAGGGTTCACTGAGGGGCAAACCTGACCAACAGGAAAACCAGGGACACTAGTGGCCTTTGTTGTGCAGCCACTGAAGAGGAAAACTAAGCTTTCTGCATCCGGTAGCAAACATGACAAAACAAAAGACTAAAACACAATCCCAGAACTCCACCCAATTCAGAACAAGTCCAGGAGACATCAACATAGGAGAACTAGGTAAACACGTCTGAAATAGCTGAAATGACTGCAATGGAAGTAAAGAAACAACTCCATAAGGCCATAGAAGAGATGAGATCAGAAATAATCTCTCAGGCAAAAAATGAAATGACAATAATAATAAAGAACTGCTCAAAAAGTCTGAAGAAGAAACATATAAGAAAATAGAAGAACAAAGGAAATAGACATCGGTGTTAAATGAAAAATATAGAAAGGACTTAGAATGCATGAACCAGATTCAAAGAGACTTCCAGGAAAATAAAGCCTCCATTGAAAGCTGCCAAAACTGCTTGAATGAAGCTGAAGATAGAATCTCAGACTATGAAGACAGCATGGCAGCTAGAGACCGTGAAAGAAAGGATCTTGTAAAATCAGCATGGATCCAGGAAAAGTCAATTCAAAAACTGCAAGATGAAGGAAAGAGAAATAATGTATGACTTACAGGAGTCAATGAAACAGCAGGAGGCAACACAACTGACATAAAAAGAATACTTGCAGAAATAATAGCAGAAAATTTCCCATGTGTGGAAACAGAACCTGATATACAGGTAAATGACACATATAGAGCTCCAAGCAACCACAACCAAAATAAAACTACACCCAGACATATAATAGTCAAGTTCCCAGATCTCCAGCAAAAGAACAGAATCTTCAAAACTGCTAGAGGAAAGAAACAGATTACCTATAAAGGAAAGCCCATCAGAATCATGGCAGATTTCTCAGCACAAACCATCCGATCGAGAAGAGCTTAGAGTGAAGTACTACAGGTCCTGAGAGAGAACAGCTTCCAGCCAAGACTGATGTACCCTGCCAAACTATCTCTCAAATTCAACAGAGAAATAAAATATTTTCATGACAAAGAACAATTGAAGAACTTCATGAGTTCCAAACAAGCATTACAAAGAGTACTAAAAGATGTTCTAGACAGAGAAAAATCTGACTGCAATTTCAAGAACAGTACAAAGGAAACGTCAAGAGGAGCAAGAAAGTAAAAGGGTACAAAAAGTAGGACACCAACGCAAGTAAATACAGGACAATGATAAATCAACACATATCGGTTATAACTACAAATGTAAATGGCCTCAATCACCAGTCAAAAGAAACAGACTGACAGAGTGGATTAAAAAACAAAATACAAAGATATGCTGTATACAGGAAACACATTTTACTCAAAAGGAAATCCATGGACTAAAAATCAAAGTATGGAAAACAATCCTCCATGCAAAAGGAACCCAGAAGAAAGCAGGGGTAGCTATTCTGTTTGCAGACCATGTAAACTTCAAACTGACAACAATCAAAAGAGATAAAGAAGGTCACTACATACTAGTCAGGGGAAAACTGCAAGAGGATGAGATAACAATCATAAACATGTCTGCACCAAATGTCAGAGCTCCAAATTATATAAGGCAAATCTTAACAGGCATGAAAACCCATACAATTAATAACACTATTGCAACAGGGGCCCTCAACACCCCTTTGACATAAAGAGATAGGTCAACTGGACAAAAAATCAGCAAGGAAATAACAGATCTAAACCAAAGCTGTGAACAAATGGACTTAATAGATGTACACAGAGTGTTCCACCCCACAACATCAGAATACACATTTTTCTCAGCTGCACATGGGTCTTTCTCTAAAATAGACCACATCCTAGCCCATAGAACATACCTTCAAAAATGCAAAAGAATTGAAATTATCCCATGCATATTATCTGACCACACTGCAAAGAAATTGGAAATTAACAACAAAAGGAACTCCCAAAACTCCATAAACACTTGGAAATTAAACAGCAACCTCCTGAATAACCAATGAGTCACAGAAGAAATTAAAGCGGAAACTAAAAAACACCTAAAAACAAATGAAAATATAAATACAACTTCCAGAATCTATGGGAGGCAATGAAAACAGTACTCAGAGGGAAATTTCTAGTGGTGAATTCACACATAAGGAAAACAGAATGAGAACAAATAAGTAGCCTAATGTTGCATCTCAAACTTTTAGAAAAAGAAGAGCAAGTAAGGCCCAAAGCCCAAAGAAGGGAGGAGATTATAAAGATTAGGGCAGAAATTAATGCAATTGAGACAAAGAAAACCTTCCAAAAAATAAATGAGTCAGGGTTGGTTCTTTGAAAGAATAAAGTTGATAAACCCCTAGCCAACCTTATCAAGAAAAGGAAGGAAAGAACTCAGATTCATGCAATGGGGAATGAAAAGGATGAAATTACTACAGATTCCACAGAAATTCAGAAGATCACTAATACCTACTTTGAAAATCTTTACTCCTATAGGATAGAAAACTCAGAAGAAATGGATAGATTCCTAGATATGTACAAATTACCAAGGTTGAGTCAAGAAGATATCAAATTTCTGAACAACCCAATATCAATTAATGAGACTGAAAACATGATTAAAAACCCACTGACAAGGAACAGCCCAGACTCTGATGGATTCACAGCAGAATTTTACAAGAAATTCAGAGAAGATTTAATAGGAACCCTCCTCAAACTCTTCAATGAAATTGAAAAGGAAGAAATTCTCCTTAACTCATTTCTGTAGGCAAGCATCGTACTGATACCAAAACCAGAGAAAGACCCAACCAAGAAAGAGAACTACAGACCAATCCTCCTAATGAATATAGATGCAAAGATACTCAATAAGATACTAGCAAATAGAATGCAGCAAATTATCAAGAAAATCATTCATGAGGATGAAGTCGGATTCATCCCAGGAATGCAGGGTTGGTTCCATATTCACAAATCTATAAATGTTATACGCCATATCAATGGGGCCAAAGACAAAAACCACATGATCATCTCAATAGATGCAGAAAAAGGTTTTACAAGGTCCCACATGTATTAATGATAAAAACTTTACAGAAAATAGGAATAGATGCTCTTTACCTTAACCTGATCAAACCCATCTATGACAACCCAACAACCAACATCATTCTAAATGGACAAAAACTGAAAGGTTTTACTTTAAAATAGGGAACAAGACAGGGATGTCCACTGTTACCACTCCTGTTCAATATAGTTCTGGGACCAGTAGCCAGAGCAATTAGACAGAAGAGAGAAATAAAAGGAATAAGCATTGGAATGGAAGAAGTAAAACTACCACTATTGGGAGATGACATGATACTTTCAATGCAACACTGCAAAAACTCCACAAGAAGACTCCTTGAATTAATCCTCAAATTCAGCAGTGTAGCTGGATACAAAGTCAACAGCCAAAACTTGATAGCATTCCTATACACAAACAACAAACAGACGGAGAGAGAAACTAAGGAAACCATACCTTTCACAATAACATCCAAGAAATTGAAATATTTAGGAATCCATCTAACAAAAGAAGTCAAAGATCTCTTTAATGAAAACTACAGTACTCTGAAAAAAGAGATCGAAGAAGATTTAAATAAATGGAAAAATATTCCTTGCTCATGGATAGGAAGAACCAACATTGTGAAAATGGCCATACTCCCAAAGCTGCTGTACAGATTCAATGCAATTCCCATTCAACTACCATCAACATACCTCACAGATCTTGAGAAAATATGCCTTAAATTCATCTGGAACCAGAAGAGACCCAGAATAGCAAAAGCAATCCTGGGCAACAAGGACAAGTCAGGTGGAATCACAATCCCTGACCTGAAATTATACTATAAAGCTACTGTCATAAAATCCACCTGGTACTGGCTAAAAAACAGGCCTGAGGATCAATGGAACAGACTGGAAGAAACAGACACAACCAAAAACACACTCAACTACCTAATCTTTGATAAAGGGGCCAATCAAACTCACTGGAAGAACGATAGCCTCTTTAATAAATGGTGCTGGAACAATTGGCTTGCTACCTGCCAAAGACTGAAAATGGACCCAAGTCTATCACCATGCACCAAACTCAAGCCAAAATGGTTCACAGATCTCAATATTGAAACAGAAACACTAAATCTATTGGAAGAGAAAATAAGTAAAAACCTTGAAGACATAGGGATAGGCAGAGAGTTCATGAACAAAAACCAAACTGCACGTGAAACACTACCTTGACACACATATAATCCAAAAAGCTACCTTGACACACACATAATTCAAAAAACAGAGGCCTGCGATTTTGCTCAGTGACAAAGCGCCTACCTGGCAAGCATAAAGTCGTGAGTTCGATTCCTGGTACTGGAAGAAAAACAACAACAACAAAAAACCAAAACAAAAAACAACCTTGACACATGCATAATCCAAAAAGCTACCTTGACACACACACAACCCATTGTAAATGATACTATAGTTAAAAGCATTTAAAAACCTTTACTCTATCCAATAGTGCCTCTGACAGATGAGTTCATGAAACCCAGAAATAGACAATTGAGCCACAAGACTGAAGAGGAAACCAGAATGTCCAATTCCCAGATCAAGTCGCTTCCAACTCAGAGACAGACTCAGAGCTGCATGAGATCTTAAAAGTCATCTTTCCCCCACACTCATTGTAACCTGCCAGTACATTTAGATATTCTCCTGCCTGCTACAGGAACTCCCTGGAAAGAAAGTACTTGGGCTTAGCAGAGGGGCCATTCCCAAGACAGCTCTGATTATGAGATCACTTTCTGTTGCTGAGCTGAAATTTGCCCATTGTGGTTCCCACTACTTCTAAGGGTGGTAGAGAGGAAAGTTTTCAGTATGGCAAGCATGCGACGTGTGTGTGTGTGGGGGGGTGTTTGTGTGAGGGTTTGGGGGTATCTGTGTGTGTACCCCAACTTTCAGAAACCATATGACTTTGAAATCATCACCTAATATCTCTGAACGTTTCATTTTAGAATGTGTAGATATAACTGCTATGCAGTATGTAGAATTTTCAATGTGATAAGCTATGTCAATCCCTTTAGACACCCCTTAAAACATGGCAAAGTATGGATTAATACTGACCCCCTTTGCTTTGCTTTCTATCCACTGCATTTATGTTTAAGACATTCTGCTACTAAGTAATACTTTCAAATTAATCAGAATAACTGTGATGTGCCTTTACCCCAGCTCTTCTTTTCCCTGCACGAGTCTGCTAGCACTTAATTGCACTATAAAGATCTTTGCGTCTCACGTTTAGCAGCACCCAGGCTGGGAATCCCCTCAGAAGAAGGGTATCCCTCTGTATCTAAGCCATTTTAACATATGGAGACAGATAAAATGCTGACCTTGCTTATTCTGTAAACCTGGGATGCAGATTTCCAAACAGAAAGGACATAAGCCAAATAATGTAAGCTTATATCAACCACACTAATTCCAGTCCCCTTAATGTACTCAGGAGTACTAAACACCATTTATGACCAGTGCAAAGGTATTTAAGAGGTCATACCTGTCAAGCCTAACTCTTAACATGCAATGGGAAAGGGAGCTGATATCTGACTCCTCAATCTCAAAGATAAGAGTTAATGCTTTGGAGACTTTAGTGTAGTCCAGCAATACATCTGAGTGTTCCAGGCTACGGTTTAAAATCATATGTTGGAAGTTCTGGTACATGGTTCAGCACACTGAATATAATGAACATAAGGTATCAATTGGTATCTCAGTAGATCACCTTGGCACTGTGCCACCCACACAGTTATCAGAGTTACTTTGCTCTCATTGCTGAGACAAAATACCCAACACCCAAAGTTAAAAGGGAAAAGGTTTATATAGTTCACAGTGTGTAGAGGTTTCAATACATCACTGGCTATTTCCAAGGCGGAGTGGCATGACACACAGGCATTGCAGAGGAGAAACAGTTTATGGATGGCAGAAGACAACAAAACCAAGCAAGGGAGGGACCACAGCTTTTTCTATCCCTTATATTTTATCCAGGCTACTCGGGACAGGTATCACTCACACCCTTAATCCTAATATGATTAAGTCTAGCAATGCACCATGAATCAATCCTGGTGTCACATACTCTTGATACAGCCACCTCTAAAATGACACACTTTTGACTGCATGAGGCTTTGGGGAAACTTCTAATCAAAAACCATGGAAACAATGTTCACAGAGACCCAGTAGGTTTTGCAATACCTAATTTCACATAGAGCAGGCTTTGTAGGGGTACTTGGAATGGGCTAGATAGCCTACACTTTTTGCATCTATGTCTTACATTACTATTGAGTTATTAGCGGACAACAGAAACTCAGTGGCAGAGGGGTATCTATACACAGTATGTCAGACCAAGACCATATGATACAGGATATAACACAAGAATTAGTAGGCACAAATTAGAGAGAAATATTTTTTTAAAATATCACTTTTACAATTCTATACTGGAGATGTTGGTAAAAGATTTAGCACCATCCCTATCAACTAGCCCAAAATAAACATTTGCCACATCCTCCATAGATGTGATGAGAAAGGACACAACATAAGACCCTGAGAAAAATGATAAGAGAAAGAACCCATCACTCTAGAAACCTCAGGTATGCTATTTGTGCCCTGTGGTAAAAAAAAACGCTACGGAAAGGGAAATGGTCTTTGCAGTGTGAGCAAACCTTCACATTTACAATATATGCAATGCCCAGTTTTCAGCTAAAAGTTACAAAGAATAAGAACAAACAATAAAGTGCAAGCTATTCATTAAAAGAGAGGAAATTTACATAAAAAGTTTTTGAGAAACCCTAGACATTGGATAGAAAAAAGAAAAATTTTAAAACCACTGTCTATGAAATACTCAAAAGGCTGAAGGAAACTAAGAAATTAGTAAAGGAAACCAGATATAGTGTACAAAAAAGTAAAGAATATTCATAAAAACAAAACAGTAAAAGGTAAGAGACTTATCCCAGAAAAATTATTCCCAATAAGATTAACAGTTGACCTCACATAGGAAACCATAAGGCCCAAAGGCAGTGGGATAATGTCCATATGGTATAGAAAGAAAAATTTCTAGAGCTTACAAGTATAATCCTGAAATAAAAAATTCACTAACACATTTCAACAGCATATTTGAGCAAGCAGAGGAAAGAACCAATGAAATTAAAGGACAAATGAAATAACTCAGTTTGGGAAGCAGAAAAAATAAAGAAAAATGAATAAAGCCTTGAGGTGCTATAGAACATTGTCAAGAAAAAAAAAGTGTGTATATATATATATATATATATATATATATATATATATAATGGAAGTTTAACATAGAGAAGAATCAAAAACATTTCCAATAAGCAATGACCCCTAACTTCCCAAATATGAACTACAAGAACATACAAACCCAGCAAACTCAAAATCTCTGGGTAAGATGAACTCAAAGGGATCCTCACTATAAGGAAACTGTTAAAAAACAAAGAGAAGATCTTCAAAACAGTAAAAGATAAGAGACTTATCCCAGAAAAATTATTCCCAATAAGATTAACAGTTGACCTCACATCAGAAACCATAAGGCCCAAAGGCAGTGGGATAATGTCCATATGGTATAGAAATAAAAAGCTGTCAATCGAGTAGTCTATATCTAGAAAAGTTGTCCTTCAATAATGAAGGGTAAGCCAGGGGTTGTGGCACATGCCTGTAATCCCAGCACTCTGGTAGTCTGCAGGATGAGGAATATATGGTCCAAGCAATTTAATGAAATCTTGTCTCAAAATAAAAAATAAAGAGATGGGGAAGGGGATGTACCGCAGTCCAAAGACCCTGGGTTCAATCCCTAATAGCACCAGAAAAAAAAAACAATAAATAGAGATATCTCCAGATGTTTTAAAAGGTGCCAGCTTACAAGAAATCCTAAGGCAGCACTGAGAGACTTGAGTAGCAAAAAATACATGACATAAAAACCAAGCAGCACAATGTTAGAAGTAAATCCTTCATGATCAGTAATCACTTTAAATGTAAGTAGTTTAAACTTCCCAGATGAAGGACAAAGGTTGGAAGAATGGTTTCAAAAATATCATTCAACCATGCAATGTAAAGAATGTGCAAATTCACAGAGTAAAAAGATTCACTTGTGAAGGGAATCGGGGAGTGATTATTTAGTATTTACACAATGCTCTGAGGTGCTGGCAACATTTTGAAATTCAGATGCACATTTTGAGTGTGTGAAATGTTACTGAACTGTAGGCTGTAAAAAGCTACACATAGATTATGTTCTTATCATCTAAATTTTGAAAAGGGTTATGATCTTATTTTGCATAATCACTTTTTAAATTTAAAAATGCAAATATTACATGAAAAATGTATTAGATTATACTTCAAGACATCAAAGCTAATTACAATGAGTAATGAAGATAAGGTGGTTTTCATTGTTTTGCCTTTGAGCACGTTGCTGTTTTAAAATTTACAGCTTAGGGGGCTGGGGATTTAGCTCAGCGGCAAAAGCGCCTGCCTGGCAAGCGCAAGGTTGTGAGTTCGGTTCCTGATACCGGAGAAAAACCAAAAAAAAAAAAAAAAAAATTTACAGCTTAAGAGATTAATTCCATGCTAATTTTTGTTGTTGTTTTTTATTTGTTTGTTTGTCTGTTTGCTTTTGTTGTTATTTTTTCCGGTACCAGGAATTGAACTCATGACCTTGCATTTGCCAGGTAGGCGCTGTGTCACTGAGCTAAGTCCACAGCCCCTCATGTTAATTTTTTAATAAAACTAGGAAATAAGTACCTAGCTTTTTTCCTCAAAAAACTAAAAGTAGAAATTCCCTTCAACCCAGCTCTTTCATTTCTAGGTATCTTCCTTAAAAAGATAAAGACATGGTATTACAGTGATACACACATACGCATGTTTACAGCAGCACAATTCAAAGCAGCTACATTTAGGACAAAATCTATACGTCCATCAACAGATGGATGAAGGACTGCTCTCCCATAAAGACAGATTAACATGAATCATTTCTAGAAAAGTGGATGCTCTTTGAGACCATAATCTTAAGTGAAATAAATTTTTCACACAAGCTTAAATATCACACGGTTTCTCCTATATAAGAAACCTAAAGTATAAATAAAGAGGAAAATAAAAGATATATAGTAGGAAACAGAGAAATAGATCTTTCTCAAATAGGAAGAAGATGAAAAGATGGAGGGAGGGAAAAGAGAGGGAACAGGAAAAGGTCTAAAAATAAATAAGATGTGTTAGGTACCAACTCCCTACAATAAATGTAGTCATTATGTAGTACAAACACGTAATAATAATTTTTTTTCTCTATGGGAGATAGACAGATGCTATATTTCCTTTCTGCTTTCTGAATTTTCCTAATGAGTATGTATCATGTCTACAATCAGAAAGATAATTTTATTTCTAAATTATGTACTTTTGAAAAAGTTAAATAAAAAACAGGCAGAGATTTTTAAAATATTGATGGTTCTCTAAAGACAAGGAGGATACTTACACTGAAATTTTATCTTCTCAGCATAAAAGTTCTTATAGAAAACAAGATAAAATATAGACACATAAAGAGGATGCTTAAATCACCAGAATCCAACTATTTAGAGATACAGATGTCCATCAAGCAACACAGTTTCAGAGGATTCAGTCCCTGAGTGGCTCCAAGGCAGAAACACTAGGGCAGAGGTTTGTATGGAGTAAAGCAATTCAATTGGTATAGCCCAGGAAGCAGAGCACAGAAGGAGAGCCCTAAAGACAAGGGATCGGTGCTCAGATAGACACCCCATCCTTAGTGCAGGTCGTTCTACTGGGATCCACAACAGCCTACCTAAAGAAGAAGAGCAGCCTATGTCAGTTCCTAGATTGAACGCCTAGGCCCCAGAGAAATTTGCTAATTTAGACCAATAAATTTCAAATGCAGAAATTATGTTTAAAAATATTGAGAAGACAGGTGGATTCCATCACACTGAGTATTCATAATTAAATGAGTTGTTTTAGGTTTCCTTGGAAGTAGGCTATGATGGTGTCAGGTTCACCAGGGAGGTTTAGTAAATGGTGGCCAAGCTTTGTTATTGCTTAGTATATAATTTCACCATGGCTTTCCTGAAACTGGGTTACACAGATTCAATCTCCTTCACCAGATGGTCAGCTCTCTCACTAACATGCTTGCTCTTAGCACAAGAGATGTACCTAAAGCTTTTCTGCTGTAGAAACTATCCTGATGGATTTAAAAGCCTGGCATTGGATATTCTGTCACTGCAAACCCAGGTTTCTGAGCTTGTACTGGCCAATACCACATCCTACAGTCCCCACCTTACAGTGTTGCGTTCATCCTGTGGGCTAGAGCAAGTGGTTTACTCTAAATCAGCAACTGCGGTCACTCTACGATTCTCACACAACCACATAGATGTCATCAAGGGAAGGCGTTGGGAGTACGGTGTCTTCTTAGAAAGGCTCCCATGATGAAGCATCTCAAAATCAGTGGGAAGCATTAGATCACTGAGCCGACTCCTCCCGCTTCCTCTGCTGGAGGTTAAAGACAGCAAGCACAAAGATTCTGAAGCTCGGACCTGGGAAGCTTCTTGGGAAGATGCAGCTGCTCCTGCTCCTTTTGGCCTTCTTTCTGCCCCAAAAAACAAGGGCAGGTAAGTGACTATCTGCATCCCCCAGAAACCCAAAGACATTCTTCAGAGGACACGGCTCCCCTGTCCCTCTACACACCCCTGATCCATCAGTGTACACTATTGCTGTGAACCTCATCTCCAGTCCCACCTGACAACCCCAAGTAGGACACTGGGTAAGCTACCAGAGACTGTTCTCAGGAAGAGCCAGTGTGTAACTGTCTCCTCTCTAGGCCCCAGTTTGCCATCTGGAAAGTGGGGGTTTCCTCACAGTGCATGCAAATGGTGAGAAATAACAAGCAGAAAATATCAAGTTCTCCTGGAGAGGGCAGAATAGGACTGTCTTCACTGTCTAGGAGGAGAAAGATATTGCCCTCATCAGCTGCTTAGTTAGCAGGGATGCCCAGAATTCTATGACCCCAGAATCCATGAAATCACTGTCCTCAGAACACTATTTTTGCCTTTCCTCAGTCCTGGCTCTTTTTCCTACTCTGCTTTCCTCCCCAAGCCCTTACTGGCTCCCCTATTTTTCCTACAAGTGCCACAGAGGCAGACTCTAACCTCTGCACTTTCCAGAATCCCATCAACCCTGCTCTACCAACCTCCAGGCACAGACTACCTGGAGCTAGTCCTACACACAGCCAATGCACAGTTCTGAGGCACCCGCTACATGTCAGGCCTGGGGAAGCGCATCAGACAAATAGTCTGCACAAACTGTTTTTTTTTTTCAGGGAAGATCATAGGTGGACATGAAGTGAAATACCACTCCTGCCCCTACATGGCCTGCCTTGAGATCAGCGACAATAAGTCTGTAATAAATTGTGGTGGCTTCCTCATACATAGGAAATTTGTGCTGACAGCTGCTCACTGTGCAGAGAGGTGAGAAAAAAAAAAAAAACAAAAAACAGCCCACAGCCTCGGGAAATGCTTCTCAGAGACCCATCCTCCCAGGGAGCTCCCTTAGCTCCTGGAGACACACAAGCAGGAGACTCTTTGAGGGTGAGAAAGAGCCAGCCATATCCCAAAGGGAGACAAACATGTTGGCACCAAGGGAAGTGCTGACATAAGAAGGACCAGGGTGATCAAGCCTGATATATTTAAATACAGAACTATGCTTTGGCATAACAATGCGAAGTAAAGCAATTTCATGTGCTTTGCTAGAGGTAACTGATCCCTGAGAACTTCTGGTGCCCAAGGTCCAAGATTTCAGCCTCAGTTACTAAAGAAGCAGAGGGTGCAGTCACTCGGCCAGGTGGACCACCTGTCATCTGCAGCTCCACCCTGTACCAGCTGGGATGTGTCCTCTGTGTCTCCACATCCCTTAACCCACTCTCCTTTCTGTGCAGACCACAACATCAAAAAATAAATGTTACACTGGGGGCCCACAACATCCAGGAGCAGGAGAAGATTCAGCAGGTCATACTTGTGAAAGGAGTCATCCCACACCCAGACTACAATCCTGAAAATATTACCAAGGATATCATGCTGCTGCAGGTGAGGCACAGCTTCTGCTGCTCTTGCTCTCCTCATACAGGGTTGCCCCTCCTACTGGGACCCTGCACTTTCCCTCTACGCCACCAAGTCCATCACAGTGTCAGGGCCAGAAGGCATAGGCTGATCTGGACTCTCTTATTTCTTTGCCTTCAGCTGGAGAAAAAGGCCAAGCTGAATAAAGCAGTGCAGCTTCTCAGGCTGCCTAAAGACAACACCCAGGTGAAGCCAGGTGCCTCCTGCCAGGGAGCTGGATGGGGAATTTTGGCCCCAGTGGGAGCTCTCCAAACACACTGCAGGAGGTGGAGATGACAGTGCAGAGGGATGAGGACTGTGAGACCCACTTTCCAGAGTATTAGGACAGTACTTCTGAGATGGGGGGGGTACCCAAGAGTTAAAAATGCTTCCTTAGAGGTAACAATAGGCATCTGTCACTCTTGGCTTTTGGAAAAAAGATGTTTGGGACAGATCTTGGACTGGGAGACCCAAGCAGCACGGGACCCTTCACCGTGATAATTCTCCCTGAAATGAGAAAAAGGGAACTTCATGACCTGGAAGGTAACTTAGGACTCTACCACTTTACCAAGGGGCCTCTGGAGAACAATGCTCCTCTGCAAGCATGAGTTTACAACACAATGCCTGAGCTCACATCACGGGCATTAGAAAATTGTTCCCTGGGTATGCAGTAATTATAACCAATTGACCCTCAGAGCCTATTGACCTTGTTAGTCAATCAGCTCATCCTCCCTCCTCTGTGTCTGGCACACTCATCTGCCTCCCTGTCCTTAAACAGCAGCCTGAAACCAGTGGTCCCACACAGCTCCACAGGGATAAGGTCTCAGGACCTGGGGGCAAAGACAAAGGCTGCCCCAACAGTGAGGTAGAGCAATAACATTGTCCACAGTCAGAGCTGGGCAGCTCAGGAACCCAGGGCCTGTCCTTCCCTCTCATCTCTCACAAGCAGACTGTGCCAGTAGGACTTCAGGAGGGGTTTGGGATGTCAGAGAGGCCATGACCAGAAGGTGCACTGCCTCACAGCCTCACTCTCTATTTACAGGGCAACTCTGGCAGCCCGCTTGTGTGTAATGTGGCCCTGGGCATTGTGTCCAATGGATCAAAGAATGAGGTAACTCCATGTGTCTACAACAAAGTCTCACATTTTCTAGGCTGGATAAAGAAAACCATGAAACACTGCTGACTGTGGGGAGCAAACTAAGACCCCTCTGTGAGCAACCATCTTTCCTGGAGCTGAGTCCAGAACTGTACTAGAGCAGATACCAGCAACTAAATAAATGTGTCATCTCAGAAAGAAGGCTGCTTTCTTGTTTGCTCACTTCACAGAGAGCAACACCGGGTTAAGCAGGCCAGTGAGAGAATTCTGTTGATTTCTGCCTCCTCCCTTCCTGCTCCACTCAACACCTTTCCAAGTCCCCGCTCAAAGCTGTTAACCAGCTCCTTCTGACCCACTTTATTTTCTCCACAGCCTAGCCATCGTGAGGGCTGAAGCTAAGCACCTTTGGGCGAAAATGTGCAGAGCTCTTATCCTGGGGCTCAGGGTAAACATGTGACCTCCCTATGTGTCACCTGGCAGAGGGGAAGAGGGGAATTTCATGGGTCCTGGACACCTGTCAGGCACCACTGAGGTCACCACTCAGCCCCATCATGCTGGGTAGTGGAAGGGTCTTCCCGAACAGGACATTTCTCTCCCTCAGGTTTAGGGACGTTGGGGGGGGTTGGGGGGTGTGTACTCAGTCATTCTTTATTCTCACTTGAAATTTTTTTCCTTCCCCTTTCTCCACAAAGACCAAGGCTAAACTTGGCTACAGCCACCGGGCTGCACATTTTCTTTATCACTCCTCAGAGTTGTCACAGTCTACCAACTCCTATACTCTCTAGGCAACAATGGTTAGATGTTATTCATTCCTCCCAATCTCCCCACCTAGGACACCCAGAACTACATGTGTTTCCATGCAAGGCCCATGGAGGTCAAGGCTGGTGGGATCAGAACCCGTGGCCCCACCTCTCACTCCTCAGTGTCCTCCTATATGCTCAAGGGGCCTTGGTCACTCAGCAGTCTGAGCCCATTTCATCCTCTCCCTGTTGATCACTGGTGGCCTCAAAGCTGACTCCCTGACACACATGGGCTATATCAGGCTTTTTACTTCAAAAGGGCTTCAGTCTGCAGAAGGACAGGAAAGCATACCAGTTTCCATCAATCAGCAAACAAATACTCCCGGAGTGCTTTCTAACTGCCGGGTCTTTGGGATCTGCAGAGAATGTCATAACAAAGCCCAGTGAAACTCGCAGTGAAAAAAACTTTCGAAATTGTCTCCCTCTCTGTTTTCCATATAGGTCTACAAGGCCTAGATCTACGTGGGAAATCTATGGATATAAAATACCTTATTTTCATTCCTGATTAGAGTTTCCATCAATATGATCACACAACACTCCAGAAGTGCATGAGATTTACAAAGGACACCATGCTGCTGCAGGTGAAGCACACCTTCCTGCTGCTCTTGCTCTCCTCGGGCAGGGTCACCTCTTCCCCTGGGACCCTGCTCTCATCCTCCCTGCCATCTTGGCCATCACCATGTCCAGTCCCAGAAGGCATAGGGTCTGTGCCATAAGCTGATCTGGACTCTCTTGCTTATTCCCCATCAGCTGAAGAGAAAGGCCAAGCTGACTAAGGCTGTGCAGCCTCTCAGACAGCATGAAGACATGACCCAGGGGAACCCAGTTGCTATGGTCAATGCATTGTGTCAACTTGGGGAGTCTAGAGGTTTGGCTAAGTGACTCAGCAGGAAGCCAGGGTGCTTACTTTGTATACATCCTGAGCCTGTGGAAGAGGAGCACATGGAAATTATGTGAGAGCTACATGCCCCTTAGGTGGGGGTAGCCTGTTTACAATGTAAGGCAGGGAAAGAGGCTGCTTGCCACAATTCTCCTTTCTGCT
>NW_004955409.1:35538603-35589232 GCF_000276665.1 Chinchilla lanigera
CTAGAGGTTTGGCTAAGTGACTCAGCAGGAAGCCAGGGTGCTTACTTTGTATACATCCTGAGCCTGTGGAAGAGGAGGGCATGGAGATTATGTGACAGCTAGTCACCCCTTAGGTGGGGGTAGCTTGTTTACAAGGTAAGGGAGGGAAAGAGGCTGCTTGCTGCCATTCCCTCCTTTGCTCTTGTTGCTTTGCTATCTGCTGCCTTGGAGCCAGCCAAGTATGAGCTGAAACCTCCACAAACTGTGAGCTAAATAAACCTTTCATTCCTTGATTTGGGGAGTTGGGTATTTTGTCTCAGCAAGGAGAGAAATGTAACCAAGACACTAGGTGACACATGCCTTGTAGCAGGCTGGGGGAGAAAGACCCCATCAGGTCTTTCAGCAACTAAACTGCAGGAGATGAAGCTGACAGTGCAAGATGAACTAAAATGCAAATCAGCCCTGCATGTCTATTCTGATGTCACTGAGATTCATGTGGGAGACCCAAGGAAAAAAAGGACAGTTTCAAGGTTAGGTGTCCACTGTCTATAAAGACAAAGCCCAGAGAAAGAGGGGCTTGGTGGGGGGAATGATAGTGGCCATATCACCACAACCTGAGTCCAGAGTTTGAGAACCTGGGTTCCCCAGCACTACGGGCTTTCTCCACTGATGGGGTGGATAGGAACAGAAAGTGGGGAAACATAAGTTAACATGGTATTATCACTAGTGTATTTCTAAGGATTGCCCAGAAAGCTTTGTGTAAGTTGAAACTGGCAAGTAGAGTTGTAGCCAGCCTAGAGTAGCCTGCTCAGAAGGAGGCAACCAGGCTCACCCTGCCCTAATCTCTGCTCACAGCCCCCTGAAAGAGGTCACCCACCGTGGGGAGGTTCGAAGAGCATCACCAGTGGGAAACCAACACACTACGTTTCTTTTCTGCCTGCAGGGGAACTCCAGGGTCCCCTCGTGTGTAACAGAATGATCCAAGGCATTTTCTGCTATGGAAAAAATAATGGAAGACCACAAGTAGTGTGGTTCTCCCATTCCAGCCCTGGGTAAGTTCTCCCACTTCCACCCTTGGAGAAGGAGCACCACGGGGCACTTTTAACAGCAGGCATAAGATTGCCTTCCTGATCATCTTTTCTGAAGCAGAAGAAAGACTGCCATGAGCACAGGCCTTAAGGACTGCACAGTGGTAATAAGTGGATCTCAAGAGTGAATGTGACTGAGCCCCTGTTTATTCATTGAACCCTTTCAGTATGCAGCTGCCCTGCTCCAGCCGCCCTCTACTGGCCACTCTGCTTGTTGCTTCCTCTTTTCTCCCCAGACCTCGCTATTTCCTTATTTCCTTCCATATAATTCCTCATGGATACTTTAGCACACTTTGTTTTAATGCTCAGCTCTGCAGTGTGGATATTCTCCCTGTGCAGAGAGGACTCTGCAGCATTAGGAGCTGTTCTCATGCACACCGTCTCATGTTCTCTATGCTTAACCTCCCAGATATGAATGTCAGGTCTTTAGGAATTTCCCACCATCCTCAAGCCAATATTCCTCAAAGCCTCAACAATTTGGCAGAGAATGGAGCAGTGAAAAGGACTAACTCCAGGGACCCAGGAGGCCAAGAGCACTCAGTTGTCCCCTCTCTCCAGTGGGGCAGATTTCTCCCCCTTTCAGTGCTGTCTGCGGCTTAGGAGGTTGAGGCGGCCTCAGCTCATCCCGGTCTGATTTGCTGCCCTGCCCTGGGCCAGCACTAAATTCAGTCCACCTCATCCCATGCTGCCTGGCTTTTTCACAGCAGCCCCTGTCTCCCCCAGAGTGCCTTTTGTCATAGCCCCTTTCCCTTCCAGTTCCTCTGATTCAAGCTGCCTCTTCTCAGCTCCCTACAGAGTTCCAACTCTGTGGGGATTGACCTCTCACTCTTTCCAGCCAGACTTGGAACTCTCTCCCCTTCTACCTGGGCAGGGCAGGCTAAGCCTGTTCCAGCCCAGCATCCCCCAAGGGCTCAGGCCTCAGCTCCTGTGGAGACACGGCACCCTCAGCCTTTTCAGCCTGACTTGGCTTTGGAGTCCAGGATCCCCCTGCTGGCAGACGGCATTTATAGCAACCTGTGAGCCAGAGAGTCCATGGTTTCTGGGCAGGAAGGATCACTGAGCTGTCTATCTAGAAACACCCTTTCTGGCTGTGTCTTTGCAGCGGGCACATAATAGGTTATGATCTCCATACATGTAACTGATACATGTTACTGGTACATGTTGCACTAACCCTGCCTACTGTCGCAGATAAATGTTTGCCGATAAGAAATTTCCTCTAAATATCTCTGCTTTCTCTCCTTCTAGCAACACAGGTCAGTTTAACCCTGAAAGACTTATATTTGGAATCCCCTAGAAATTTTATTTCAAAAAAGTTAAACTCTCTGTACTCTGCCTTGGTTGTGCATGACTGTCACATGCTTGATATTTTGGGCTCTGGAACAGCAGTGTGTGATACTGGAAGAGACATGGAGATTCCCATGTCCTGATAGAGCCCATGTTGGCTACTGGAGTCTGGGTCCAGAGGTGTGGGAGGGAACAGGAGGCAGCCCAGTCAAGCTGAATTTCAGGCCACAAACCCCCAAAATGGCAAAGATCAGATGTGAAACAGTTATGACATAATGACCTTATTTAGAAATCCATAATCTTTCAAACAGTGCTACTGAGGAGTTGTATGTGACACAAGACACACTCACAATAACTGTACTGAATCAAGTGAGACCAATATCAAAAACTTCCTGAATGGGACTCTAATAGCTCAGGGACTGATAGCAACAATTGGAAAATATGATTTCATCCATTTAAAAAGCTTCTTCACAACAAAGGAAAAAACAGAGTGAAGAGAAACAGCCCTTGGAAAATGGGAGAAAACCTGCAACAGCTCCTGTTATGACTGAGGGTTAATATTCAAATATATAAAGACTCCAAAACATTAATACCAGGAAAGAATACAGGCCATGGTGCTGGAACAGGCCTGTAATCCCAGGACTCAGGAGACTGAGGCAGAAAGAGTGCTGCAACTGTGAGGCTGAACTGAGCTATATACTGAGTTCAAAGCCAGCCTGAACTATATAGTAAGACCAAGCCTCAAAGAGAAAAAAAAAATGGGTAAGTGGGCAAGTGAACAAATACTTCTCCAAAAGTACAAATGATTAATAAGTTCATAAACAAATGTTCAACATCTTTAGCCATATGACAACTAAAACTCAAAATTACTTTAAGATTCCATCTAGCCCGCATCATAATGGTTATGATCAAGAATACCAAAACAATAAATGATTAAAGCACTGTGTCAGTACTGCCATTATGGAAAGACATATAGTAATTCCTCAACAAATGAAACACTACATCATAGAATTGAGATACTATAGATCCAGCATACTTGAAAGATAGCTGCACACCTGTGTGTACTGCAATGCAATTCACAATAGCTAAGCCATAGAAACAGCCTTGGCACTAACCAACTGATTAATGGATAAAAAGAAAATGAAATCATTAATGGAATTTGAGATCATCACGTTAAGCAAAATAAGTCAGATCAAAGTGACCAGTATAACTGTCTTCTCTCCAATGTGGAATCTAAATAAAATGGCATGAAAGTAGAAGAGATAGTATTGAAGAAGAGGAAAGAAAGGGGGAAGGGGAACTAGAGGCGGAGGGTAAGTGGTCAAAGTATTCCACATGCATATGCTCATTATGCAGTGCAATGCATACAATAATAAAAGACAGAGGAATTCCTGTTCACAGTGGTCAGTTGCATGGTGGGATTAAGGCTGACTTGTCTCTTCTTTGATTTTTAATGTATTCTATATTCTTCTCCAATTATTAACTATTTTTTAAATATTTTGTCAGAATGATGCATTAAGTTGGTACATGTTACAGTAACCCTGCCTGCTGTCACAGATAAATTTTTACCAATAAACTGTAACCCAGTAGTCTATTTGTTGCTCACTCATAGTCTAAAATGAGTGTTCTTGATGAGGATTTGTCCCCTTTTACTCTCAACTATCCTGCTTTGCACAATAAATTACACAGTTATCCAAGAAGAAGGGGCCCAGCCTCAATCCCCCAAAAGGTGTCTTCCCAGTTTCTCAAATTTATCTGCTACAAAGCTATTGGGCGACATGGGTCTGGATGGTCAGGCATGGGAGAATGTGCTGGCTCAGGTCTGGAAGGTGCCCACATCATTTCTACCAATGTCGATTTGTGACAACACTCCACAGCCCACTAACCTCAGAGGAGGTTGGGCAGGGGAGACCTGTAGTTCACCCATGTCCCTTGGAAGGAAGGATAATGGTTTTTGCTAAACTGCTAGCTTTGCTCTATGGCAGTGGTCCATAGTATTTGTCATTTGGAAAGATGCTTGGCTTTACATTCTTTATCCTCTTATAAAAGGAATAAATTTCCATTATAGCAAATATTAGATTAAAAAAGGTGAAAATCAGGCTTATAAAATTGTTTTTTTAGATGTTGTGCACCCAGCACACACACAAAATAACTATCACATTGTATACTGATTTTACAGTATATGTTTCCCATGTAACATGAGAGGATACAAATTTTTCCATGCCACTAAGCAGTTTCCTAAAACAACACTTTTATTGGCCAGAGAGAAATTATCCCATGACTGTATCATCATCTATATTTCTCCTCTTGTGCTGTTGAATATTTGGATTGCCTGAGCATTTTGGCAAGGGTATCTTAGGGTATATGTCCATCTCATCCTCTTTCTTAATGACACAGGAGGCCCTACCTGGGACAAACACAATGGGCAGGCAGGAGTAGTGGTGCAGACAAGTCCAAAGCAACAGCGAGAAGACGAGCTAGCACTTGGTAAGTTAGGTGTACTAGAGTTGTGTGCTTTGGCACAGGACACATGAAATAGAAGTGGGAAGGAGGGCTGCCTTTTTAAAAAGTGTCTCCAGGAGAACTCCATCAACACAAGACTAGCCAACCTGCACATCCAGAGGCCAAGATGAGCCCCATACCCAGCACAAAACCACCTGCAAACTTGGCTTGAGTACACATTTCTGAAATCTGACTTGGACCTATTGCAGAATTGTACATGCCAGATGAACTTTACTACTTTCATTTTTCTCTATTTATTTGGATGTCCTTATTCTGTCCAGTTTGGATTTTTTTTTCATTGCTGTTTTGTCTTGTTCAGCTTTTCTTTCTATTCATGGTTATTTTTTCCTTTTTTCTCCTTTTTCTTTTCTTTTCTTTTCATTACTTAGATTTATTCCCCTTTTTTTCATTTTCTTCTACTCATCCTCTTCCTCTCTTTCGTCAACTATCTCACTTAATTTTATGAGACTTTCCTGTTAGTAAACATTGTCTCTTTTTGTTTGGGTCACTTCAATAACTGTTGGCTTTCTCTTCCATTGTTGCCTACTTGAGTACTATAGTTTTCCAACAGGTGGGTAATCATGCTCTGCCTTCCATCCTTGGTCCACTTATATTTGACCTCATTCATCTCTCTATCCTGCCCCATACCCATCTAAAATCCCTGCCACAACAGGGTAAAATCACTCTACTAAGTGGAAAATCATGGCATAGAAGTTCATGGTGTAAGTTGGATATGTTATCTAACTAGAATTTGGTCCAAAGTGAACATTATCAGCCTGTTACTACAGTTTGTCAGTAACCAAGCTGTGCTTGAGAATATTGTTATCACTAACTGTATTACTTTAGCCAGCATGCCATACATGTTATAATCACTTTTTCTCCCGTGTATGCCAATACTGTGATTGTGAAGAACCATAACCATCACTATACTCCAGTCCCAAAAGACTAAGTATATACATACTGAGTATATACATCCTGAAGCAAATACATAGCAACTGCTCATTCTTAAGACATTGGGAAGGTAGCGTCTTGGGATACACATAAAGACCAAGAACCACCTATATCTAAAAGACATCTGCTAGGGATAAACCTATCTACCATAAGATACCAAGAAACATCAGCACAGTTAACAAAATAAAATTAAAAATAGAAATAAAGATGACAAGAAAAAGAAGAAAATGCAATCCCATGTGCTCTGCTCACACAGGACAACTCCAGAGCACAATGAGATACAGAAAATTGCAAGTCAGCCACTGGAGCTTTCTGGTATGATAGCAGTAAAAGTGAAAAAATGAATGCAACATGCTATAGAAAAATAATCTCTAAGATGCAAAAAGAAGTGATGATCAAAATGAAAGAAACTAATGCAGAGAGAGATTTTAAAAGAATAGACAAGCTCACAAAACTGATAAAACATGTGAATGCCTAACATAGGAAAGAAATGGAATCCATGACACAGATCCAAACACACACACAAGAGGTTAAAAACTCCACTGAAAGTATGTGCAGCAGATTTAAGGAAGGCGAGGTTAGAGTACCTAAAAGACAGGACTGTGGCTAATGAGCATAAAAAGTAAGACAACATCAAAGAACAAGAGACCATGAAAAATCAGTACAACAGCTACAAGATGAAACAAATGAGAACATCTTAAGTGTGACTGCAGTCAGTGAGAATGCTAGAGAGAGCACAGAAGTTATAGAAACACAGAAATAATGGCAAAAAATTCCCAAACATGGTCAAAGAATTTGACATACAGATAAATGAAGCTTATAAAACTCCAAATAGTCATGACCAAAAGAAATCTACACCAAGTCATATAACAACCGGGACTCCAGAAATTCAAGTGAAGAACAAACTTTAAAAGTGGCTAGAGAAAATAATCAAATCTCTGATAAAGGAAAGCCTGTCAGAATCACATCACACTTCTCAACACAGTCCCCCAAATCAAAGAGAGATTGGAGGAAGTCATCTCAAGCCCTACAAGAAACGTTCAGGGCAAGGATATACCTCAGTGACACAGTGCTTGCCTGGCAAGAGCAAGGACCTGAGTTCTATTCCTGATACCAAATAAAACAAGTAAAAATAACCCCTTAAATTCACATTGATGTACCCCATAAAACTGTATTTCAAAATCACTGGAGTAGTAAGATACTTCCATGACAAAGAACAATAGAAGAAATTCGTGATCACCAAACCACCTCTTCAAAATGTTCTGAAGAACCTATTAGAAAGAGAAAATGATTACCACAAACACAAGAATACCAATATAAACAGGTCATCAGGTCTGGAAAGCAATTAAACACAGGGAAAAAATAGGGAAATAATAATAGGAAAATAACATGAAAAAGATACACCAATACATATCAATTACAACCACCCATGTAAATGGTCTCAACTCACCAATCAAAGCAAACAGACTGTAAGAATGGTTCCAGAAGCAAGATCCAGCAATATATTGCATTTGAGAAACACATTTAAATCAGAAAGAAATTCATAGAATAAAAGTTAAAGGAAATAATAAAGATGAGAAAATAAAGAAAAGAGCAGTTTTTAATGCACTGTAGACAAAGAAAACAAAACAACAAATAAATTGATAAGAGAGTTTGTTCTTTGAAAGGTTAACTTAGACAACCTCACTAAAATAGCAAAGAAATGACTCCAAGTCAAGCAATTAGGAATAAAAAGTGGGAAACTGGAATGGGTCCTCTAGAAATCCAAAACATTATTGATACCTAAATCAAGAACCTGGATTCCAATTAGATGGAAAACAGAAGAATTGGACATATTGCAGAAATATATAAATTGCCAAAACTGAATCACGAAGATAAAAAACTCTAAAACCTGACATCAGTCAATGAAATTGAAAATGTAATTAAAAACATAACAACAAATAAAGTCCCACATTGTGATGGATTCACTGTTGAATTCTACAAGGAATTTAAAGAATAAATGCCATTAATAATGAAACTCTTTAAGGAAATTGAAAGGGAAGCAATATTTCCAAAATCATCCCTGGAAGCAAGTATCACCTCATTCCAAAACCAGATAAGGACCTAACCAAAACAGAAACCTGTAGGCCAATCTCCCTAATGAATATTGATGCAAAAGTCCTCAAGAAGATGCTGGCAAACAGATTGACAAAAATCATCAAGATTATATACCTTGGTCAAGTAGGATTCATCCCAGGGATGCAGCTATGGTTCAATATGTGTAAACCAATAAATGTAATACACCATACTAACAGAACCAAAGACAAAACTCACATGACCATCTCAATAGATGCAGAAAAAGCTTTTGATAAAGTCCAACATCCATTCATGATTGAAAAATCTATTGGAATAGGTGATCTTTACCTCGTTCTGATCCAAGCCATCTATGCAAAACCAAGAGCTAACATCATATTAAATGGTCAAAAGGTAAAGCTTTAATTCTAAAATCAAGAACAAAACAAGGATGTCAACTCTCACTGTCCCATTTAAAATACTTCTTAAAACATTGGCCAGAGAAATTAGATGAAGGAAAGAGGTAAAATTAATAAGGATTGGAAAGAAAAGGTTGAATTATCATTACTTGCAGATAACAGGATACTCTACATAGAAGACTCTCAAAACTCCACAAACAGACTTGTAGATTTAATAATAAAATTCAGCAGCACAGCTGGATTCAAAGTTAACACTGAAAAATCAATAGCATTTCTGCACCCAAACAACACACTCACCCAGAGAGAAATTAGGAAAACCACACATTTTACAATGGCATCCAAAAAACTGAAATACATTGGAGTCAAACTAACAAAGGAAATAAAAGATCTATACTTTGAAAATTACAGTACTCTGAAAAAGGAGATTGAAAAGCAAGTCAGAAAATACAAAGATATCACCTACTCATGCATAGGAAGAACCAACACACTGAAGCTGGCTATACTCCAAAAACCGTCATACATATTGAATGCAATCCTATTCAAAATACCTTCAGTATAGCTCACAGAACTAGAGAAAGCATTCCTAAAATTCAATTGGAAGCAGAATACACCTAGAAAAGCACAAACAATCCTATACCACAAAGGCGAGGTAGGGGGCATCACAATACCTGACTTGAAATTATACAACAAACCTACTGTGATAATATCAGCATGATATTGGGAAAAATACACCTGAACATCAGTGGAAAACTCTAGAAGATACAGGCACAACTCCAAACAAACTCAACCATCTCATCCCAGACAAAGGGGCCAAACACATTCACTGGAAGAAAGATAGTATCTTTCATAAATGGTGCTGGAAAAGCTGGTTTTCTACATGCCAAAGACTAAAACTAAATCCACGTCTATCATCATGCACTAAATTACAGTCCAAATGGATCACAGATCTAAATATTAAATCAAAAACACTAAATTTACAGGAAGAAAAAATAGGTAGAAATCTTGAACTCACAGTTGTAGGCAGACTTCATGAACAAAACCCAAACTGCACAGAAAATACTGCAAAGAATCAACAAATAGTATCTTACTTTATTAAAAAGCTTATGCAAGACAAAAGAAGTCACCAACACAGTGAAAAGACAGCCCACAGTTTCAGAAAACATTATACCCAGTTGTTTCTCAGTCAAGGGACATTCATCTAGAATATATAAAGAATTGAACAAAAATCAATGCCCTTAACTTCAAAATCCAATCCAAAAATAGGCATCTGAGATGAATACACACTTCTCCGATGAAGAAATACAAGTGACAAATAAATGAAAAAGTGTTCAAAATCATTGGTTATGTGAGACATGCAAATTAAAACAACACTGAGATCCCATCTGACCCCAGAAAGAATGGCCACCAACAAGAAATTAACCAATAACAAACACTGGGGGTGGGGGGGAAAGAAACTCTTCTCCACTGTTGGTGAGAGTACAGCCTGGCCCAACCACGGTAGAAATCAATGTGGAGGTTTTCTTAAAGAGTAGGATTAGAGGTCCTATTTGACCCAGCTATGCCTTTTGTGGGAATTTGGGAGAGGCATTAAAACATCATAACACAGTGATATATCTGCACCTACATTTATAACAGCACAGTTTGTAATAGCTAAATCTTGGAAACAATCCAAATGCCCATCAGCCAAGATGAGATTTTAAAAAGATGTGATTTTCCTTATGTAATAGAGTACTACTCCACCGTAAAGGATCAATTTGAGACTGTTGTAGGTAAATAGATATAACTCGAGACCATACTCATAAGTGAAATAAATCAGACCTTCCTGTGTAAATATCATATTGTCTCACTACTGTGAGAAGCCGAATGAATAAATAAGATCCAAAATGTACAATAGATATTGTGAATTGGGAAGAAACTGTTCAAAGGAAAAAAGAAACTGTGATGGGCAAAAGGAAAAAGAAAAGAAGGGAAAATGAAAAAATATGTATGTATATGCAGTAGCTTGTTAACATAGTTTTACAGTTAATTTCTCTTATTTGATTAAAAAGAAAGGTTTTTGCTAATATTTGTTGAACTATATTTCATGCCTTTGTCTTTTACTCTGAATAACTACTATGAAGAGAAAAATACACAATGTATTAATTATTGTTACTCTCCTATTTGTTTTGAAGCTCTGTGTTACTACTTTTAATTTTCTCTCTTGAAAATCAAAAATTAAAAATAGAACTTCCATATAAACCAGCCATGACATTCTGGGACAGAGCCCCAAAAGAATTAATATTGGTATACTACAGAGAAACCTGAACACCCATACTTATTACAGCGCTATTCACAATAGCCAAGATATGGAGCCAGGGCAGGAAGTGTCGCTGAGGGTTAGAACGCTTGCTTTGCATGTGCAAGGCCCTGATTTCAGCATCCAGCACAGAAAGAAAAGATATCTAACCAGCCTAGATGCCAATCACATATCTATAAATTAATAAATGGTGGTGTATATGTACAATAAAACATTATTTGACCATGAAGAAGGATAAAATCATATTATTTGCAGAAAAACTGATGGAACTGAAGATCATTATATTAGGTGAAAATATGCAGTTTCATAATGACAAATATTCTGTTTCCCTAGTGTGTCGAATCTAAAAACATGACATGAAAGTACAAGCAAGACTATCATTTGACAACAGAAAGGAAATAAAGAGAAGTGGGAAGTGGATGTAATGAAGGCAATATGGTGGATGGAAAAGGAATTAAGTATGTCATTAAGATATTATGACATTGAGATAACAGTGTAACCAATACACTACATTATATGAAACAGCAGATGACAAAATACTATATATGACCATTGTCAACTTTTTATTTTCAAAAATGCATTAATGTATAGAGATAAGAAATCTTTGAGAGTGATATTCACTGTTTAATGTTTCTGAGAATGAGATGCTGAGCACATTTTTCTTTAAGCGTATTTTTGACTTGTGCTGTTATAAAACATTGTAAGCACAAGGAATTCAAAACTGCTATGTGTGAGGTGCTTGATGTACTACTTATCTTGCTTGTAGTAATCATTCACAATGTATAGCTATCTTTAAACGTGATGCTGTACCACTTAAATCTATATGATTTTGTCTATTATATTGAATAAAGACGTTTACAATTTTCATGTCTTCCTGATGAAGTACACTGATTATCCTTATGAAATGACTTCACATGTTCTTCACAATGCTATTGTCTAAAATTCAATATTTTGTGTTACTTATTCACCTATAGTGGTTTTCTTTGGACTACTATACATAGCTTTATTTTCATGCTAATTTTAACTTTTTAGATGTATTACACACAGTATATGTTTATCTTTTGCTTTTATCCCCACTCATTATCTTCAACTTGTACTGGGGCATTTAGAATATTAATGTTTATACAGTTATTGACATAATTACCTTTAAGTATACACTTTATGCTTTGTACTTATCCCAACTGTTCTATGGAAATTGACTTGTTGGTTTACTTTGCTCCTTTTTTTGATTGTTTGTTTTTTTAAAGAGCATTTTTAGGTATAAGAACTCTTTAAAATTTTAAAGAGCAGTTTTAGTTTTATAGCAAACAGGAGAGGTAAATACAAAGATTTCCCTCAAATCCCTGACCCCACACATTGCAACCTCCCTTTTTACCAACACCTTACCCCATTGTTATACTTCTGACAATTGACAATAACACAGTACAATAATTCTACTATTGGGAGTACATCCTGAAAATAGAAGCAAACATCAGCGCATGGGTGCACACACACATAGACACAAACACATAGACACACACAGCATACACTGAACTTTTGGCATAAAGATCCATGTTCCAATATTATTGGAACTATTATCTGAAATTAGAAACAGTTTGAATAATAACAAATGGGAAGACTTAGTCATGGTATTTCACATAATATACTGTTATACAACCCTAAAGCATAATTTTAGGAGCCTTAGGGAAAAGGAGGCTAAAAACACTAAGTGGTTATTTGCCTCCCTCTGCCAAAACAAAATCATTAAAATATAAAGAAAACACTTAACCTTAATAGGCTAGAAATGATTTACTAGAATAACAAATACTTAGTACAGGCTGCATGTGAGTAATCAACTATTCAATCATTTTTTATTCCAATTGGAAATAAGTACAGTAAGTTAAAAGTTAAAGTACACATTTAGGTAGCAAACCTACTTTCCGTGCTTATCCTCTGAAGCAGGCAAGAATATAAATGCTATTCCTAGGAGCACCGTACACACTAAAAGGAAAGGAAAGAGAGAAAACTGATATGAAGCAAAATGGAAATCACTGAATTGAAATATGTTCATATGGTACCTGTTAGGGACAAAATAAAAGCTGAATCTTTATTCAAATACTGAATCTTTTTCATATTTTGTTATAACTTTTCTAAGTAGGAAACATAACATACAACTAGTAAGACATTTGGCCTTCTTTTATGAAATTAAAGCTTCTATATCTGGTTTAATGGACGTGGTTACAGTTCTTAGGGATTCTCAAGATACTCATCAGAAATTTTTCAGATAATTTTATTCCCTGTGCTTCATGTTGTAAACCATTGCTTACAAATGTTCTGTGTTGTGGTGGGCACAGGGGTTAGCACTGCACTGTCCCCTCACCTGGAGAGTTCCACTGTGTCTTACACACTCCAGGCTAAGCACTATGCAATCAAGTCTGAAAGATATTGCTGAAAATCACATCACAATGCTAAAGTGTATGATCTTGTGGGGCCACAGTCCACAGCTCTAAGCTTCCTGCAGGCAATGGGTTGCATACACCTGCTTTACAGGATCCCTCAGCCTAGCTTTGCCCTTCAAAGTGACCTTCAAAGTGACCTTAGCTTGCTTGTAGTAATCATTCACAACATGCAGCTATCTTTAAACATGATGCTGTAGCACTTAAATCTATATTTTGTCTATTATATTAATAAAGACATTTACAATTTCTATGTCTTCCTGATGAAGTACACTGATTATCCTTATGAAATGACTGTACATGTTCTGAGCCAATGTACCTGAGGCAATGACTCCTATCACTTCTTCACACAGAGTTCCCTGAGCACATATTTGTTCTAGCAGGACTTTTCCAATAGAGCACCAGGGATTTTAATTCAAGTAGATCTTCTCTCTGTCTCACACCTTGGCTGAGAGGGATTCTAAGAAGCCAGTAATTGCTGGCTCCAGAACAGAGTCTTAGACAGTAATCAGGCAAGACCTTTCCCAGAGCTCTCAGCTCCATCTCACAGTTGTGCAAGTGAAGCCCTCACATCTAGACCAACAGCTCTCACGAGTTCATGGTCCACTGACAGGCCACTCACTCAACAGCTTCAGGTGCTGGAGACCCAAAACCAAGGATAGTGGCATCATCCACACCTTCATAAATTCACAATATGAGATTTATCCTGTACCTTGTTTCTTCATTCAGGCTAATCAGATTAACAAGAGTCTGTCTAGGAAACCCACATAAATGAAAACTGTTAAATAGCACTCATATTTCTTACACCGAAAATTTTCATAAGCATTGTCACACTTAACTTAGTACAGCAAGTATGGAACTGGAAACAGTCTGTAAACCTTCTTCAGAGAGAAAAAATACAGTGAGAGCAGTCACATTTTATGGTTTACCTCATGGGGTAGAGGAGTTAGTGCAAACTGTAACAAGGAAGACATACCACATACTATTAGATATTTTAAACACCTCTAGATTCAAAGAAGCTCATGTAGTACCAGAGAAATGGAACATATCCTCTCACCCACAAACCATAACAGTTAATGTTACATTTTTTGTTTCAACCCCACAGTGACCCTTCAAGTCACATGGTTCTTATCCTGCAGGCCATACTTGTGGTATGAGACAATTTGTTGATGTGGCCTCCCTGTTTTGGGGCCAATCTTGGCTCAAGCATAAGCAGCAACCACTGCCTGCAAGTCTTAACACCAATCGGGAGTTTTTTGTTTGGCATCAAGTTTAGTTACACTTGTGCACAAGTGCCTATCACCAAAAATACTCACAGACCGCCAATATATAACTCATTTTCACATTGCAGAAACACTATCTTCTAGGTTCCTACCACCCTTGCACCTTGTTGCTCATGAAGATCCTGGTAGCAGAATATCTTCATGATTCTGGCCATGTTCATAATGAGGGGAAAGCAGCTGACTTTAGAACTTCTACTTCCAAGGCAAAATTCCTACTGAGATGAAGATGATCCTGATCATGTTTGGAGAGCAAAAAATGAAGATAAGAGAACACACAAACAAAATCATAACAACAATACACATGAACAAGCACAAATATAACTGTTCAGAATGTTTTACATATGTGATCAGAAATACATATTGAAATACGTATATGTGAGGGGATACATATGAAAAAGTACAGATATACAGGTAGATAATGATATTTTATATAGAAATTTAGAGATATAAAGAGATGTCAAAAACAACCTTCTGAAAGCTTGCTCAGAGTCGGGGAAGTGAGTTGTCTGGGACACTGGAACGTCTGACTCCACACACTACCACAAATGTGTGAAGGTCACTCTCAACCCAGGAACCTTCAGGAAAGATCTTGAATTCTGGGAAGCCTAGGAAGATTTTGAAAATGACAAATAAAGGAGCAAAAGGCAATCTCTGACTTCCACCCACCAAGAACAAGTCCAGGTAACATTCAAATGGAAGAACATGTAAGACACACCTCAAATTTCTGAAATAATAGCAAATGAAGTAAATAACAAACCACAACAGGCTATACAGGAAATCAGAACAAGAATAATCACTCAGGGGGCTGGGGATTTAGCTCAGTGGCACAGTGCCTGCCTGGCAAGCGCAAGGTCGTGAGTTAGGTTCCCGGTACCGGAGAAAAACCAAAAAAAAGAAAAGAATAATCACTCAGGCCAAAAGAGAAATGAGAACCATAAGGAAAGAATTTCTAAGCATATCAAAAGAAGACATAGATAAAAAACAGGTGAACACAGAAAAAAATATGGAAACGTTGCAAGAACAGTATGGGAAGGAAGTAGAATACATGAAACAGATTCAAAGATATATCCATGAAATAAAAATTCCATTGAAAGCTACCAAAACTGCTTGAAGGAAGCAAAAGACAGATTTTCAGCCCTTGAACACAGCAATGCAGCTAGTAATCATGAAAGGAAAGATCTCTTTAAAATAACAAGAAACCAGCAAATAACAATACAAAAGCTACAAGATGAGGCAAAAAACAATATAACACTGAGAGGTGTCAATAAAAGAACAGGAGGCAACATGAATGACATGAAAAGATTATTTGCAGAAGTAATAGCAGAAAATTTCCCAAGCATGGGAGAAGAACCTGGTGTACAGTTAAGTGAGGCATATACAACTCCAATTAGCTGTAATTAAAATAAATCCATACCCAGACACATAATAATCAAGATCCCAGCAATTCAGCAAAGGAACAGAATATTCAAAGCTGTTAGGGAAAAGAAACAGATCACCTATGAAGGAAAACATGTCAGAATCACAGAAGACTTATCCACAAACCATCAAGTCAAGCAGAGCTTGGAGTGAGGTATCTCAGGTTCTAAAAAAAAAAAAACAACTTCCAACACAAATTGCTGTACCCTGAAAAATTGCATTTCAAAATTGATGGAGAAATAAGATACTTCCATGTTAAAGAACAGCTGAAGGAATTCACCACCACCAAACCAACCCTACAAAGAGTACTGAAAGATAATCTACAAAGAGATAAAAATGACCAAAATTTCAAGAGCAGCAATACAAAAGAACCACCAAGAAAGGTAAGCAATGAAACAGAGGGGGAAAGTACAGAACAAACAGTGGGAAAATGACATGACAAAGATAACTTAACACGGCCATTAGCTAGGCATTGGGGGAACTCAGACTAGCAACCCCATACCCTGTGGTTATTACACATCATATGTTAAGGTGGGTCACTATCAGCCAGGCACCCTGGGAGGTCAGATTGATGCCCCATGCTCTGTGGACCTTGTAAGTCATACCTGAGTTCAAGGCACAATTACCCAGCTGCTGGGGGAATTTAGACTGGTGCCTCACACCCCATAGACATTGAGGATTACACCTGAAGCCCTAGGAGGCCTTAATGATCTGCCTGGATAACTCAGACAGGTGTTACAAGTCCTGCTGACATTGTGGGTTGCCCCCAAGGCCCTAAAGAGACAGGTATGCCCCATCAGCTCTCTAAGGACCTCAATCCAGTACCACACATTCCACAAACATTGTGGGTTAGCCTGAAGCCCACACATCCTCATTCAACCAATGGGAACCCTGGTCCCTAAGGCCAATGCTTCCATGCCATTGGCGCTCTCATCTGGGCTGTGCATCTCATGAACTGCCTGGGGATCCTAGACAAGATGAGATATTTCCTGCTGCCACTATGGGGTGAGCTTGATAACCAGGAAATCTAGGGGCAATAGAGAACTTTCAGTGAGCTGCCCAGGTACAGGGAGGCCCAGCACTTTACCTCAAACATCCCAAATGACAAGACAAAGGAGCAAAAATCAATCTCAGAACTCCACACCAACCAGAATAAGTCTAGGACAAATTGACATAGAAGAACTCCAAAGTTATACACCTGAAATCGCTGAAGTGATTGCAACTGAAGTAAAAAGCAACTCCATAAAACTATAAAACAACCAAATAAAAAAATAATCTCTCAGTTAAAAAAAAAAGTGACAATAAAGAAGATATTGCTCAGCACATCTAAAGGGGACATACATAAAAAAGAGATGAGCACAGAAAAATAATGGAAACTTGAGAACAATAAGGAAAGAACTAGAATTCATGAGACACATTCATACACATATTCTGGAAAGCAAAACCTCTGTCAAAAGCTGGTAAAACCACTTGAATGAAGCCAAAGATAGACTTTCAGATCTTGAAGACAGCACTATAGCTAATGATCATGAAAGGAAAGATCTCTTAAAAATTACAAGGAAACAGGAAAGAACAATTCAACAGCTGCAAGATGATGCAAAGAGAAACAATGTAACACATAAGCATCAACAAAACAGCAGGAGTCGACACAAATGACATAAGACTATTTGCAGAAGTAATAGGGGAAAATTTCTTAAGTATGGAAAAACAATCTGCCATACAGTAAGTGAGGCATATAGAACTCCAACACGCAATAACCAAAATAAAACTAAACCCAGACATATAATAATCACAATCCCAGAAATCCAGCAAAAGGATAAAATATTAAAAGCTGTTAGAGAAAAGCAACAGATCATCTATAAAGAAAAGCCCATCAGAATCACAGCAGGTTTCTCAACACAAACCACAAAATCAAGAGAAGCTTGTAGTGAAGTATTCCAGGTTCTAAAACAAAACAACTTCCAACCCAGACTGATGCATCCTGCAAAACTATTCTTCAAATTTAATGGAGAAATAAGATATTTTAATGACAAATAACAACTGAAGAACTTCGTGAGTGCCAAACCAACCCCACAAAGAGTACTAAAAGATATTCTAGAAAGAGATAAAAATGACCACAATTTCAAGAAAAACAATACAAAGGAACCACATAGCAGAGAAAACATGAAACATTCAGTAAAATTAGGAAACTGACAAGTAAATAACATGACAAAGAAAAGCCAACACAAAATAGTGATAACCATTAAAGTAAACTGCCTCAACTGACCAATCAAAAGAAACTGATAGAGTAGATCAAGAAACAAAATCCAACAACATACTGTATACAAGAAACACATTTAACTCAAAAGGAAATCAATACACTGAAATTCAAAGGTTGGTAAACAATTCTAAATGGAACCCAGAAAAAAGCAGGGGTAGCTAATCTGATTTCAGACAATGCCAACTTCATACAAAGAACAACCAAAAGAGATACAGAAGGTCACTACACACTTATCAATGGAAAACATCAAGAGGAAGAGATAGCAATCATAAATATGTATGCACACAATATGGGGACACACAACTATAAAGACAAAACTTAATAGACATGAAAAACCAAATAACTAATAACATTATTGTCATGGGAGAAATTAAAATGCCATTGACATAAAGACACAGGTCAACTAGACAAAAACTCAGCAAAGAAATAACAGAGCTGAACAAAATTTCTGAACCAATAGACTTGGTAGACCTTACAGAGTGGCCCACCCAAAGAAACAGAATACACATTCTTCTCAGCTACACATGGGACATTCTCCAAAATAGACCACATACTAGACCATAGAACATGCTCAACTAACTGCAAAGGTGTTGATATTATCCCATTCATACTATCGGACCATACCACAATGAAATTGAAAATTAATGACAAAATGAGCCAAAAATAATCAATAAACACATAGATATTCAATAACAGCTTCCTGAAAAAACAGTGGGTCACAGATGAAATTAAAGAAGAGATTAAACAGTGTCAACAAACAAATGCAAATGGAAATACAATGTACCAGAATCTGTGGGAGGTACTGAAAGCAGTCCTCAGAGAGAAGTTTATGGCAGTAGACTCACACATAAGAAAAAGAGAATAAGAAAAAATAAATAACCCAATATTGCAACATGAACTTTTAGAGAAAAAAAAGAACAAATCAAGACCAAAGCCCAAAGGAGGGAGGAAATTATAACATCTGGGCAGAAATTAATGCAATTGAGACAAAGAAAACACTACAAAGAATTAACAAATCAAAGAGCTTGTTCTCTGAAAGAATGAATAAAATGGATTAACTCCTAGCCACACTTCTAAAAAAAGTAAAGAAGAACCTCAAATTCGTACAAAAAGGAATGAAAAAGGAGAAATCACTATAGATCCTATAGAAATTCTGAAGACCATCACTATGTATGCTGAAAATCTTTACTCTCATAGGATGCAAAACACAGAAGAAATGGACAGATTCTTAAATAAGTATGAATTACCAAAATCAAATCTAGAAGAAATAAAAACCCTGAATAATCTAATATCAATTATTGAAATTCAAAATGTGATTAAAAACCTACCAACAAAGAAAAGCCCAGGTCCTGAGGGATTCACAGCTGAATTCTATAAGAAATTCAGAAAAGCTTTAATGCAAATTCCTCTCAAAGACTTTAATGAAATTGAAAAGGAAGCAATTCTCTCTAACTCATTTCTGGAGGCAAGTATTATACTGATACCAAAACCAGAGAAAAAGAACTACTGGCCAATCATCCAAATGAACATAGTTGCAAAGATACTCAGTAAAATATTAGCAAACAGAATTGAGCATATCATCAAGAATATTATACACCATGACCAAGTGGGATTCATAATAGAAATGCAGGGATGGTTCAATATATGCAAATCAGTTAATGTAATATACCATATCAACAGAGCCAAAGACAAAAACCACATGACCACTTCAATAGATGCAGAAAAATCTTTTGACAAAGTCCAACACTCATTCATGATAAAACCCTAGAGAAAATAGGAATAGATGGTCTTCACCTCAATCTGATCAAATACATCTGAGACAAACCAAAAGTCAACATCATACTAAATGGACAAAAGCTCAATGCTTTTACTTTCAAATCAGGGAAAGGACAAGGATACCCACTGTCACCACTTATATTCAACATAGTTCTGGAAACATTAGCCAGAGCAAATAGACAAGAGAGATGTAAAAGGAATAAGGATAAGAAAGGAAGAAGTGGAACTCTCATTATCTGCAGATGACATGATACTCTACATGGAAGACCCCAAAAACTCCATCAGTAGGCTCCTAGAATTAATGAACAAATTCAGTAACATGGCTCTATACAGGATCAACACTCAAAAATCAATAGCATTCTTATACACAAGCAACAAGCATACTGAGAGAGAAATTAAGGAAGTATACCTTTCACAAAAGCATCCAAAAAAACTGAAATATTCAGGAATCAATCTGACTAAAGAAGTGAAAGATCTTTACATTGAAAACTACAGTACTCTGAAAAAGGAGATTGAAGATTTCAGAAAATGGAAATATATTCCTTACTTATGGAGTGGTAGAACCAAAATTGTGAAAATGACCACACTCCCAAAGTTGTGGTACACATTTAATGCAATCACAATTAAAATACCATCAGTATACCTCACAGATCTGGAAAAAACATTCCTAAAACTCATCTGGAACCAGGGACCCAGAATAGCAAAAGCAATCCTGGGCAACAAAGACAAGCCAGGTGGCATCACAATCCCTGACTTGAAATTATACTACAAGGCCACTGTGATAAAATCAGCATGGCATCAGCACAAAAATAGACCTGCAGATCAATGGAACAGACTGGAAGGTACAGCCACCACCACGAACTCACTAAGCCAACTGATTTTTGACAAAAGGTGGAAACAAGATCACTGGAAGAAGGATAACCTCTTTAATGAGTGGTGCTGGAAACACTGGCTTTCCACATGCCAAAGACTTAAGCTAGACCCATGTCTTTCACCATGCACCAAACTCAAATCAAAATGAATCAAAGACTTAAGTATTAAAACAGAAACACTAAATCTACTGGAAGAGATAGGACATAAAAATCTTGAAGACATAGGTGTAGGCAGAGAGTTCATGAACAAAAACCGAACTGCCCAGGAAATACTTCAAAGAGTCAACAACTGGGATCTCGGGGCTGGGGATTTAGCTCAGTGGCAAAAGCGCCTGCCTGGCAAGCGCAAGGTCGTGAGTTCAGTTCCCAGTGCCGGAGAAAAACCAAAAAAAAAAAACAACAAAACAACTGGGATCTCATCTTACTGAAAAGTTTTGCACATCTAAAGAAATCACCAGCAGAGTAAAAAGAAAACCTACAAACTGGGAAAAAATATTAGTCGGCTATCCCTCAGATAAAGGTCTTCCATCTAGAACATATAAAGAATTTTAAAACATCAACCCACCCAAATTCAAAAACCAAATCCAAAAATGGGCATCTGAGATGAATACACACTTCTCAGATAAAGAAATGCAAATGGCAAATAAATACATGAGAAAATGTTCAACATCATTAATCACTCGAGAAATGCAAATTAAAACAACACTGAGATTTCATCTCACCACCATAAGAATGGCTATCATTAAGAAATCATCCAATGACAAATGCTGGCTGGGCTGTGGAGAAATAGGAACACTTCTCCACTGGCAGTGGGAATGCAGACTGGTGAAACCTCTGTGGAAATCAGTTTGGAGATTCCTCAGAAAACTAGGTCTAGAAGTCCCATTGAACTCAGCTATTCCCCTTTTGAGATTTTTCCCAGATGATCTGAAAACATCATATCACAGAGATATAAGTGCCCCCATGTTTATAGCAGTGCAATTTGTAATAGATAAATCATGGAAGCAACCCAAATATCCATCCACTGAGGAGTGGATAAAAAAAAAGTAGCATTTCTATATAATGGAATATTACTCAGCTATAAAGAAAGATAAACTAGAGGTTTTTATGCATAATTGGTCAAAACTAGAGACCATGCTCATAAGTGAAACAAATCAGACCTGTGTAAGCAATGTATTGTCTAACTAGTGTAAGAACCAGAAAGAGTGAATAAAAATTAGGAGGTATGATAGACATTGTGAAATGACAGGAAACTGCTCAAAAGAGCAACTAGGATGAGGGAAAAAGAGAAAAGAAAGAATTGGAAATTGTGTGTATGTATATACAGGATAGCTAAAATTGTTGTACTACTAACTTTTATTGCTTTATTGAAAGGAAGAGCTAATGATTATTTGATCAATCTTACATGTCTAAATTTGTTTTCTGGAGTAATCACTTTGAAGATATCAATACATAACACAACAACCATTGTTAATTTCCTGTCACATTGTCTGTAATTCAGTACTGCTTGTATTGTTTCTGTGCTATTTCATAAATGGATATCTGTTTGTTAAAATGTTTTCATTCTTTTATTTTTCAAAATAAAAAAACAGCAAAAGACAAGGATTTATTCCAGAAAAATGATTCTCAGTAAGATTAATAGTTGACCTCACATCAGAAACCATAATGCCCAAAGGCAGTGGGATAATGTCCTTACATTACAAGGTAGAAAGAAAAAGCTGTCAATCAAGGATTCTATATCTAGAAAAGTTGTCCTTCAAAAATTAAGGGTAAGGGGCTGGAGATTTAGCTCAGGGGGCAAAGCACCTGCTTGGCAAGCGCAAGGTCATTAGTTCGATTCCTGGTACCAGAAGCAAAAAAAAATGAAGGGAACACCAGGGGTTGTGGTACATGTCTGTAATCACAGGACGCTGGTAGTCTGCAGCAGGAGGAACATATGCTCTAGCCCTGCAGTTTAATGAATTCCTGTCTCAAAATAAAAAATAAAGAGGAGATGGGGCTAGAGCTCAGTCCAAAGACACTGGGTTCAATCCCTAGTACCACCAGAAAAAAAAAAGAACAAATAGAGATATCCCCAGATGTCTTAAAAGGTGCCAACCTACAAGAAATGCTATAGCAATATGGAGAGACTTGAGTAGCAAAAAAAATACATGACATAAAAACCAAGCAGCACAATATCAGAAGTTCTTCATGATCAGTAATCACTTTAAATGTAAACAGTTTAAACTTGCCAGATGAAAGACAAAGGTTGGAAGGATGGTTTCAAAAATATCATTTAACCATGCAATGTAAGGAATGTGCAAATCCACAAAGTGAAAATATTCACAGTGTAGTGTTGTGAAGGGAAATGAGGAGTGATTATTTAGTATTTACACAATGTTCTGAGGTGCTGGAAAAATTCTGAAATTCAGATGCACATTTTGAGTGTGTGAAATACTACTGAACTGTAGATTTTAAGTATTTGCACATATAGTATGGTCATTTCACCTAAATTTTTAAAAAATGGGTTATGGTCTTGTTTTGAATAATCCCTTTTCAAATTTAAAAATGGAAATACTATGTGAAAAATGTATTTGACCATATTTCAAGCCATTAACGCTAATTGCAATGAGTGATGAAAATCAGGTGGTTTTCACTGTTTTCCCTTTGATTATGTCGCTGTTTTAAAAATTTATAACTCTAGAGCTTAACTGCATGATAATTTTTTAATACAATGAGGAAACAAGTACTACAGTGATACTCACTAATCAGTTTTGTTAATGTGGTTAAAATTCTTAAATTATAGGCTTTAGTAAGAATGGGTAGAATTAAAGTAAATTGCATTGCATAGACAACACTGCTAATTATATAATATGCTCACTATGTGAGTTTTATGGCATGCGTGGGAGACTGTGAAAATCAGTGCAGCAATTCCGCAAAAAACTAAAAGTAGAAATTCCCTTCAACCCCACTCTTTCATTTCTAGGTATCTTCCTTAAAAAGATAAAGACATGGTATTACAGTGATACACACATACACATGTTTACAGCAGCACAATTCATAGCAGCTACATCTAGGAAGAAATCTATATGTCCATCAATAGATGGATGAAGAAAATGTGGTATTTGTACACAATGAAGTACTATTCTTCCATAAAGAAGGATTAACATGAGTCATTTCTAGAAAAATGGATGCTCTTTGAGACCATAATCTTAAGTGAAATAAATTATTCACACAAGTTTAAATATCACACTGTTTCTCCTATATAAGAAACCTAAAGTATAAATAAAGAGGAAAATAAAAGAGATATAGTAGGAAACAGAGAGAAAGATCATTCTCAAATAGGAAGAATATGAAAAGACGGAGGGAGGGAAAAGAGAGGGGACAGGGAGAGGTCTCAAAATAAATAGAATGTGTCAGATATCAACTCCCACCCATAAATGTAGTCATTATGTAGTGCAAACATGTACTAATATTTTTTTTTCTCTATGGGGATAGACAAATGCTATATTTCTCTTCTACTCTCTGAATTTTCTTAATGAGTATATGTCACATCTACAATCAGAAAGATAATTGTATTTTAAAATTATGTATTTTTGGAAAAGTGAAATTAAAAATAAACAGAGATTTCAAAAACATTGATAATTCCTCTATTGACAGGGATGATACTTACACTGGAATTTTATCTTCTCAAGCATAATAGTTCTTATAGAAAAAAGGTAAAATATAGACACATAAAGAGGATTCTTAAATCTCCAGAATCCAGCTATTTAGAGATACAGTTGTCCATCAGACAACATGGTTGCAGAGGATTCAGTCCCTGGCTGGCTCCAAGGCAGAAACACTAAGGCAGAGGTCTTGAGGTACTAAAGCAATTCAATTGGTATAGCCCAGGAAGCAGAGCACAGAACAGTCCAAAGGACAAGGGATCAGTGCTCAGATATACACGCCAAAATACCTTCATCCTCAGTTCAAGTGGTTCTACTGGGATCCACAACAGCCTACCTAAAGGCATAGAGTAACCAATGTCAGTTCCTGAATTGAACTCCTAGGGCCCATAGCATTCTGCAAATTTAGACCAATAAGTGTCAAACACAGAAGTTTTGTCTAAAATATTGAGAAGATAGGTGGACTTGATCATACTGAATGTTCATAATTAAAGAAGAGATGTTTTAGGTTTCCTTGGAAGGAGACAATGATGATATCATGAGAGAGTCACCAGGTGGGTTTGGTACATGGTGGCCATGCTTTGTTATTGCTTAGTACATCAAACTACCATGGCCTTTCTGAAATTGGGTTAATGGAATTCTGCCTGCTTCACCAGATAGTCAGCTGTCTTGGTAACATGCTTGCTCTTAGCACAAGAGAGGGGCTTAATGCTTATGTGCTGCAGAAACTGTCCTGATGGACTTCAAAGCATGGCATTGATAATTCTGCCACTGGAAACCCAGGTTTCTGAGCTTGTTCTGGACAATACCACATCCTACAGTCCCCACCTTGCATGGTTGGGTCCATCCTATGGGCCAGAGGAAGTGGTTTGCTCTAAATCATCAGTTGTGGTCACTGTACATTCTACACAAGCACGTAGAAGATGTCATCAGGGGAAGGCGTTAGGAGTATGGTGTTTTCTTAGAAAGGCTCCCATGATGAAGCATCATAAAATCAGTGGGAAGCATTAGATCACTGAGATGACTCTTCCCCCTTCCTGTGCTGCAGGTTAAAGACAGCAAGCACAAAGATTCAGAAGCTCGGACCTGGGAAGCTTCTTGGGAAGATGCAGCTGCTCCTGCTCCTGTTGGCCTTCTTTCTGCCCCCAAGGACAAGGGCAGGTTAAGTGACTATCTCCATTCCCTAGAAGCCCAAAGACATTCCACAGAGGACATGGGTCCCCTGTCCTGCTACATGTCCCTGATCAATTTGTTGACAGTATTGCTGTGAACCTCATCTCCAGTCCCACCAGAGAACCCCAAGTAGGACACTGGATAAGCTACCAGAGACTGTACTCAAAAACAGCCAGTGGGTACTGTCCCCTCTCTAGGCCCCTCCTTTGTCATCTGGAGATCGGGTCTTTCCTCAGAGTTCATGCAAATGTAAGTAACAAGGAGAAAATATCAAATTCTCTTGGAGAGGGCAGAATAGTCTTGTCTTCCCTGTCTAGGAAGAGAAAGATGTTGCTCTCATCAGCTGTTTATCAGAGATGCCCAGAGCTCAGTGACCCCAGAATCCATGGAATCACTGTCCTCAGAACACTATTTGAGCATTTCCTCAGTCTTGTCCCTTTTTCCAACTCTACCCTCCTCCCCAAGCCTTTACTGGCTGCCCTGTTTTCCAGTAAGAGCCAAAGAGGAAGACGCTAATTTCTCTGCTTTCCAAAATCCTTTGAACACTGCGCTACCAACATTCATCCACTGACCACGTGGAGCTCCTCCCACATTCAGCCAATGCAAAGTTCTGAGGCACCCACGTGTTAGGTCTAGGAACGGGATCAGACAAACCATCTGCACAAACAATCTCTTTTTTCAGGGGAGATCATCGGGGGACATGAAGCCAAACCCCACTCCCGTCCCTATATGGCCTACCTTCAGATCAGGGACAACGATTCTGTAAGAATGTGTGGTGGCTTCCTGATACATGAGAAATTTGTGCTGACAGCTGCTCACTGTGCAGAGAGGTAAGGAACAGAAAACAGCCCACAGCCTCAGGAAATGCTTCTCAGAGACCCATCCTCCCAGGGAGCTCCTGTAGCTCCTGGAGAAACATAAGCAGGAGACTCTGAGGGTGAGAAAGGGCCAGCCATATTCCAAAAGGAGACAAGCAAATTGGTACAAAGGGAATTGTTCACATAAGAAAGACCAGGGCAATCGAGTTTGATATATTTAAATCCAGAACTATGCTCTGCCATAAAAATGCAAAGTAAAGCAATTTCATGTGTTTTCATAGAGGTAACTGACCGCTGAGAACATCTGGTACCCAAGGTCCAAGATTTCAGCCTCAGTTACTAACAAGCAGATGGTGCAGTCACACAGCAACATGGCCCTTCTGTCATCTTCAGCCCCACCCTGTACCAGCTGGGATGTGTCCTCTGTGTCTCCACATCCCTCAGCCTACTCTCCTCTCTGTGCAGACCATATAAAGACATTATTGTCTTACTGGGGGGCCACAACATCGAGAAACAGGAGAAGACTCGGCAGGTCACACGTGTAAAAAGAGCCATCCCACACCCAGACTACAATCCTGAAAAAGTCACCAGTGATATCATGCTGCTGCAGGTGAGGCACAGCTCCTGCTGCTGTTGCTCTCCTCATACAGGGTTGTCTCTCCTACTGGGATTTTGCTCTTTCCCTTTTTGCCACCAAGTCCATCACAGAGTCCAGGCCCAGAAGGCATAGGCTGATCTGGACTCTCTCATTTCTTTGCCTTCAGCTGGAGAAAAAGGCCAACCCGACTAAAGTGGTGCAGCTTCTCAGGCTGCCTAAGGACAAGACCCAGGTGAAGCCAGGTGCCACCTGCCAGGTGGCTGGATGGGGACTTTTGGCCCCAAATGGGAGCTCTCCAAACACACTGCAGGAGGTGGAGATGACAGTGCAGAAGGATGAGGTGTGTGAGACACACTTTCAAGAGGATTATGACAGTGCTACGGAGATGTGTGTGGGGGACCCAAGGATCAAAAAAGCTTTCTTAGAGGTAACAATAGGCATCTGTCATTCTTGGATTTGGGGGAAAAGGTGTTTGGACAGATCTTGGACTGGGAGACCCAAGCAGCAGGGGCTCATTCACCTAGTAGGCTGTGTTAAATCTCCCTGTAAGGAGAAAAAGGGAGCTGCATGACCTTGGAGGTAACTAAGGGCTCTACCACTTTACCAAGGGGTCACTAGAGAACAGTGCCCCTCTGGAAGCATGAGTTTGCAACATGATGCCTTGAGCTCACATCAGAGGCATTAGAGAACTGTTCCCTGGGTGTGCAGTAATTATAGCCAATTGGCTCCTTAGAGCCAACTGACTTTATTAGCCAATCAGCTCTTCCTCCCTGCTCTGTGTGTGGCCCACTCATCCGCCTCCCTGTCCTTAAACAGCAGCCTGAAACCAGTGGTCCCACACAGCTCCACAGGGATAAGGTCTCAGGTCCTGGGGGCAAAGACAAAGGCTGCCCCAGTGAGGAACAGCAATAACAGTGACCATAGTCAGACCATGGCAGCTCAGGAACCCAGGGCCTGTCCTTCCCTATCGTCTCTCACAAGCAGACTGTGCCAGTAATGCTTCAGGAGAGGTTGGGCATATCAGAGGGGACAAGTCCAGGAGGTGCACTGCCTCACAGTCTCAATCTTTCTACAGGGTGACTCTGGAGGTCCCCTCGTGTGTAATGATGTGGCCCAGGGCATTGCCTCCTATGGACCAGAGGGTGAGATAACTCCACGTGTCTGCACCAAAGTCTCACATTTTCTAGGCTGGATAAAGGAAACCATGAAACACTGCTGACTGCGCAGAGAAAACTAAGGGCCCTCTCTGAGCAACCATCTTTCCTGGAGCTGAGTCCAGAACTGCACTACATCAGATGCCAGTAACTAAATAAATGTCTCATCTTAGTAAAAAGGCTTGTGTCTTGTTTGTTCACTTCACGGAGACCAAATCTGGGCTAAGCAGACCAGTGACACAATTCTGCTAATTTCCGCCTCCTCCCATCTTGTGCCACTCAATACCTTTCCAAATCCTCACTCAGAGCTGTTAACCAGCTCCTTCTGACCTGCTTTAGTTTCTCCACAGCCTCCGCATCATGTGGGCTGAAGCTAAGCACCTTTGGGAGAAAATGTGCAGAACTCTCATCCTGGGGCTCAGGGTAAACATGTGACCTCCTTATATGTCACCTGGCAGAGTGGAAGGGGGGAATTTCATAGGTCCTGGAGGCCTGTCAAGCACCACTGAGGTCACCATTCAAACACATTATCCTGTGTAGGAGAAGGTTCTTTTCTCTCTTACAGGCTTGGGGATAAAGGTGGGGTTGGGGAGTGTATGTGCATGATTCTTTACTCTCATTCGAAATTTGTCTCCTTCCCCTTTCTCTGCTAATACCAAGGCTTACCTTGACTTATAGCCACCAGGCTGCCCATTCTATTTTATCTCTCCTCAGAGCTGTCACAGTCTAACAACTCCTGTCCTCACTGGGCCACAATTATTTTATATAGTTTCTTTCTCAAATCCCCGCACCTAGCACATCCAGAACCACATGTGGTTCTGATACAGGAAAATAAAACTCCCAACCTGAATGATATCTAGGACGAGTTTGGGTTCTCTAAATTCGAAGAATGAATTTTAAAAACAATGGAGATTAAGAGCAGAATACATTTATTGAGGGAAATAAAGCTTCTGTCCAAGAGAGGGACAGAAGGGGGCCCGAGTGGGTTGCAAAGGACCTTGCCCTTTCCAGGGACTTTATAGACCAAAACCCTGAGGTGAGGCAGGTCCAAGATAGGGGGGAAATGGGAATTACAAGGTGGGCATGAAGTGGGACAAAACTATGGTCAGCCAATAAGATTACAAGTATAATTCTTCAGGTCAAATTGAGTAAACTGGGGTCAAATGGGGAAGTGAGTCACATAGCAAGTGGGCATGAATACAGAACAGGGGTTTTTCCTGTAGGGGTTGGGCTAGTGACTCTTTCTTGCTTTTTGAGGGTGCTTGTTACTTATTTAGAATATCAATCCCTGATGTTCGCACCTAGGGAAGTATGTGGATGCATTTGTTTAGTCCTGCTGTCTTGAGGTCTGGCCCACAGGTATCTTACCTTGTCTTTCATGTTGGCTCTTTCCAGGGCCTGGCCCTGTCTGACTGCTTATAATATTTCTATCTAACTCAGTTGCCTTTAATAGTTCCCTGTAAGGCCCATGGAGGCCAAGGCTGTTGAGATCAGAAACTGTGACCCCACCTCTTACTTGGGCAGGTAGCCCCACACCTCAGTGTCCTCCTATAAGCTCAAGGGCCCTTGTCACTGAGCAATCTGAGCCCCTTTCAACCTATCCCTGTTAATCATTGCTGACCTCAAAGATACAACTTCCTGGGGACACATGGGCTATCCCAATCTCTTAACTTAAAAGGGCTCCTCTTTGCAGAAGGACAGGAAAACACACCGGTTTCCATCAATCAGCAAACAAATACTCCCCTACTGTTGTTTGGACAACCAGGAATGCTTTCCTTGAAAGAAGACCATTTGTCTCCACGTTGGCTAAACTTTGCCCTAATTTCATATATTGATTTTTACACAGCTGGCTAGGATGATATTCTACCATCTCAGTTGCTTTTAAGCAATGCAAATGGGTCTAGGGGAGGTGCTGATGTGCAGCCTTTGAAGCAATGGACAGGTCATTGATGCCCACCTGTAGCTCCCTACTACTTAGTGTGAGATAGGCTGAAAAATACTGAGCTGTACACTGGAACTGAGGCTCAAGAAAGAGTCCCTGCCCCAGGGCAGGAAGGCCAGACAGCAAGGCTGAGGCAACTGACCAGAAACACAAGACACTCCTGAAAATGTGTTATGCAGATTCCTCCAAACTCAGAGGCTACCTGTTACCAGAATCCAGTGGTCTTTCTGAAAACCTCTCTCTGCATGTTGTGGAGGTGCTGTTGTACCTCCCGCCTAGCCCAGCACACAGTAATCACATACTTCCTGCCATTCTTACAGTCACTCAACCAGAGGCACTCGCCTCTTCACAAAGTAACAAAACCCAGGTTCAGCCCTGAGTTGTGGCCTTTGCTCAGGTTTTCCATAGTTCTGACTGGAGTTAGTCCTGACTGGCTTCTGCAGTGCAGATAAGTGTTTACCACTTCATTCATGCGAGGGCTGCGCTGGAAGTGGTAGATTGGAATTTACTTATTAGAACTACAATAACTTTACCCTGGGATCACAAATAAAAACTCCTTCAGACTGAGACAAGCCTGAAGCAGGCTCTCTACAAGTGCTTCCTAAGAGCCAGGCCTTAGGGATCTATACTGAACATAACAGGAACCCAATGAAACTGACACTGTTAAAGACTGTGGAAATTAACCCCTGTCTATCCTCGAGATTGGTCCAGAGGGCCTATGTGGAAAATTTATGCAAATAAAATACCTTCTCTTTATTCCTGGTTATGGTTCTATCAATATTCCCACATGATACTCCAGAAGTAAATGAGACTTGGAAATGACCTTAGTCATTCAGTTTCCAGGTGTAAAGTTGCTAAATGACTTGAAAGAGGGCCTTTGCACGTGGGAGAGGGCAGCAGAGAGCTAAGAAGATAACAAGGCAGACTTATTTTCATCTTCTGAGAAATGGCAGATGAAATGGCAGGAAACATACGTCTAATCAGCCTGTGGAGAATTGTAAAGCCTGTCAATACTACAGTGCCAGCCTCTGAAGAATTGCACTCCAGTCAGGGAGGTTGCACAGTGGCAAAAGGGAGGAACGCCTGCACTATTTAGGTCATTGTGTTTACTGTTACATCCATGGTTTCTAATGTTACCCAGGGCTGAACCTGGGTTTTATTAATTTGTGAAGAGGGGAGTGGCTCGGTTCCTAATATTAGCTTAGAGGACACAAAGTGTGTTAAATCAATGTCTCCCTGAGTGCTGGGCTAGCTGTGCTGAACACTCCTACCAGCCCTCATGTCACGAATACCCAACACTGTGTGGCAGAATTTAGCTCTAAGGTAGTGCTTCTCTGTCCCAAATATACACAGAACTGCACTCATTTGTGACATGGAGGAAAATCTCCCTCTGACATCATGGAATTCCCAAAGGCATGTCCTTGCCCATCTTGTGCACAACTCATGGTGACCACCCTCAAGCAGTTTTGTCTCCATCTCCAGGGTCTCAGGCTTCACTGGTCTGTTGGTCTTAATTCCTGAAAAATGAATCTGCTGTCACCAGATGAGGTGGGCCACTTCAATAGGTAGATGACTGATCCTGATGTCCAAGGGAATGTAGGAGTCTCAGAATTGCCTCTTAGTAACAATTAATGAAAGTCAGTGGAAGATGTATCAGAATGGTACCCTGACCTCACCAGGCTACTGTGCTAGGACAATGAGTTGAGATCTACCTATTTGTGATTTTAACTAGCTACAAGGGGAGGTACAGCAAGTTTGCATTTTGACATACGCTACTCTCCTTAACATAATATTTAAGGTTTTTCAGCCTCTTTCTATCTTCAAGTGTACTCAGTAATAGACAGCTCCCATACTGGACTTTTATATAACATAACACATCTAGAGTAGCTGGTTTAGTCTCTGAAGCAGAATAAGAAGTTAGTAAGTTAATTCCCACTGCTTTCTCCTTGTGCTATTTTTCCTATGCTAGGATTTATGTAACTAGTACTTTTTACATGAGAATTAATTATTCTATCAAATCACACATGTAAATTATTTTAAAAGTTCTTTTATTGAATATATTTATGGTGGACTAAGAGATGTTATTATATAAATAACTGACATTTATTTATATATATATATATATATATATATATATATATATATACACACACACACAGTTTGGAATGATTAAATAAAACTAACATATCCAACAGCTTAGCTATCATTTTTTATTGTTAGAACATTTGAAATATGCTCTTAGCAATTCTGAAATATACATTATGAACTGTGGCCACCATTGATTTCAAAAAATTTATTTCTCCTGTCTAGATAAATTTTGTACCCTTTGACCAACATCTCCTAATTCTCCTAAATCCCTACCTCTGATAGCCACTGTTATACTCTACCCCTGCAACTACAATTGTTTTCAATTCCCCACAAAAGTAACTGCACATATTTGTCCTTCTGTACCTGGTTTATTTTGCTCAGCACAATGTACTTTAGGTTCACCAATGCTGTTGCAAATTACACGATCTCATTGCCTATTTGGAGGTTTGGGCTGAAATATATATAAATAAATATATATACAAAATATACTTAAACATATATATCAAATTTCCTTTATTCATTCGTCCATTGATAGACCCAGTTCACACTTGGCTGCTGTGAATAATGCAGCAATAAACATGGGAGTGCAGGTGACTCCTCTACGTACAGACCTCTACTCTTTGGATATTTACACAGACCACGGATTACTGGACATAGTCTAAGTGTCTGTTACGCCCCTCTCTTAGGTGCAGAACGCAGAGCAGGTTCTAGTCTCTAGATGAGTTGTTAGTGGTGACACTGTCATTCTCACCTAAACCAATCCAAAAAACCTTCCTAAACATCTGCAAGATGATGACACACATCAAAACCAGAGAAGCACAAGTCTAAGACATCAGTCAGATCACGGTGCGTGCATTTCTTTCATCCCGCTGCAGGGTTTGGTCTGCTATGACCTGGGCCACCTTCCTGGGAAAACGGCACCACTCCTACTCTTGCTATTTCTTCTGTTCCCTCATGCTAGGACAGGTGAGTGACCATCCCTATTCCAGAGGTCTCAGCACATCACACAAAATCCTCCCTACCACTGACTTTTCTGCCAGCTTTGGTCAGGATTTTTCCTCAGCCTGAGCCAGGAACTTTCTGACTCCCTGCTCGCAGCCCAAACCCAGAATTACAAATCCAAAGCTGGCTAAACACGCTCAAGGACAGCTGAAGGAGAGTGTTCCCAGATGATTTCATAGGTGTTAGACTCTCCACAGAATTTTCTGCATGACCCAGAAATTGAGTGGTCCTTAGAAGAACACTAGAAAACAAAAAACAAGGAAAAACAAAAAGGCAGAGAATGAGAAGCTACAAAAAGTAAGTATTTAAAGTTTATGGATCAAAACCAGAAAAGCACAGCTCAGACCAACAGGATGCATGGGAGGGACGTAGCTTTTCTTTCAGAGGAGATCATCGGGGGTCAGGAGGCCAAGTCCCACTCCCGTCCCCATGGCCTTCATCCAGTTTTGGGATGGCAATCAGCGGAAGAGATGTGGTGGTGTCTTGGTGCGAAAGACATTTGTGCTGACAGCTGCTCACTGCAAGGGAAGGTAAGGGCAGCAGCCAGCCCACACTTCCTGAAACCACAGCAGGGACCTCTGTTCTCCACAGGGATGAAGCCTGTAGAGCCCCTGGGGTGCAGGAACACAAGCTCACACGAGCTCAGTAGAAAGCAGGAAAGCATACAAATCAAAAATTTCAGACCAATATCTGAATATGTGATAATTAACCTTATAGACACTTATAAGATGAATAAATAAATTTGATGCTGGAAAAATAAAAGGAAGTTGGAGGAAGTGAGAAAAAAAGAAGGAAATTTAAATCTGTTCTGCACATGTAGTAATCTTTAACAGTGAATGTAATCATCATATACTGCAAGCATGTAGTAATAAAAGTCCAGAAAATGTTAAAACCCAGTGTAAGTTAGCAACTTAGCAAGAAACTCCCTCAAAAGTAACAATACATGAAAATGGCTGGGAGTATAGCTCAGGGCCAGAGCCCTGGCTTCAACACCCATCACCTTAAGAAAGGAAAGAAGACTTGCAAAAAGAAAAGCTGAGAGGTAGGAGAGGTAAATTTTGGGGTGAGAGGGCGAGAGTACAGAACAAGTGACACAGGCGAGAAGACGTAAGGACCACACTGCCAAGTAAAGCGGCAGCAGCCTGCTCCGCACAGCTCCCGGCATGTGTCCTCTATGGCTCCATGACCCTCAACAACCTCTTCTCTCTGTGCAGTTCGATAAATGTCACCCTGGTGGCCCACAACATCCAGGAACAGGAGAAGACACAGCAGGTCATCCGTGTGAGAAGACCCACCCCACACCCAGACTATATCCCTCAAAATTTTTCCAATGTCATCATGCTGCTGCAGAAGAGACAAACATTCCTGCTGCCCCTGCTTTCCTAGGGCAGGGTTACCCCTCCCACTGGGACCCTGCTCTTTTCCTCCCTGCCATCTTGGCCATCTCGATGTCCAGTCCTAGAAGGCATAGGGTCTGTGCCATAGGCTGCTCTGGACTCTCTTGCTTATTCCCCATCAGCTGAAGAGAAAGGCCAAGCTGACTAAGGCGGTGCAGCCCCTCAGACTGCATGAGGACATGACCCAGGGGAACCCAGGTGACACATGCTTTGTGGCAGGCTGGGGAAGAATGACCCCATCAAGCCCTTCAGCAAGTAAACTGCAGGAGGTGCAGCTGACAGTGCAAGATGAACAAAAATGCAAATCAGCCCTCCATGTATATTTTGATGTCACTGAGATTTGTATGGGAGACCCAAGTGAAAAAAGACCAGTTTCAAGGTGAGGTTTCCATGGTCTACAAAGACAGAACCCAGGGAAAGGGGATCCTAGTGTCCATATCCTCGTGCCCTAAGTCCAGAGCTTGACACCTAGTTCTCCAGCACTGTAGTCTTTAATCCACTCCCTGGGTGGATAGGAGCAGAAGGTGGGGAAATACCAGTTATCCCAATGTGGTATTATCACTACAGTATCTGTAAGGATTACTCAGAAAGTTTCCTTCACGTTAAACTGGAAAGTAAACTTGGGGCCAAGCTAGAATATCCTGGTCAGAAGGAGGCAGCCAGACCCACCCTGCCCTGATCTCTGCTCAGAGCCCCCTTTCAGAGGTCACCCACTGTGTGGAGGTTCAAAGAGAAAACCAACTCAGTTTGTTCCTTCTCTGTCTGTACGGGTACTCTCGGGGTGCCCTGGTATGTAACAAAAGGATCTAAAGCATTTACTTCTATGGAAAAAATAATGGAAGGCCCCCAGTAGTCTTCGTGAAGGTCTCCCACTTCCCGCCCTGGATAAAGAGCACTATGGGGTACTTCTACCAGCTGGTGTAAGACTGGCTTCGTGATCATCTTTTCTGAAGCAAAAAAAAGAATCCAGTGAGCACGGGCCTCAAGGACTGCACGGTGATAATAAATGGATCTCAAGAGTGAACGTGGCTGAGGTCCTGTTTGTTCATTGAACCCTTTCAGTATGCAGCTGCCCTGCTCCAGCAGCCCTCTGCTGGCCACTCTGCTTGTTGCTTCCTCTTTTCTCCCCAGGCCTCCCTCTTCCCTTAACTCCATTCCATAGAATTCCTCACTGATTTTCAAGCACACTTTGTTTTAATGCTCAGTTCTGCAGTGTGGACTTCTCCCTGTGCAGTGGGGACTCCGCAGTGTTAGCAGCTGTCCTCTTGCACACCGTCTCAGGTTCTCTGTGCTCAACCCCCACATATACATCTCACGCCTTTAGGAATTTCCACCTTCTCCAAGCCAACAACCTGCATCACACCCTCATCAATTTCACAGAGACCGGAGCAGTGAAAAGGACTAACTCCAGGGACCCATGGGCCAAGGGCACTCAGTTGTCCCTCTCTCCAGTGGGGCAGGTTTCTCCCCATTTCAGTGCTGTCTGTGGCTTAGGAGGCTGAGGTGGCCTCAGCTCACCCTGGTCCCATTTTCTGCCCTTCCCTGGCCTCCCTCACTGCCTGGCCTTTCCACACCAGCCCCTGTCTCCCCCAGAGTGCCAGTGGCCACCAGCCCCTTTCCCTTCCAGTTCCTCTGATTTAAGCTGCCTCCTCTCAACCCCCTACAGATTTCCTACTCCCTGCAGATTCCTCTCTCACATGTTCAACCCAGACTTGGAACTCTCTCCCCTTCTACTTGGGAAGCACTGGCTGAGCCTGTTTCAGTCCAGCATCCCCCAAGGGCTCAGGCTTCAGCTCCTGTGGAGACACTGCAGCCTCAGCCCTTTCACCCTGGCCTGGCCTTGGCGGGGGCAGACGGAGTGGGGTTGGGGGGGGGGTCCGTGCTCCCCCTGCTGGCAGACTGGATTATAACAACCTGTGAGCCAGAGAGTCCAGGACTGCCGGACCAGAAGGATCACTTAGCAACAAACACACTTTTCCATTATGTCTTTGCAACAGACACATAATAGGCTCTGATCTCGCCTTTGAAGAACTCTCAGCAATGAGAAATTTCCTCTGAATATCTCAGGTTTCTCTCCTTCCACCAGGGCAGGCCAGTTTAACCCAGATAGAGTTATCTTTGGAATCCACTAGAAATCTTATTTCAAAAAACTTAAACTCTGTGTATTCTGTCTTGACAATGTCATATGCTTGACATTTTGGGCTCCAGAAGAGTGGTGTGTTATACTGGAAGAGACATGGAGATTCACATGTCCTGAGATAACCCATGTGTGGCCACTGGAGTCTGGGTCCAGAGGTGTGGGTGGGAAGAGGAGGCAGCACAGCCAGGCTGAATTTCAGCCCACAAACCCCAAAATGCCACAGTTCAGATGTGGAATAGCTAAGGCACAGTGACCTCATTCTGGATCCCATATCTCTCAAACAGTGCTATTGAGGAGTTTTATGTGACACAACAGGATATGCTCACAATAGCTATGCCCAGTCAAGTGAGACCAACATCAAAAATACTTCCTGAATAGGACTCTAACAGCTCAGGGAATGATAGCAAAAATTGACAAATAAGATTGCACTGATTAAAAGAATTGCTGCATAACACAAGCAATGACATAGTGAAGATTAACAGTCCATGGGATCTTGGTGGAAAACTTTGGCCAGCTACTCTTCTCACAGAGAGTTAATTTTCACATATATAAAGACTCCAAAACCTCAACACCAAAAAGAATACAGGCCAGGGGTTGTGGAGCACGCTTGTAATTCCAGCACTGAGGAGGCTTAGACAGGAGGATCACTGCAACTGCGAGGCCAGTCCAGGCTACATAGTGAGCTCAAAGCCAGCTTGAACTATATAGCAAGACCAAGCCTCAAACAAACAAAAAAGAAAAACAATGGGTAAGTGCACAGGTGAACTGAACAGATAATTCTCCAAAAGTACAAATGATTAATAAGTATATAAACAAATGTTCAATATCCTTAGCCATACGGGAACTAAAACTCAAAATTATGTTAAGATTCCATCTAGCTCCAGTCATAATACTTATCATGAAGAATACCAAAATAATAAATGTTTCCAGCATTTTGTAAGTACTGCCACTATGGAAATACATACAATATTTCCTCAAGAAAATAAACACTACATCATAGAATAGAGATACTATAGATCCAGCATAATTGACACATGCCTACCCATGTTTGTTACAGTGCAATTCACAATAGCTAAGCCACAGAAAAGGACTTGACCCTACACACAAAATTACTATCATGTTGTATACAGAGATTTACAGTGTACATTTTCCACTTAACATGAGAAGATACATATATCTCCATGCCCATAAGTAGTCACCTAAAACAACACTTTTAGTGGCCAGAGACAAATTATCTCATGAATTTACCATCATCTATATTCTCTTCTCCTGTTGTTAAATATATGGATTGTCTGAGCAAATTAGCAAGAAGGTCTGAGGGTATACGTCCACGCCATCCTTTTCTTCATGTCACAGGAAGGGCCTACCTGGGGTGCACTCGATGGGCAGGCAGGAGTAGTAGTGTAGAAAAGTGCAAAGCAACAGTGAGAATACAAGCCAGGAGGTGGTAAGTTAGGTGAAGGAGCATTGTGCTTTGGCACACAGACACATGAAATAAAAGTGAGAAGGAAGGCTGCTCTTTTTTCTTAAATGTTTCCAGGAGAACTCCAGCAACAGGAGACTAGCCCACCAACACCTTCCCAGGCCAAAATCAGCCCCATACTCAGCACAAATCCACCTGCAAACCTGACTTGAGTAGAAATTTCTGAAATCTGATTGGACTGGCTGCACAGTTGTAGACACCAGATGTACTTTTCGACTTTCTTTTTTCTCTGTTTGTCTGATTCTTTTTCTTTCTTCTGTCCAGTTAGGATTTTCTTTTTTTTGATTGCTCTGTTTTGTCTTGTTCAGCTTTTGTTCCTGTTTATGATTATTTTCTTTTCTCCTCATGATGTAGCTCTCTTCCCTTTCTTTCATTTTCTTCTACTCAACCTCCTCCTCTTTCATCCACTATCTCAGTTAATTTTATGAAGCTTTCTTGTGATTAAACACTGTCTCTTCTTTTTCTGGTTCCCTTCAGTAGTCCTTGGCTTTCTCTTCCATTCTTGCCCTCTTGAGTACTGCATTCTTCTAACACTTGGATAATCATCCTTTGCCTTCCATCCTTGCTATACTTACATTTCACCTCATGTCTTTCTCTATCCTGCCCCTATCCCTCTAAAATCCCTGCCAAAACAGTGTAAAATCTCTCAAGTAAGTGGGAAATCATTGCATACAACTTCTGCTATAAGTTGGATCTTGTTCTCTAACTATAGAATTTGCTCCTGTTGGTATATATTCTGTTTCTGTCTGGGGTGAGAGGTACTAAGAACAAGGTGTCTGCAGATGAAAAAAAAATAAGAAAGATAAAGTTATGGGATCAGGGGGCTTTCCGCCTTTTGGACTGAAGCCTCAATTACCACCCTCCTTAGCCTTTATTGGGATACAAACATAAAGCATCAACAGAGCAAATGGGAGGAATAATTAACAAGATTAGTGAAGATGATACAGCTTAATTATCACAGGAATGAGACCTGATTTAGTTAGCCATCATGTTATCATTGCTTCTGGCATATCTCAGCAAAGCATCTAGTGTTGTCCTGCAGCTTTCTACAGGGACACAGGTTCTGCTATCATTTCCTTTTACACTAACGCTTTTGTTAGACTTCCTCCAGAATCAAACAATCATATGGTATGGTCCGGCCTGAAGTTCTACATAGATAATACATTTAAAGGGAAACTAAAGAATGTCCTTCTCCACACTCCTATGTGAACATTATCAGGCTAATAGTTATTGTCAGTAGCCAAGCTGTCCTTGAGAATATTGTTATTGCTAACTGCACTACTTTAGCCAGATGTCATACCTGTTATAATCAGTTTTTTAACCTATGTGACAACACTGTGACTATAAGGAGTGATAACCATCACTGTAGCCCAGTACCAAAGGATAGGGTCATGAGCCAAATAGTTGGCAACTTCTCAATCTTAAGATACTGGCAAGGTAGGTTCTTAGGATAGACATAGAAACCAAAAATCACCTACATCTAGAGTACATCCTGAGGAGTAGACATTTCCTAGGGAAGCCTTGATGCCAGGGATAAAGATATCTACCATAAGAAATCTACAAACATCAGCACAGATAACAAAATAAAATTAAAAACACTAATTTAAAAATGACAAGAAAAAGAAGGAAATGCAACCCAAGTGCTCTGTTCACCCAATAAAAGTCCAGAGCACAATGAGATACAGAGAATTGGCAGTCAACCACTGGAATTTGTTAAAAAGACAACAACAGAAGTGAAAAAAATATATGCAAGATGCTGTAGAAACAATAATCGTTAAGATACAAAAAGAAGTGACTATCAAAATGAAAGAAACTATAGCAGAGAGACATTTTAAAAGAATAGATGAGATCAGAAAAATGATGAAAACCATAAATGCCCAGCATAGGAAAGAAATGGAATCGATTACACAGATCCAAACACAGACTTAAGAGATTAAAAACTCCATTGAATGTAGATGCAGCAGATTTAAGGAAGGCAAGGTTAGGATATGTAGAAGACAGGATTGGGGCTAATGTCCACGAAAAGAAAGACATCTTCAAAGAGCAAGAAACCTTGAAAAATCAGTACAGCACCTACAAGATGAAACAAATTAGAGCAACTGAAGGGTGATTGGAGTCAGTGAGAAAGCTGGACAGAGTGCAAAAGGTGTAGAAATTCTCTTCACAGAAATAATACCAGTAAACTTCTCAAACCTGGATAAGGGGAATTTCAAATATAAATAAATGAACCTTATAAAACTCCTAATAGCCATGACCAAATAGAGTTACACCAAGGCATAATAAGTAAGATTCCAGAAATTCAACTGAAAAACAAACTTTAAAAGTGGGAAGAGAAAAGAAACAAATCATCAATAAAGGGAAGCCCATCAGAATCACATCACACTTTTCAACACAGGCCCTCAAATCAGGAGAACTTGGAGGAAGGTTTTTGAAGCCCTATGAGAAAACAACCTTGAAGGCAGGGATAGAGCTCAGTGGCACAGTGCTTGCCAGGCAAGAGCAAGGACCTGAGTTCTAGTCCTACTACCAAATAAAACAAACCAAAAGAAACTTCAACCCAGGCTGATGTATCCCACAAAACTATATTTCAAAATCAATGGAGTAGTCTCTAAGATACAAAATGCTTCCATGACAAAGAACAATGGAAGAAATTCATGATCACCACACCAACTCTTCAGAATATTCTAAAGAACATATTAGAAAGAGAAAACGAAGACCACAAACACAAGAATACTAATATAAACATGCCATAAGGCAGGGAAAGCAATTAAACAGAGGGGAAAGATAGGGAAATAACAGGAAAATAACATGAAAAAGATTAGGCAATACATATCAATATAACCATCCATGTAAATGCTTTCATCTCACCAATCAAAACAAACAGACTGTAAGAATGGTTCCAGAAGCAAAATCCAGCAACATGGTGCATTCAAGAAGCACATTCAATCCAAAAAGAAATTCATAGACTAAAACTTAAATGAGGAAAAACAATACTCCATGACACAGAAATCCAAAAAACAGGGATAACTAATCTGTTTGCTGAAATGGGAATTTAAGCCAAAACTGATCAAATGAGACCAAGAAGGTCACTACATGCTTGTGAAGGGAAAACATCAAGAAGAGATAACAATTACAAATGTATATTTACCAAATACCAATGCACCCAAATATATAAAATATTAATAGATATGAAAAAGCAAAGAAGCATTAACAGGATTGGATAAGGGGTCCTAAATACCAAACACTCACAATAAAATAGATTGATTGGACAAAAAAATCAAGAAAGAAATAACATAATCAAAACAAACCTGTAATAAATGGATTTAGCAGAGGTTGGAAAAATGTAAGAACCTAAAACATCAGAATACACATTTTTCTCAGCGGGACAAAATAAACCACATATTAAACCATAAAATATGCTGAAGTAAATACAGAGGAAAAATCTTCCCATCCATATTATCTGACCACAGTACAATGAAACCTGAAATCAATGGCAAAATAAATCACAAAACTACATAAACACATGGAAATTAAACACCCTTCTAAACAACCGATGTGTCATAGAGGAAATTAAGAACTAAATTAAACACTATATACAATTAAATAATAATGGCAGTACAAAATACTACAACTTATGGGAAGCAGTGAAAGCAGTCATATGAGGAAAATGCATAGCTATGAATTCGCAAATCAGGAAGACAGAGCAAGCCCATATAAACAACCTGATGCTGAAATTCAAACTTCTAGGAAAAGTAGAACAAATCAAACCCAAAGCAAGTATGAGCAAGGAAATAATAAAGATGAGGAAAAAAGATAAGAGCAGAGAATAATGCAATGGAGACAAAGAAAACAAAGTGAAGTATCAATAAATTGAAGAGTTTGTTCTTGGAAAGATTGCACAAAATTTGTAAACACTTATCCAACTTCATCAAAAAGAGGAAGTAAAAGACTCAAATACAAGCAATTAGGAATAAAAAGAGAGAAACTGGAATGGATTCTTTCAAAATCCAAAAGACTATCAATACCTAATTCAAGAACCTGTACTCCAATAAGGTGGAAAACACAGAAGAAATGGACATATTGTTAGACATGTATAAATTGTCAAAACTTGAATTCGTTCTTGAATTCTAAAAGGAATTTAGAGAAGAACTAATGGCAATAGTAGTGAAACTCTTTAAGAAAATTGAAAGGGAAGCAATGTTTCCAAAATCATTCCTGGAAATAAGTATTACCTGATTCCAAAACCAAATAAGGACCTAACCAAAAAAAAAAAAAAAAAATGTAGACCAATCTCACTATTGAACATTGATGCAAAAATCCTCAAGATGATACTGGCAAGCAGATTATACCCTATCATCAAGAAATCAATAAAGGTAACACACCATATTAACAGAGCCAAAGACAAAACACACACGATCATCTCAATAGATGCAGAAAATGCTTTTGATACACTCCATCATCCATTGATGGTAGAAAACCTACAGAAAATTGAAATAGATGGTCTTTGCCTCATTTGGATCCAAGTCATCTAGGAAAAACCATGAGTTAACATCATATTCAATGGTCAAAAAATAAAGCTTCCACTCTAAAATCAGGAACAAGGCAAGGATATTAATGATCACCAGTACCATTCAACACAGTTCAGGAAACACTGACCACAGCAATTAGACAAGGGAGAGAAGTAAAAAGAATAAGGGTAGGAAAGGAAAGTGTTACATGCAGAAAACATGATACTCTGCATGGAAGACTCCCAAAACTCCGCAAAAAGACTCGTTGATTTAATAACCAGTGCGGCAGTGTAGCTCGATTCAAAGTCAACACTCAGGGGCTGGGGATTTAGCTCAGCGGCAAAAAGCGCCTGCCTGGCAAGCGCAAGGTCGTGAGTTCGATTCCCGGTACCGGAGAAAAACCAAACCAAACAAACAAACAAACAAAAACAACAAAGTCAACACTCAAAAATCAATAGCTTTCATGTACACAACTAACAAATTCACATAGAGAGAAAGTAGAGAAACCACACCCTTCACAATAACATTCAAAAAACTGAAATACTTAGGAGTCAATCTAACAAAGGAAAAAAATCTATACATTAAAAATTACAGGACTCTTAAAAAGGAGATCAAAGAGAAAGTTAGAAAACAGAAAGATATCCCTTGCTCATGAATAGGAAGAACCAACATAGTGAAACTGGCCCTACTCCCAAAACTGTTACACATATTTGATGCAATTCTCATCAAAATACCTTTAATATACCTCACATACTAGAAAAACCATTCTTAAAATTCAATTGGAACAGGAAGACAGCCAGAAAAGCAAAACTAATCCTGGATAACACAAGCAAGGCAGGGGGAATCACAATTTATGACTTGAAATTATAGTACTAAACTGCTGGGGTAATATCAGCATGGTGAGGGGAGAAAAAGACCTGAGGATCAGTGAAAAACAATGGAAGATGCAGATGCAACTCCAAACAAGCTCAACCATCTCATCTTTGGCAAAGAGGCCAAATATGTTCACTGGAAGAAAGATAGTATCTTTCACAAATGGTACTGAAAATACTGGCTTTCCACATGGCAAAGACTAAAACTAGACCCATGCCTATCATCATGCACTAAATCAAAGTCAAAAATATATAACAGATATAAATATTAAAACAAAAACACTAAATTTACAAGAAGAAAAAATTGGTAGAAATCTTGAACACATAGGTGTAGGTAGACTTCATGAACAAAACCCAAACTGCACTGGAAATGCTCCAAGAATCAACAAACGGGATCTCACCTTGTTAAAAAGCTTCAGCAAGACAAAAGAAGTCACTGACTCACTGAAAAAACAACCCATAGAGTGGGAAGAAATTATAGCTTTTGTCTCTCAAACAAAGGACATATCTCTAGCATATATAAAGAACTGATAATATCAGGACCCAGAAATTCAAAATCCCATCCAAAAATAGGCATCTGAAATAAATACACACTTCTCAGATAAAGAAATACAAATGACCAATAAATACATGAAAAAGTGTTCAACATCATTGGTCATTTGAGACACATGAGTTAAAACAACACTAAGATTCCATCTCACTCCAGAAAGAATGAATACCATCAAGAAATCAATCAGGAACAAATGCTGGTGGGGCTGTGGGGAAAAAGAAACCCTTCTTCACTGTTGGTGATAGTGCAGACTGGTGCAACCACTGTAGAAACCAGTTTGGAGATTCCTTTGAAAAGTAGGTTTAGAGTTCCTATTTGATCCAGTTGTTCCCCTTCTGGGCATTTTGACAAAAGAATTAAAAACATAACACCACAGTGATGCATGTGCACTTATTTTTATAGCAGCATAATTTCTAATTGCTATATCTTGGAAACAATCCAAATGCACATCAACTAAGGAACGAATAAAAAAAAATGTGATTTTCTTTATGTTATAGAGTTCCACTCAGCCATAAAGGATAAATTTGAGACTTTTATAGGTAAATGGATGAACTCAAAATCATAATCATAAGTGAAATAAATGAAACCCACATATGTATATATGACATTGTTTCACTACTGTGAAAAGCAGAATGAGTAAATAAGATCCAAATTCTACAATAGGTATTGTGAATTAGGAAGAAACTAATTAAAAGAAAAGAGAAACTGCGATGGGGAAAAAGAAAAAGAAAGGAAGGGAAAAGGAAAACCTACATCTGCATATGCAATAGATTGTTAAGATAGTTATACAGTTGACTCCCATATCTTCTTCATACAGGGTTCCCTGAGCCCATATTTCATCTAGTGGGACTTTTCCAATGGAGTGTGAAGGATTTTAATTCAAGTAGATCTCTCTGTCTCACACCTTGGCTGGGAGGGATCCTAAGAAGCCAGTAATTGCTGGCTCCAGAACAGAGTCTTAGACAATAAGCAGGCAGGACCTTTCCCAGAACTCTCAGCTCTGTCTCACAGGTGTGCAAGGCAAGCCCTCACATCAAGCCCAACAGCTCTCATGAGCTAAGTATTCACTGAACAGGCCATTCACTCAACAGCTTCAGGCACTGGAGGCCTAAAAACAAGGATGGTGGCATCACTCACACCCTCACAAATTCACAGTAATATGAGGTTGATCCTATGCCTTGTTTCTTCATCAGGTTAATCAGATAAACATGAGACTGTCTAGGAAGCCCACATAAATGAAAATTCTTTCATAGCATTCTTATTTCTTACACTTAAAATTTTCACGAGCATTGTCACGTTTTATCTTAGTACAGCAAGTATGGAAGTGGAAACAGTGTGTAGACCTTCTGCAGGGAGAAAAAACACAACCAGAGCAGTCACATTTTATGGTTTACCTCATGGGGTAGAGGAGTTAGTGCAAACTGTAACAAGGAAGACATACCACATACTATTAGGTATTTTAAATACCACTAGATTCAAAGAAGCTCACATAGTACCAGAGAAATGGAAAATATCCTCTCACCCACAAACCATAACAGTTAATGTTACATTTAAATTTCAACCCAACAATGACCCTTGAAGTCATATGGCTCTTACCCTGCAGGCCAAATTTGTGATTAGAGACAATTTATTGACACTGTGTCCCTACTTTGGGGCCAGTCTTGGCTCAGGCATAACCAGCAGCCATTCCCTGCCAATCTTGATGTCAATTGGGAGTTTTCTGTTTGGCATCAAGTCTAGTGATACTTGTGTACAAGTGCCCCTCATCAAAAATACTCACAGACCACCAATACAAAACTCATTTTCACATTGTAGAAATACTGTCTTCTAGGTTCCACCATCATTGCATCCTGTCACTCATGAAGATCCTGGTAGCAGGATATCTTAATAATCTTGGCCATTTTTATAATGAGAGGAAAGCCGCCCAGTTTGGAGCTTCTTCTTGCATGGCAAAATTGCTACTGAGACAAGGATGTTCCTGATCATCTTTGGAAAGCAAAAAATGAGGAACAGAGAACACACAATGGAAACCATATAACAACAGTACACATGAACACACACAAATATAATTATGCATGCATGTTTTGAGTATGTGATCATACACAGAAATTCATATTGAAATGCATACATGTGTGGGAATACATATGAAAAAATGTACATATACAGGTAGCTATAGAGTGATATTGTATATAGATATTAAGAGATGTCAGAAAGCAACCTTGAGGTCACTTCTGGAAGGTTGCTCAGAGATAAGAACTCACAGTGAGCTGTTTGAGACACAGAAACCTCTGCCTCCACACCCTACCACAATTGTGTGAAGGTCACTCTCAACCCAGGAACGCTCAGGAAAGATCCTCAATCCCAGACACCTAAGAAGATTTGAAAATGACAAAAAAAGGAGCAAAATGCAATCTCACCCCTCAACCCACTAAGCAAAGGTCCAGGTAACATCAACCTGAAAGAACATGGAAGACACACATGAAATTTCAGAAATGATAGCAACTGAAGTAAATAACAAACCACAACAGGCTATAGAGAAAATCAGAACAAAAATAATCACTCAGATTAAAAAAAAAAGAAAAGAAATGAGAACCATAATGAAAGAATTCCTAAGCATATCAAAAGAAGACATAGATTTTTTAAAAAAAAAGAGGAACACAGAAAAAAACATGGAAATCTTGCAGGAACAGTATAGAAAAGAAGTAGAATACATGAAACAGATTCAAAGATATACCCAGGAAATAAAAATTCCATTAAAATCTACCAAAACTGTGTGAATGGAACAAAAGACAGACTTTCAGACATTGAACACAGCAATGCAGCTAGTATTCATGAAAGGAAAGATCTCTTAAAAATAACAAGGAACCAGCAAATAACAATACAAAAGCTACAAGATGGGGAAAAAAAGAATAATATAACACTGAGACATGTCAACAAAAGAACAAGAGGCAACATACAGAACTCCAATTAACCATAATTAAAATAAATCTACTCCCAGACACATAAAAATCAAGATCCCAGCAATTAGTAAAAGAGCAGAATATTCAAAGCTGATGGGGGCTGGGGATTTAGCTCAGCAGCACAGCACCTGCCTGGCAAGCACAAGGTGGTGAGTTCAATTCCCGGTACCTGGGGAAAAAAAAACAAAAAAAACAAAGCTTCTGGGGAAAAGAAACAGATCACCTATGAAAGAAAACATGTCAGAATCACACCAGACTTTTCTACATGAACAATCAAGTCAAGAAAAGCTTGGAGTGAAGTATTTCAGGTTCTGAAAAAAAACAACTTCCAACACAGATTGCTGTACCCTGAAAAATTACATTTCAAAATTGATGGAGAAATAAGATACTTCCATGTTAAAGATCAACTGAAGGAATTCATCGCCACCAAACCAACCCTACAAAGAGCACTGAAAGATATTCTACAAAGAGATAAAAATGACCACAATTTCAAGAGCAGCAATAAAAAGAACCACCAAGAAAGGTAAGCAATGAAACAGAGGGGGAAAGTACAGAACAAACAGTGGGAAAATGACATGACAAAGATAAGTTAACAAGACCATTAGCCAGCACTGGGGGAACTCAGACTAGCAACCCCATACCAAGTGGTTATTATGGATCATGTGTTAGAGTGGGTCACCATTAGCCAGGTGCCCTGGAAAGTCAGACTGATGCCCCATGCTCTGCCGACACTGTAAGTTATACCTTAGTTCAGGGCATGATTACCCAGCCACCGGGGGAACTTAGACTGGTGCTCCACACCCCACAGACATTGAGGATTACACCTGAAGCCCTAGGAGCACTTAGTGATCTGCCTGGGTAACTCAGACAGGTGTTACAAGTCCTGCTGACATTGTGGGTTGTGCCTAAGGCCCTAAAGAGGCAGGTACACCCCATCAGCTCTCTGAGGACCTCAATCCAACACCACACATTCCACCAACATTGTGGGTTAGCCTGAGGCCCACACATCCTCAGTCACCCCACTGGGACCCTGGTCCCTAAGGCCAATGCTTCCTTGCCATTGGGGCTCTTATTTGGGCTGTGCATCTCATGAACTGCCTGGGGATCCTAGACCAGATGAGACACTTTCTGCTGCCACTCTGGGGCAAACTTGACAATGAGGAAATCTAGGGGCAATAGAGAACTTCCAGTGAGCTGCCAAGGTACAGGGAGGCCCAGCACTTTACCTCTGACATTAACACTGACAAGACAGAGGAGGAAAAAACTATCTCAGAACTTCACCCCAACCAGAACACATCCAGGAGAAATTGACATAGGAGTACTCCAAAGTCATACACCTGAAATCTCTGAAATGATTGCAACTGAAGTAAAAAGACAACTCCATAAAGCCATAGAAGAAACCAGATAAAACATAATATCTCAGTTAAAAAATAAAATGATGATAACGAAGGTATTGCTCAGCACATTTAAAGAGGACATACATAAAAAAGAGATGAGCATAGAATAATAATGGAAACATTAAATGAGCAATATGGGAAAGAACTAGAATGCATGAAACAGATTCATACAGATATCCCAGAAAGTAAAACCTCCATAAAAACCTGGAAAAAACACTTGAATGAAGCCAAAGATACACTTTTAGAGCTTGAAGACAGCTAATGACCTTTGGTCATTATAGCTAAGGACCATGAAAGGAAAGATCTCTTAAAAATTATAAGGAAGCAGGAAATAACAATTCAACAGCTGTAAGACAATGCAAAGAGAAACAATGAAGCACTGATAAGCATCAGTGAAAGAGCAAGAGTCAACACAAATGACATAAGAAGACTATTTGAAGAAGTAATAGGAGAAAATTTCCCAAGTATGGAAAAAAAAATCTGCCATACAGTTAAGTGAGGCATATAGAACTCTAACAAGCCATATCCAAAATAAAACTACACCCAGAGATGTAATAATCACAATCCCAGAAATCCACCAAAAGGATGGAAATTAAAACCTGTTACAGATAAGAAATAGATGAACTATAAAGGGATAGCCCATCAGAATCACAGCTGAGTTCTCAACACAAGCCACCAAATCAAGAACAGCTTGGAGTGAAGAATTCCAGGTCATAAAATAAAACAACCTCCAACCCAGACTGTGGTATCTTATCCTATAAAATTTAATGGAGAAATAAACTATTTCCATAGCAAAGAACAACTGAAGAACTTCATGAGTGCCAAACGAGCCCTACAAAGACTACTAAAACATACTCAAGAAAGAGGTAAAATAACCACAATTTCAAGAAAAGCAATACAAAGGAACCACATAGCAGATGAAACATTCAATAAAATTAGGAAACTGACAAGCAAATAAAATGACAAACACAAGCCAACACATAACAGTTATAACCATTAATGTAAATGGCCTCAGTTCACCAATCAAAACAGACTAACAAAGTGGATCAAGAAACAAAATCCAACAATATGCTATACACAAGAAACACATTCAATTCAAAAGGAAATTCATAGGCTGAAAGTCAAAGGTTGGAAAACACTTCTCCATGTGACAGGAACCCAGAAAAAAAAAAATCTGCCATACATTTAAGTGAGGCATATAGAAATCCAACAAACCTTATCCAAAATAAAACTACCCCTAGACATGTAATAATCACAGGTAGCTAACCTGATTTCAGACAATGCAAACTTCAAACCAAGAACAATGAAAAGATATAAAGAAAGCTACTACATACTTATCAGGGGAAAACTTCAAGAGGAAGAGATAACAATCAAAAATATGTTTGCACCCAATATGGTGAGATCCAACTGTGTAAGACAAACCTTAATAGACATGAAAAACCAAATAACTAATAACATTATTGTAAAGGGGGAACTTACAATGCCATTGACATAAAGACATAGCTTAACTGGACCAAACATCAGCAAAGAAATAAAAGAACTTAACAAAACTTCTGAACAAGTGCAGTCATTAGACTTTTACAGAGTGGTCCACCCCAAAATGACAGAATGCACATTCTTCTCAGCTACACATGGGACATTCTCCAAAATAGACCACATACTAGACCATAGTGCATGCTTAATTGAATGCAAAGGTGTTGAAATTATCCCAGGCATACTATTTGACCACAGAGAAATGAAATTAGAAATTAATGACAAAAGAAGTGAAACATAACCAATAAACACATAGATATTAAATTACAGCCTCCTGAGAAAACAATGGGTCACAGATGAAATTAAAGAAGAAATTAAACAGTGTCTTCAAACAAATGAAAATGTAAGTACAACTTACCAGAATCTGTGGGAGGCACTGGAAGTAGTCCTCAGAGAGATGAGTATAGCAGCAAACTCACACATGAGTAAAAGAGAATGAGAACAAATAAATAGCCTAATACTGTAACTTGAACTTTTAGGAAAAAAAAGAACAACTCAAACCCAAAGCCAGAAGGAGAAGAAAAATCTATGGAGAAAATAATGCAATTGAGACAAAGAAAACACTACAATGGAAGATGCCAAAAACTCCACAAGGAGACTCCTTGAATTAATCAACAAATTCAGCAGTGTAGCTGGATACAAAGTCAACACCCAAAAATCAATAGCATTCCTATACACAAACAACAAACAGACTGAGAGAGAAATTAAGGAAACCATACCTTTCACAATAACATCCAAGACATTGAAATAGTTA
>NW_004955409.1:35589937-35659542 GCF_000276665.1 Chinchilla lanigera
CAACTGGGATCTCATCCTACTGAAGAGTTTCTGCACATCTAAAGAAATCACCAGCAGAGTAAAAAGAAAACCCACAAACTTGGAAAAAATTTTAACTGACTGTCCCTCAGTGAAACGGCTTCTATCTAGAACATATGAAGAATTTAAAAATATCAGCCTGCCCCCCCAAATTCAAAGACCCAATCCCAAAATGGGCAGCTGAGATGAATACACACTTCTCAGATAATGAAATACAAATGGCAAATAAGTACATGAGAAAATGTTCAACATCATTAGTCATTTGAGAAATGCAAATTAAAACAGCACTGAGATTTCATCTCACCCCAATAAGAATGGCTAGTACTAAGAAATCAACCAACAACAAATACTGGTGAGGCTGTTGAGAAATAGGAACTCTTCTCCACTGCTGGTGGGAATGCAGACTGGTGAAACCATTCTGGAAGTCAGTTTGGAGATTCCTCAGCAAACTAGTCTAGAGGTCCCATTCAACCCAGCTATTCCCCTGCTGGGTATTTTCCCAGAAGATCTGACAACATCATATGACAGCAATATTTGTGCACCCATGTTTATAACAGCACAATGTGTAATTGCTAAATTGTGGAAGCAACCCAAATGTCCATCCACTGAGGGCTGGAATAAAAAAAATTGTGCTAATTTTATATAATGGAATATTACTCAGCTATAAAGAAAAATAAACTCGGGGCTGGGGATTTAGCTCAGTGGCAAAAGCGCCTGCCTGGCAAGCGCAAGGTCGTGAGTTCGGTTCCCGGTACCGGAGAAAAACCAAAAAAAAAGAAAAATAAACTTGAGGCTTTTATAGGTAAATAGTCACAACTAGAGACCATACTCATAAGTGAAATAAATCAGACCTGCATATATAAGCATCGTATTGTCTCATTAGTGTAAGACCTGAAAGAGTGAATAAATACTAGGAGGTAAGATAGACATTGTGAAAAGAAATGAAAATGCTCAAAAGTAAAGGGCAACTGGGGTGTGGGAAAAAGGTGAAAGAAGGGGAAATTATGTAAGTATATATATACCAGGTAGCTATCATAGTTGTACTACTGTCTTCTATTGCCCTACAGAAAGGAATAATTAATGATTACTTGTTTGATCAATCTTGCATGTCTCTATTTGATTTCCTGAGAAACCACTATGAAGACAGCAATAAGTAATACAACAACCATGATTAATTTCCTACAACTTTGTCTGTAACTCTGTTTTGCTTGTATTGTTCTTATGCTATTTGTAAATAGATATCTGTCTGTTAATGTTTTCCTTCTTTTATTTTTTAAAATAAAAAAAAGAAAGGGAAAGAGTGAATAAAAATTAGGGGGCATGATAGACATTGTGAAATGAAAAGAAACTGCTCAAAAGTAAAGAGCAACTGGGAAGACAGAAACAAGAAAAGAAAGAATGGGAAATTATGTATATATGTGTACACAAAATAGCTAACATAGTTGTACTACTGACTTTTATTGCATTATTGAAAGGAACAGCTAATGATTGACTATTTGATCAATCTTGCATGTCTATATTAGTTTTCCTGAGTAACCACTTTGAAGATATCAATACAAAACACAATAATCAAAAATGGATGTCTATTCATAAATGGATGTCTATTTGTTAAAATGTTTTCATTCTTTTTCTTTTTAAAATAAAAAAAAGAGTAAAAGACAAGTGACTTATCCCAGAAAAGTGATTCTCAGTAAGATTAACAGTTGACCTCACATGAGAAACCATAATGCCCAAAGGCAGTGGGATAATGTCTTTACTGGATAGAAAGAAAAAGCTGTCAATTAATGATTCTATATCTAGAAAAGCTGCCCTTCAAAAATGAAGGGTAAGCCAGGGGTTGTAGTACGTACCTGTAATCCCAGGATTCTGGTAGTCTGCAGGATGAGGAATATATGGTCCAAGCAATTTAATGAATTCTTGTCTCTAAATAAAAAATAAAGAGGAGATAGGGCTGGAGCTCAGTCCAAAGACATTGGGTTCAATCCCTAGTACCACCAGAAAAAAAAGAACAAATAGAGATATCCCCAGATGTTTTATATTTTTATTTATTTTAAAAATAAAAGAAAGAAAACATATTAACAGACAGACACCCATTTACAAAATAGCCTAAGAACAATACAAACAAAACAGAGTTACAGACAAAGTTGTAAGAAATTAATCATGGTTGTTGTATTACTTATTGCTATCTTCAAAGTGGTTTCTCAGGAAAACAAATAGAGACATGCAAGATTGATCAAACAAGTAATTATTAACTGTTCCTTTCAGTAAAGCAATAGAAGACAGTAGTGCAACTTTGTTAGCTATCCTGTATATACATACATACATAATTTTCTCTTCTTTGCATTTTCTTTTCACACACCCCAGTTGCCCTTTGCTCTTGAGCATTTTCCTTTCTTTTCACAATGTCTATCATACCTCCTAGTTTTAATTCATTCTTTCAGGTTCTTACATTAGTGAGACAATACATTGCTTACACATGCAGGTCTGATTTATTTCACTTATGCGTATGGTCTCTAATTGTGACCATTTACCTATAAAAACCTTGAATTTCCTTTCTTTATGCCTGAGTAATATTCCATTATATAAAAGTACCACAATTTTGTGATCCAATCCTTAGTGGATGGACATTTGGGTTGCTTCCACTGTTTAGCTATTACACATTGCACTGTTATAAACATGGGTGCACATATATTGCTGTGATGTGATTTTTTAGATCTTCTGGGAAAATACCCAGAAGGGGAATAGCTGAGTTGAATGGGTCGTCTAGACCTAGCCTGCTGAGGAATCTCCACACTGATTTTCGCAGTGTTTTCACCAGTTTGCATTCGCACCAGCAGTGGAGATGAGTTCCTATTTCTCCACCCCTTGTCAGCATTTGTTATTGGTTGATTTCTTAATGCTAGCCTTCTCCCTCGGGTAAGGTGGAATCTCAATGGTGTTTTAATTTACAATTCTTGAATAACTAATGACGTTGAACATTTTCTCATGTATTTTTTTCCCATTTGTATTTCTTTATCTGAGAAGTGTGTATTCTTCTCAGCTGCCCTTTTGGGGATTGGGTCTTTGAATTGGGGGCCCTGATATTTTTTAATTCTTTTTATGTTTTAGATAGAACACCTCTGTCTGAGGGACAGTCAGCTAAATTTTTTTCCAAGTTTGTGGGTTTTCTTTTTACTCTGCTGGTGATTTCTTGAGATGTGTAGAAACCTTTCAGTAGGATGAGTTACCAGTAGTTGATTTTTTTAAAGTATTTCAAGTACAGTTTGGTTTTTGTACATGATCTCTCTACCTACCCCTACATCTTCAAGGTTTTTATCTACTTTCACTTCCAATAGATTTAGGGTTTCTGTTACAATATTGAGATCTGTGAACCATTTTGACTTGAGTTTGGTGCATTTTGTTAGAATTGGTTTTATTTTCAGTCTTTGGCAGGTGGCAGGCCAATTCTTCCAGCACCATTTATTAAAGAAGCTATCATTCTTCCAGTGAGTTTGTTTGGCCCCTTTATCAAAGATTAGGTGGCTGAGTGTGGTTTTGGTTGTGTCTGTTTCTTCCAGTCTGTTCCATTGATCCTCAGGCCTGTTTTTTAGCCAGTACCAGGTGGATTTTATGACCGTAGCTTTGTAGTATAATTTCAGGTCAGGGATTGTGATTCCACCTGACTTGTCCTTGTTGCCCAGGATTGCTTTTGTTCTTCTGGGTCTCTTCTGGTTCCAGACAAGTTTAAGGAGTGTTTTCTCTAGATCTGCATATTTCAGAATAGCATCAAAAAGATGAAATACTTAGGAATCATTCTTACAAAAGGAGTAAAAGATCTGTTCAGTGAAAACTACAGTACTCTGAAAAAAGAGATCAAAGAGGATTTCAATAAGTGGAAAGATATTCTTTGTTCATGGATAGGAAGAACCAACATTGTGACAATGTCCACACGATCAAAATTGTTGTGCAGATTCAATGCAATCCCAATTAAAATACCATTAGTACACCTCACAGATCTAGAGAAAACACTCCTAAAGTTCATCTGGAACAAGAAGAGGCCTAGAATAAAAAAGCAATCTTGGGAAACAAAGGAAAGGCAGGAGGTATCTCAATTCCTGACTTAAAATTATATTACAAAGCTACTGTAATAAAGTTAGCATGGTGCTGGCACAAAAACAGACCTGAAGATCAATGGAACAGATTAGAAGATACAGATACAGCTACAAACACACTCAGTCACCTTATCTTTAACAAAGGGGCCAAACATGTTCAATGGAAGGAAGATAATTTCTTTAATAAATGGTGCTGGTAAAACTGGCTTTCCACATGCCAAAGACTAAAACTAGACCCATGTCATTCATCATGCACTAAACTAAAGTCAAAATGGATCAAAGATCTAAATATTAAAACAGTAACACTAAATTTATTGGAAGAGAAAGTAGGTAAAAATCTTGACAACATTAGGGCAGGCAGAGAGTTCATGAACAAAAACCAAACTGCACAGGAAATACTTCAAAGAATTAACAACTTGAATCACATCTTATTGAAAAGTTTTTGCACTTTCAATGAAATCACCAGTAAAGTGAAAAGAAAACCCAGGAATTGGGAAAAAATTTTAGCCAACTGCCCCTCAGACAAAGGACTTCTATCTAGGACATATAAAGAACTGAAAAATGTCAGGCCTCCCAAATTCAAAGACCCAATCCAAAGAAGGGCTTATGAGATGAATACACACTTCTCTAATGAAGAGACACTAATGCAAATAAATACATGAAGAAATGTTCGGGGTCACTGGTCATTGGAGAAATGCAAATTAATACAACCATGAGACTCCATCTCAGCCCAGAAATAATTGCTATCAACAAGAAATCAACCAAAATAAATGCTGGAGAGGCTGTGGGGAGAAAGGAGTCCTACTCCACTGTTGGTGGCAGTGTAGATTGGTGAAACCACTGTGGAAATCAATTTGGAGGTTCCTCACAAACTTAGGATTGGAAGTCCCATTTAACCTAGCTATTCCCCTTCTGGGTATTTTCCCAGAAGAATTAAAGACATCATACCACAGTGATATATGTGCACCCATGTTTATAGCAGCACAATTTGTTATAGCTAAATCTTGGAAATAACCCAGATGCCCATCCACTGAGGAATGGATAAAAAAGATGTGATACTTTTATACAATGGAGTATTGCTCAACTATTAAAAAAGATAAACTCGAGGCTTTTGTAGGTAAATGGATGCAACTAGAGAGGATGCTCCTAAGTGATATAAATCGGACCCAGATGAGTAAACATCATATTGTCTCCTTGGTGTAGGAACCTGAAAGCCTAAGTAAAACTCAAAATGGACAATGGATGACAGGAAAGGGAAAGAAATTGCTCAAAGGAAGGAAAGACTGGGATGAGGGAAAGAAGAAAAAAGAAAGAAGGAAGGCAAAATACAAATATATATATGAATAGCTGTGATAACTGTATTGCCGAGTTCTGATGGTGTATTGAAATGAACAGCTAATGCTCACAATTTTTTATGTTCTGATCAATTTTGCATGCTTGTGTCTGGTGGTCTGAGCAAGTGATTTGAAGTAACAACATGCAATGGAATTACAATGGTGAACTCCTACCATCTTGTTTGTAGTGAAATTCTGTATTATCTCTACTGTTCTGCCCTAGAATTATTTTCTTATTGCTTTTAAAGGTTTGAGCAATCTTTCATTCTTACATCTGGTAATCTGAGCACTGTAGTTGAGGATAGTGATATGTAATGTAACAACCACTTTTGATTCATATTATTTTGCCTTGAGACCCTGTATCACTTTAAATGTTTTTTCTTTGATTTGTTTATGTTTGTGATACTGGTATGCTGCTAGTGTTCTGTTTCTTTTTTGTTTGTTTGTTAGTTTCTCATTTACTACTCTCTTTAAAATAAAACAATAAAATTTTTAAAAATTTTAGAAAAAGAAAGAGGGAAATCCATTTTAGGATTTTTCCTCCGTGTTTAATTAAAAAAGAAGCAGGCATTGCTATGGTTTGGTTATGGTTTGAATGTCCACCAAAGGTTCATGTGTTGAAATTTAACCCCCATTGTAAGATATTAAGAGGGTGGAGACAATTTGAGTATTGTGTTGAGAGTTAGGGCCTTTGTGAAGTGACTAGAATTAGATACATTTATTGGAATGTGGACCCATGATTGAAGCCTAGAGGCTTTGTGACAAGAGGGGACAGGATCAGACTAACACACATACACACATTCGTTGCCTTTAGCCATGCGATACTGTACACCACCTATGGAGCCTGCCAGCAAGGCCATCAACAAATATGGCTTCTTGACCTTCATGAGTCAGAATAAACTTTTATTCTTCAAAACTGAAAAAAAAAGAAAACCAAGCAACACAATACCAGAAATAAGTCCTTCATGATCAGTAATCACTTTAAATTTAAACATTTTAAACTTGCCAGATTAAAGACAAAGGTTGGAAGAATGATTTCAAAAATATCATCCAACCATGCAATACAGGAATCTGAAAATTCACAGAGTGAAAACATTCACACAGCAGTGTTGTGAAGGTAAATGTGGAGTGATTATTTAGTATTTACACAATTCTGAGGTTCTGGAAAAATTTTGAAATCAGATGCAATTTTTGAGTGTGTGAAATGCTACTGAACTATAGGCTTTGAAATAGCTACACATATATTGTGTTCATTTCACCTAATTTTTTTTAAAAAATGGGTTATGATCTTATTTTGCATAATCTCTTTTTAAATTTGAAATACAAATATTACATGTAAAATGTATTAGACCATACTTCAAGACATTAAAGCTGGGGCTGGGGATTTAGCTCAGCGGCAAAAGCGCCTGCCTGGCAAGTGCAAGGTCGTGAGTTCGGTTCCCGGTACCGGAGAAAAAAAACAACAACAACAAAAAAAAGACATTAAAGCTAATTAACAATGAGTGACATAAATCAGGTGGTTTTCATTGTTTTTTCTTTATGTTGCTGTTTTAAAAATTTACAACTTTAGAGATTAACTGCATGTTAATTTTTTATACAGTGAAGAAACAAGTACTATGGTGATACTGACTACTCAGTTTTTTTAATGTGGCTAAAATGCTTAAATTATAGACTTAAATAAGAATGGATAGAATTAAAGTAAATTGCATTGTATAGACAGCACTGTGCTAAGTATATGATATGCTCACTACATGAGATTCAGGTCTGTTTGGGAGACAGTGGAAATCAGTATAGCAATTCCTCAAAAAACTAAAAGTAGAAATTCCATTCAATCCAGCACTTTCATTTCTAGGTATCTTCTTAAAAAGATAAACACATGTTATTACAGTGATACACACAAACACATGTTTACAGCAGTACAACTCATAACAGCTACACATAGGAAGAAATCCATTTGTCCATCAATAGGTGGATGAAGAAAATGTGGTATTTTTGCACAATGGAGTGCTACTTTTCGGAGCCATTTGTAGAAAAGTGTATGCTCTCTGAGACCATAATCTGAAGTGAAATGAATTATTCACACAAGCTTAAATATCACACAGGTTCTCTTATGTAAAACACCAAATGCATAAATAAAGAGCATAATTAAAGATACATAGTAGGAAACACAGACATATATCATTGTCAAATTGGAAGAGGAGAAACAGATAGAAGGAGGGAAAAGAGAAGGGACAGGAAAAGGTCTAAAAATAAATAAGATATGTTAGGTACCAACTCCCCACCATATATGTAATCATTATGCAGTACAAACATGTTCAAATAATTTTTTTTCTCTGTGGGAGATAGATAAGTGCTATATTTCCTTTCTGCTCTCTGAATTTCCTTAATGAATATATATCATGTCTACTATCAGAAAGATCATTTTATTTGTAAATTATGTACTTTTGGAAAAATTAAATTAAAAACAAGCAGACACTTGGAAAACATTGATGGTTCCTCTATTGACAAGGAAGATACTTATCCTGGAATTTATCTTCTCAAACACAATAATCCTTCAGAAAAAAGGTAAAATACAGACACATAAAGAGCAAGCTTTAATCACCAGAATACAACTATTTAGAGATACAGTTGTCCATCAAGAAAAATGGTTGCAGAGGATTCAGTCCCTGCATGGCTGGCTCCAAGGCAGAATCACTAAGGCAGAGGGTTGGATGGAGTAAAGCAATTCAATTGGTATAGCCCAGGAAGCAGAGCACAGAAGAAGAGCCCTAAAGACAAGGGATCGGTGCTCAGATATACACACCAAACACCTCCATCCTTAGTTCAGGTGGCCCTACTGGCATCCACAACAGGGTACCTAAAGGAGTAGAGTATCCTATGTCAGTTCTTGGATTGAACTCCTAGGGCCCACAGCAATTAGTTAACTGAAACCATTAAATGTCAAATGCAGAAATTTTATTTAAAAAGATTTAGAAGAGAGGCAGATTCCATCACACTGAATATTCATGATTAAATAAGGGATGTTTTATGTTTCCTTGGAAGGAGCTATGATGATGTAAGAGTCACCATGTGGGTTTAGTACATGGTGGCCAACCATTGTTATTGCTTAGTACATCACTCCACCATGCCCTTTCTGAAACTGAGTTACCAGGATTCTTTCTCCTTCACCAGGTGATCAGTTCTCTCGGTAACATGCTTGCTCTTAGCACAAGAGAGGGGTCTAATGCTTATCTGCTGCAGAAACTATCCTGGTGGACTCAAAAGCCTGGCATTGTTAATTCTGTCACCGGAAACCCCGGTGTCTGAGATTGTACTGGCCAATACCACATTCTACACTCCCCACCTTGCATGTTGGGTTCATCCTGTGGGCTAGAGCAAGTGGTTTGCTCTAAATCATCAGCTCTGGTCCTTGTACATTCTACACAACCATGTAGAAGATGTCATCAGGGGAAAGCGTTGGGAGTAAGGCCCTTTCTTAGAAAGCATCACAAAATCAGTGGGAAAAATAAGATCACTGAGCCAACTCCTCCTGCTTCCTCTGCAGGGGGTTAAAGACAGCAAGCACAAAGATTCAGAAGTTCAGACCTGGGAAGCCTTCTTGGGAAGATGCTGCTGGTCCTGCTCCTGTTGGCCTTCTTTCTGACCCCAAAGACAAGAGCAGACCCAGGAACAAGACAGAAGCCCAAAGACATTCCACAGGGGACATGGTCCCATTTCCCTCTACAGCACCCTGATTCATCTGTCTAGAGTATTGCTGTGAACCTCATCTCCAGTCCCACCAGAGAACCCCAAGTAGGACACTGGGTAAGCTACCAGAGACTGTACTGAAGAGGAGCCACTGGGTGCTGTCCCCTCTCTAGGCTTCACTTTTGACATCTGGAAAGGGTCTTTCCACAAACTGGATTCAAATAGTGAGAAGTAACAAGGAGAAAATATGATATACTCCTGGACAGGGCAGAATATGCCTGTCTTCCCTGTCTAGGACAAAGATCTTCCTCTCATCTACTGCTTAGCAGACATGCCCAGAGCTCTAAGAGCCCAGAATCCATGGAATCACTGTCTTCAGAGCACTACTTTTGCCTTTCTGCAGTCCTAGTCCCTTTCTCCAACTCTACTTTCCCTCCCAAGAGTTTACCTGAACCCCTGATTTCCAGTAAAAGCCACAGAGGCAGACTCTACCTTCTCTGCTTTCCACAATCCCATCAGTGCTGCCCTACAAATTCTCATTCACAGACTACCAGGAGATGTTCCTGCAAGCAGCCAATGTACAGTTCTGAGGCATCCACCACATGTTAGGCCTAGGAAAGAGGATCAGATAAACAGTGTGCAAAAAACAGTCTTTTTTTTCAAGTGAGATCATCAGGGGACATGAAGCCAAACCCCACTCCTGCCCCTACATGGCCTACCTTCAGATCCAGTATAATAATTCCCCAACGAAGTGTGGTGGCTTCCTGATACATGAGAAATTTGTGCTGACAGCTGCTCACTATGCAGAAAGGTGAGGAACAAAATATAACCCAAAGTCTCAGGAAATGCTTCTCAGAGACCTTTCATCCCAAGGAGCTCTCATACCTCCTGGAGGTACACAAGCAGGAGATTCTTTATGGATGACAAAGACCCAGCCATATCCCAAAGGGAAATAAGCAAGTTGGCATCAAGGGAATTGCTGACATAAGAAAGACCAGGGCAGTCAAGCCTGATATACTTAAACACAGGACCATGTTTTGGCACAGCAATGCAAAATAATGCAATTTCATGTGTTTTCCTGGAGGTAACTGACCCCTAAGAATTTCTGGTACCCAAGGTCCAAGATTTCAGCTGCAGTTACTATCAAGCAGAGGGCGCAGTCACTTGGCCAGGTGGCCCTCCTGTCATCCAGCCCCACCCTGTACCAGCTGGGATGTGTCCTCTGCATTTTCACATCCCTCAACCCACTCTTCTCTCTGTACAGACCACAACATTAAGAAATAATTGTCTTACTGGGGGCCCACAACATCAAGAAACAGGAGAAGGCTTGACAGGTCGTACATGTGAAAACAGCCATCCCACACCCAGACTACAATCCTGAGAAACGCAACTACGATATCATGCTGCTGCAAGCGAGGCACAGCTCCTGCTACTCTTGTTCTCCTCATACAGCACTGCCCCTCCCATTGGAACCCTGCACTTTCCCTTTTGCCACCAAGTCCATCACAGAGTCCAGACCCAGAAGGCATAGGCTGATCTGGACTCTCTTACTTCTTTCCCTTCAGCTGGAGAATAGGCCACCAAGCTGAAGAAAGAGGTGCAGCTTCTCTGGTTGCCTAAGGACAAGACCTGGGTGAAGCCAGGTGCCACCTGCCAGGTGATGGGGGATGGCGAAGTTTGGCCCGAAACAGGAGCTCTCCAAATACACTGTAGGAGGTGGAGATGACAGTGGAGAAGGAGGAGGAGTGTGAGAACTACTTTCAAGAGGATTATGACAGTGCTACTGAGATGCTAAGTGAGATGCTACCTTAGTGAGACTAAGCTCCCTTAGAGGTAGCATTGGGCATCTGTCACTCTTGGCTTGGGTAATGGGTGTTTTTCTGACAGTTCTAGGACCATGAGACACAAGAAGCAGGGGCTCCTTCACCTAGTAGGCTGTGATAATTCTCCCTGAAAAGAGAAAAAGGGACCTGCTCCACCTGGGAGGTAACTAGGGCTTCTACCAATTCACCAAGGGGCCAGTGAAGAAGAGTGCTCTTCTGATAGCATAAGTTTGGGACACGATGCCTGAGCTCACATCACAGGCATTTGAAAATTATTCCCTGGGTGTGCAGTAATTATAACCAATTGGCTCCTCAGAGCCCACTGACCTTATGAGTCAATCAGCTCATCCTCCCTGCTCTGTGTCTCGCCCACTCATCTGCCTCCCTGTCCTTAACCAGCAGCCTAAAACCAGTGGTCCCACAGAGCTCCACAGGGATAAGGTCTCAGGACCTGGGGACAAAGACAAAGTCTGCCCCAAGAGTGAGGTAGAGCAACAACAGTGTCCCCAGTCAGAGCTGGGCAGCTCAGGGGCCCAGGGTCTATGCTTCCCTCTCATCTCCCACAAGCAGACTGTGCCAGTAGGACTTCAGGAGGGGTTTGGGATATCAGAGGAGACATGACCAGGAGGTGCACTGCCTCACAGCCTCACTCTCTCTACAGGGCGACTCTGGAGGCCCCCTCGTGTGGCCTAGTCATTGTCTCCTATGCATCAAAGAGTGAGATAACTCCATGTGTCCACACCAAAGTCTCACATTTTCTAGGCTGGATAAAGAAAACCATGAAACACCGCTGACTATGAGGAGCAAACTAAGCGCCCTCTCTGAGCAACCATCTTTTCTGGAGCTGAGTCCAGAACTGTACTAGAGCAGATGCCAGCAACTAAATAAATGTCTCATGTCAGTAAGAAGGCTGGTTTATTGTTTGTCTACTTCACAGAGAGCAACTCTGGGCTAAGCAGGCCAGTGACACAATTCTGCTACTTCCTTCAGCCTCCCTTCCTGCTCCACTCAACAGCTTTCCAAATTCCCACTGAAAGCCGTTAACCAGCTCCTTCTGACCTGCTTTAGTTTCTCCACAGCCTCGCCATCCTAAGGGATGAAGCTAAGAACCTTCAGGAGACAATGTGCAGAGCTCTTATCCTGGGGCTCAGCGTAAACATGTGGCCTCCTTATGCGTCACCTGGTAGAGAGGAAGGGGAGAATTTCATGCATCCTGGAAGCAGTCAGGCACCACTGAGTTCACCACTCAGCCCATCATGCTGGATAGTGGAAGTGTCTTCCTGACACTTCTCTCCCTCAGGGTCAGGAACAATGGTGAGGTGTGGGGTATCCTGAGTCATTCTTCATTCTCTTGAAATTTGTATCCTTCCCCTTTCTCCACAAAGACCAAGGCTAAACTTGGCTATAGCCACCAGGCTGCACATTTTCTTTATCACTCCTCAGAGTTGTCACAGTCTACCAGCTCCTATACTCTCTAGGCCACAATGGTTTCATGTTGTTCCTTCCCCAATCCCCCCACCTAGGACACCCAAAACTCCATGTGGGTCCATGCAAGGCCCATGGAGGTCAAGGCTGGTGGGATCAGAACCTGTGGCCCCACCTCTCACGTGAACAGGGCCCCTCGCCCCCCAGTGTCCTCCTATATGCTCAAGGGGCCTTGGTCACTCAGCAGTTTGAGTCCATTTCACCTGCTCCTTGTTGATCACTGGTAGCCTCAAAGCTAAGACTCCATGGCACACACAGGCTATATCAGGCTTTTTACTTCAAAATGGTTCCTCTCTGCAGAAGGACAGGAAAGCACACCGGCTTCCATCAATCAGCAAACAAATACTCCCGGAGTGCTTTCTAACTACCAGGTCTTAGGGATCTGTAGAGAACATGATAACAAAGCCCAGTGAACCTCGCAGTGTAAAAAACTTTCCAAATTTTCTCCCTCTCTGCTCCACATAAGTCTACAAGGCCTGGATCTATGTGGGAAATCCATGGAAATAAAATACCTTATTTTCATTCCTGGGTAGAGTTTCTATCAATATTATCACAAGACACTCCAGAAGTGCGTGAGATTTACAAATGACACCATGCTGCTGCAGGTGAAGCACACCTTCCTGCTGCTCTTGCTCTCTTCAAGCAGGGTCGCCCCTTCCCCTGGGACCCTGCTCTTTCCCTCCCTGCCATCTTGGCCATCACCATGTCCAGTCCCAGAAGGCATAGGGTCTGTGCCATGGGCTGCTCTGGACTCTCTTGCTTATTCCCCATCAGCTGAAGAGAAAGGCCAAGCTGACTAAGGCTGTGCAGCCCCTCAGACTGCATGAGGACATGACCCAGGGGAACCCAGGTGACACATGCCTTGTGGCAGGCTGGGGAAGAATGACCCCATCGGGCCTTTCAGCAACTAAACTGCAGGAGGTGCAGCTGACAGTGCAAGATGAACTAAAATGCAAATCAGCCCTCTATGTATATTCTGATGTCACTGATATTTGGAGACCCAAGGATTTTGGAGACCCAAGGAAAAAAAAAGACCAGTTTCAAGTTTAGGTGTCCACTGTCTATAAAGACAAAACCCAGGGAAAGAGGAGCTTGGTGGAAGAGATGACAGCGGCCTTATCCCCACGACTTGAGTCCAGAGTTTGGGAATCTGGGTTCCCCAGCATGGCAGGCTCTATCCACTCCCTGGGTAGATAGTAGCAAAAGGTGGGGAAATATGTTAGCTGAATGTGGTATTATCACTGCAGTATCTCTAAGCATGACTCAGAAAGTTTTGTGTAAGTTAAAACTGGCAAGTAAAGTTGTAGCCAGGCTAGAGTATCCTGGTCAGAAGGAGGCAGCCAGGCCCACCCTGCCCTGATCTCTGCTCACAGCTGCGTGACAGAAGTTACCCACTGTGGGGAGGTTCGAAGAGCACCAAGAGTGAGAAACCAACTCATTACATTCCATTTCTTCCCGCAAGTAGATTATGGGGGTCCTCTTGTGTGTTAGAAAATGATCCATGGCATTTTCTCCTATGGAAAAAATACGGGAAGAGCTCCAGTACTGTTCATGAATGTCTCGTACCTCCTGCCCTGGATAAAGAGCACCATGGGGCACTTCTAACAGCTGGTGTAAGATTGGCTTCCTGATAGTCTCTTCTGAAGCAGAAAAAGAATTCTGTGATCACAGGCCTTAAGGACCACACGGTGTTAATAAGTGGATCTCAAGAGTGAATGTGGCTGAGGTCCTGTTTATTCATTGAACCCTTTCAGGCTAGAGTATCCTGGTCAGAAGGAGGCAGCCAGGCCCACCCTGCCCTGATCTCTGCTCACAGCTGTGTGACAGAGGTGATTTCAAGGAGCAGCTGCACTGCTCCAGCAGCCCTCTGCTGGCCACTCTGCTTGTTGCTCCCACTTTTCTCCCCAGCCCTACCTCTTCCCTTAACTGTATTCAGTACAGCTGCTCACTGATTTTCAAGCACACTTTGCTTTAATGCTGCTGCCTTGACCTGGCCTCCCTCACTTTAGAGTCCCTTTCAGCCTGACCTGGCTTTGGAGTCCACGATGCCCCTACTGGCAGACTGCGTTTATAGCAACCTGAGAGCAAGACAGTCCAAAGCTGCTGGGCAAGAAGGATCACTTAGGTATCTATCAACAAACATCCTCTCTGGATGTGTCTTTTCAGTGCACACATAATAGGCTATGATCTCAATACATTTTACCGGTACATGTTACCAGTACATGTTACAATAACCCTGCCTACTGTCACAGATAAGTGATTACTGATAAGAAATTTCCTTTAAATATCTCTGCTTTCTCTCCTTCCAGCAACACAAGTCAGTTTAACCCAGAAAGACTTATCTTTGGTATCCACTAGAAATCTTATTTCAAAAAAATTAAACTCTCTGTCTTCTGTCTTGGTTGTACACGACAGTGTCATATGCTTGATATTCTGGCCTCCAGAAGAGCGGTGTGTGAGACAGAGATTCCCATGTCCTGAGATAGCCCATGTGTGGCCACTGGAGTATGGGTTTTGAGGTATGGGCAGGAACAGCCCAGCCAGGCTGAATTTCAGCCCACAAATGTGCAAAATGCCACAGATTAGATGTGAAACAGTTCTGACATAATGCCCTTATGTAGAATCCCATACCTTTCAAACAGTGCTGCTGAGGAGTTGTATGTGACACAAGACACACTCATAATAGCCTTGCTGAATCAAGTGAGACCAACATCAAAAACTTTCTGAATGGAACTCTAACATCTCAGGGACTGATAGCAGCAATTGGAAAATATGATTGCATCGATTTAGAAAGCTTCTGCACAGCAAAGGAAAAACCAGAGTGAAGAGTAGCTGTCCCTGAAATCCTGGGAGAAAACCCTCTTCTGACAGAGAGTAAATTTTCAAATATATAAAGATTCCAAAACCTTAATACCAGGAAAGAATACAGGCCAGAGGTGCTGGAGCAGACCTGTAATCTCAGAACTCAAGAAGCTGAGGCAGGAGAAGCACTGTGACTTCAAGGCCAGTCTTGGCTACATAGTGATTTCAAAGCCAGCCTGAACTGTATAGCAAGACCAAACGTAAAAAAAAAAAAAAAAAAACCCAATGGGTAAGTGGGCAAGTGAACTGAACAGATACTTCTCCAAGAGTACAAATGATTAATAAGTACATAAACAAATGTTCAACATCTTTAGCCATACAAGAACTAAAACTCAAAATTGCGTTAAGATTTCAACTAGCCCACTCACAATAGTTATGATCAAGAACACCAAAACAATATATGATTAAAGCACTTTGGGGGGCTGGGGATTTAGCTCAGCGGCAAAGCGCCTGCCTGGCAAGCGCAAGGTCGTGAGTTTGGTTCCCGGTACCGGAGAAAAACCAAAAAAAAAAAAAAAAAAAAAAGATTAAAGCACTTTGTCAGTATTGCCACTATGGAAGTACATATAATAGTTCCTCAAAAAACTAAACACTACATCATAGAATAGAGGTACTATAGATCCAGCATACTTGAGAGATAGCTGCACACACATTTACTACAGTGCAATTCACAATAGCTAAGCTGTAGAAACAACCTTGACACTAAATCAACTGATTAATGTATAAAGAGATTATGAAATCATTAATGGAATGATTAAGCATGTTAAGCAAAATAAGTCAGAATCAAAGTGACCGATATAACTGTCTTCTCTCCAATGTCTCTCCAATGTGGAATCTAAATAAAATGGCATGAAAGTAGAAGAGATAGTATGGAAGAAGAGGAAAGAAAGGGGGAAGGGGAGCTAGAGGTGGAGGGGAAGTGGTCAAAGTATTTCACATGCATATGCTCATCACGCAGTGCAATGCATACAATAATAAAAGACAGAGGAATCCCTGTTCACAGTGGTCAGCTGCATAATGAGATTAAGGCTGACTTGTTTCTTCTTGGGTTTTTAATTTATTCTATATTCTTACTTCTCCAATAATTAAATATTTTAAAAATATTTTGTCAAAAAGATGCATTAAGTGAGTTGGTACATGTTACAGTAACCCTGCCTACTGTCACAGATAAATTTTTACCAATAAACTTTAACCTAGTAGTCTATTTGTTGCTCACCCACAGTCTAAAATGAATGTTCTCAATGAGTACTTGTCCCTTTTTACTCTCAACTGTCCTGCTTTGCACAATAAATTACACAATCACCTCTGATTAAGGGACCCAGGCTCAGTCCCCCAAAAGGTGGCTTCCCAGTTTCTCAAATTTATCTGCTTCAAAGGTGGGCAACACGGGTCTGGATGGCCAGGCACAGGAGAATGTGCTGGTTCAGGTCTTGAAGGAGCCCACTCATTTCTACCCATCCATTTGTGACAACACTCCACAGCCCACTAACCTCAGATGAGGCTGGGCAGGGGAGACCTATAGTTCACCTGTGTCCCTTGGAAGGAAAGGGAATGGTTTTTGCTAAACTGCTAGCTTTGCTCTATGGCAGTGGTCCATAGTATTTGTCATTTATAGAGATGCGTGGCTATACATTGTTTTCTTCTTATAAAAGGAATACATTTCCATTACAGCAATACTAGAAAATAAAAAGGTGAAAATCAGAAAAATAAAATTATTCTTTTAGATGTTGCTCTTTTCCACCAACAAAATTCCTATCACGTTGTGTCCATCGTTTTACATTTCACATTTTCCACTTAACATGAGAGGATTCAAATTTATCTATGCCACTAAGTCGTCTCCTAAAACAACACTTTCACTGGTCTGAGACAAATCATTGCATGAATGCATCATCATCTATGTTTCTATTTGCCCATCGTTGAATATTTGGATTGGCTGAGCATTTTAGCAAGAAGGTCTCAGGGTATATGTCCACCTCATCCTCTTTTGTTATGACACAGGAGGACCTACCTGGGGCGCACACGATGGGCAGGCAGGAGTAATGGTGTAGAAAAATACAAAGCAACAGTGAGAATACCAGCCAGCCCTTGGCAAATTAGGTGAACCAGAGCTGTGTGCTTCAGCACAAGGACACATGAAATAGAAGTGGGAAGGAGGGCTGCCCTTTTTTAAAATGTCTCCATGAGAACTCCACCAACAAAAGACTACTCCACCCGCACATCCAAAGGCCAAGATCAGCCCCATACCAAGCACAAATCCACCTGCAAACCTGGCTTGAGAAGAAATTTCTGAAATCTGACTTGGATCTGCTGCAGACTTCTAGACACCAGATGAATTTTATGACTTTCATTTTTCTCTGTTGATCTGATTCTTTTTCCTTCTTCCATCCAGTTGGGATTTTTTTCATTGCTCTGGTTTGTCTTGTCAGTTTTTGTTTCTCTTTATGGCTTTTTTTCCTTTTTCTCTCCTTTTTTCTTTTCTCCTCATGACCTAGATCTCTTCTTTTTCTTTCATTTTCTTCTACTCAACATCTTCCTCTTTCATCCACTGTCTCAGTTTGTTTTATAAGATTTTCTTGTGAATAAACACTGTCTCTTCTTTTTCTGGTTCCCTTCAATAGTCCTTGGCTTTCTCTTCCATTCTTCCCTCTTGAGTACTATAGATTTCCAACAGTTAGGTGATCTTCCTTTGCCCTCCATCCTTGCTCTACCTATGTTTCACCTCTTTCATCTCTCTAGCCTGTCTTCACTCCTCTGAAATCCCTGCCACAACAGGGTAAATTCCCCTACTAAGTGGAAAATCATTGCATGCAAGTCCTGCTATAACATGGATTTTGTTATCTAACTACAGAAATCATGAACAATCTTGGATAACAAAGGCAAGGCAGAGGGCATTACAATGCGTGACTTCAAATCATAGTACTAACCTACTAACCTGAGATAATATCAGCACGCTATTGGGAAAAATACACCTGAGGATAAGTTGGAAAACAATAGAACATATAGGTGCAACCCCAAAGAAACTCAACAATCTCATCTTTCAAAAAGGTGCAAAACATGTTCACTGGGAAAAATATAATATCTTTCATAAATGCTACTGGAAGCACTGGCTTTCCACATGCCAAAGACTAAAACTAGAACCATGTCTACCATCATGCACTAAATTAAACTCAAAATCGCTCACAGATCTAAATATTAAACCAAAAACACTAAATTTACAGGAAGAAAAAGTAGGTAGAAATCTTGAACACATAGGTGTAGGCAGACTTCATGAACAAAACCCAAACTGCACAGAAAATACTCCAAAAAATCAACAAACAGGATCTCACCTTGTTAAAAAGCTTCAATGAGACAAAAGAAGTCATAGATAAACTAAAAAGAAAACCCCACAGAGTGGGAAGAAATTATAGCTTTTGTCTCTCAAACAAAGGACATATCTCCAGCATATATAAAGAACTGAAAAAAATCAAGGCCCAGAAATTCAAAATGCAATCCACAAATGGGCATTTGAGAGGAATACAAACTTCTCAGATAAAGAAATACAAATGACAAACAAATACATGAAAAAGTGTGCATCATCATTGATTATTTGAGACATGGGAATTAAAACAACACTGAGATTTCATCTCACTCCAGAAAGAGTGGCTACCATCAAGAAATCAACCAAGAACAAATACTGGCAGGGCTGTGGGGAAAAAGAAATCCTTCTTCACTGTTGGTGAGACTGCAGACTGATGCAACCACTGTAGAAATCAGTTTGGACATTCCTTTGAAAAGTAGGATTACAGTTCCTGTTTGATTCAGCTATTCCCCTTCTGGGCATTTTGTCACAAGAATTAAAAACATCCTACAACAATGATATATGTGCTCCTACATTTGTAACAGCACAATCTGTAAAAGCTAAATTTTGGAAACAATCCAAATGTGCATCAACCAAGGAATGGATAAAAAACCGTGTGATTTTCTTTATGTAGTAGAGTACCACTCAGCTATAACGGATACATTTGAGACTTTTATAGGTAAATGGATGCAACTCGAGACCATACTCATAAAGGAAATAAATCAGACCCACTTATGTAAGCATCACACTGTTTCACTACTATGAGAACCTAAACGAGTAAATAAGATCCAAAATGTACAATAGATATTGTGAAATGGAAAGAAACTGTTCAAAAGAAAACAGAAACTGTGATGGGGAAAAGGAAAAAGAAAGGAAGGGAAAAGGAAAAAATGCCTATGTATGTGAAATAGATCATTAAGATAGTTATACAGTTAGTTTCTCTTAGCTGAGTGAAAAGAAAGTTTGATACTAATATTTGTTGAACAATATTTCATGCCTTTGTCTTGTACTACTGTGAAGAGCACAATACACAGTGTATTAATTATTGTTACTCCTACTTATTTTGAAACTGTTAATATTTTTAAATTTTCTCTTTAAAATGCAAAAATTAAAACTAGAACTCCCATATAAACCATCTATATCATTTCTTGGCATAGAACCAAAAGAATTAATATTAGTGTACTACCGAGATACTTTGAACACCCATGTTTATTACAGCACAATTTACAATAGCCAAGATATAAAACCAGTGCAGGAAGTATCACTCAGTGGTAGAATTCTTGCCTTGCATGTGCAAGGCCCTTGTTTCAGCATTCAGCACAGAAATAAAAGATATATAACCAGCATAGATGCCAATAAGCCAACAAATGGATTAATAAATTGTGATGTATGTGTACAATGGAATATTATTTGACCGTAAAGAAGGATGAAATCATGGTCCCATGGATGGAACTGAAGATCATCATGTTAGGTGAAAATATGCAGTTTCAGAAGGACAAATATTCTATGCTTTCCCTAATGTGTGGAATCTAAAAAAATGACATGCCAGGACAAGGGAGACTATTGTTTGACCACAGAAAGGAAATAAAGACAAGCGGGAAGAGCTTTTAATGAAGGCAATATGGTGGATGGAAAAAAGAGTTATTAAGTATGTCATTAAGATATTATCACGTTGAGATAGCAGTGTGCCCTATATAGTACATCATGTGAAACAGCAGGTGACAAAATACTATATATGACCATTGTCAACATTTTTTATTTTCAAAAGTGCATTAATGTATACAGATAAGAAATCTTGGGGCTGGGGATTTAGCTCAGCGGCAAAAGCGCCTGCCTGGCAAGCGCAAGGTCGTGAGTTCGGTTCCCGGTACCGGAGAAAAACCAAAAAAAAAAAAAAAAAAAAAAAAAACAACAAAAAGAAATCTTTGAGACTGGTATTCACTGTTTTAATGTCTCTGAGAATGAGATGCGGAGCACATTTTTCTCTTTGTTTAAGACTATTATTAACTTGTGCTGTTATAGAACATTGTAAGCAGAAGGAATCAAAACTGCTGTGTGTGAGGTTGTTGATACATTTATTGCAGTAATCACTCACAATGTATAGCTAGCTCACAACGTGATGCTGTACCACTTAAATCTATGTGACTTTCTCCATTATATTGAATAAAAACATTAAGAATTTTTATGTCTGCCTGGTGAATTAAACTGATTAGGCTTATGGAATGAGTACATATATATATCCTTTAAAATGCTATTGCCTTAAAATCAGTATTTTCTGTTATTTCTTCACCTATAGTGGTTTTCTTTGGACCACTATATCTAGGTCTATTTTCATGCTATTTTTAAATTGTTAAATATATTACACATAGCACGTATTATGTTTTGTGTTATCCCCAAACTGATTATCATGAACTTGTACTCCAGCGTTTAGAATATTGATGTTTATACAGTTATTGATATAGTTACTTTTAAAGTCTACTCTTTATGCTTTGTACTTATCCACCTGTTCTATGGAGGCTTACTTTTTGGTTTACTTAGTTTGTTTGTTTGTTTATTTTAAAGATCATTTTTAGGCATAGCAAATCTTTCAAATTTTAAAGAGCAGTTTTAGATTCATAGCAAACTGGAGAGGAAAAACAGAGATTTCCCTCAAATCTCTGACCTCACACACTGCAACCTCCCTCACTCCCAACATTTTCTCCCATTGTTATACTTCTGACAATTGACAATAACACAGTACAATAATTCTACTATTAAGAGTACATCCTGAAAACAGAACCATAAGTGCATGCAGGGACACACAAATGCATAGACACACACAGCATACACTGAATTTTCACCATAAAGATCCACGTTCCAATGTTATTCAAAATTATCAGAAATTAGAAACAGTTTGAATAATATCAAACAGGAAGACTTAGTCATAGTATTTCACATAATATAGTGTTATGAAAACCTAAGGTTTAATTTTAGAAGCCATAGAGAAAATGAGGCTAAAAACACTAAGTGGTTATTTGCATCTTGTCACTGTCTGAAAAGAATATCAATAAAATGTAAAGAAAACATTTTACCTTAATAGGTTGGTAATAATTTACCAGAATAATAATCACTGTGTACAGCTTGCATGTGAATGAATGTCTATCGAAACCTTTTGGATTCCAACTGGAAATACATACAGTAAGTTAAAAATGAAAGTACACGTTAAAGTACCAAACATTTTCTGTGCTTACCCTCAAAAGTAGACAAGAATATGAACGCTATTCCTAGGAGCACCATACACACTAAAAGGAAAGAGAGAAACCTGATATGAAGGAAAAGGAAAATCACTGAATTGAAATATGTTCATATGGTACCTCTTAGGGACAAAATAAAAGTAGCCACTTAAAATGATGATAGAAATTAATACAACCTGGTAGTCATATGTGATTCAGTAGCAAAAAAACTTACAAAATCTTATGTGAAGCAAGACCTCCTCTTTATTTTTCTGTCTTCTCTGCAAGGAGGAGAAATAAAAGCCTAGGCAAAGTGCACATATTTCTTCTCATCAGGGCAGTGAGGAATATTGGAAGCTAGGAAGCTGAGGGGCTGCTTACTTCCCCCATTCTCCACCTGTCTCTTAAACCCATGCTGTTTTCCAACCTGATTCAACACTCTGGATCATTTAGAGCTCATGTGTAGAAATGTTTGACTTACCTTCTGGTTTAAAGTGAGTAAAAAGAGATGGTCTTGGATCTAATTTAAAATATATAATACAGTAAATATATATGAATATCAAAGCCTTTTCATATTTTGGTTATAACTTTTCTAAGTGGGCAACATGAGCATTCAGCTAGTAGGACATTTGGCCTTCTTTAATGAAATTAAAGCTTCCATATCTTGCTTAATGGACGTGGTTACATTTCTTAGCAAGTTCTCAAGATATTCATCAGAAATTTTTGATATTATTTTACTCCCTGTGCTTCATCTTGTAAACCATTGTTTACAAATGTTCTGTGTGAGTTAGCACTGCACTGTCCCCTCACCTAGAGAGTTCCACTGTGACTTACACAGTCTGTGCTGAGCACTCTGCAATCAAGTCTGAAAACTATTGCTGAATATCACGTCATAATGCTAACGTATATGATCTCTGTTGGATGCTGTCCACAACTGTATGCAGCTTGCAGGATATGTGTTGCCCACATGTGCTTTACAGGATTGCCCAACCTAGCTTTGCCTTTCAAAGTGACCTTTGTCTCAGCCAGTGACTCCCATCTCTTCTTCACACAAGGTTCTCTGAGCTCATATTTGTTCTACTGATTCTTTTCCAGTGGGCTAGCAGGGATTTTAATTCAAGTAGATCTTCTCTCTGTTTCACACCTTGGCTGAGAGGGATTCTAAGAAGCCGGTAATTGCTGGCTCCAGAACAGAGTCTTAGACAATAAGCAGGCAGGACCTTTCCCAGAGCCCTCAGTTCCATTTCATAGCTGTGCAAGTGAAGGCCTCATATCTAGCCCAACAGCTCTCACCAGCTCAGGATCCACTGAAAAGGTCACTCTCTCAGCAACTTCAGGTGCTGGAGGCCCAAAAGCAAGGATGGTGGCATCATCCACACCTTCACAAATTCAGAGCAATATGAGATGGATCCTATGCCTTGTTTTTCACTCAGGCTAATCAGATTAACATGAGTCTGTCTAGGAAACCCACATAAGTGGAAATTGTTTAATAGCATTCATATTTCTTACACTTATAATTTTCATGAGCATTGTCACATTTTAACTTAGTATAGTAAGTATGGAACTGGAAACAGTGTGTAGCCCTTCTGCAGGGAGATAAAACAACCAGAGCAGTCACATTTTATGGTTTACCTCATGGGGTAGAGGGGTTAGTGCAAACTGTAACAAGGAAGACATACCATACACAATTAGATTTTTTAAATACCACTAGATTCAAAGAAGCTCACGTAGTAGCAGAGAAATGGAAAATATCCTCTCACCCACAAACTATAACAGTTAATGTTACATTTTTAATTTCAACTCCAAAATGACCTTCAAGTCATCTGGTTCTTACTTGCCAGGCCAAAATTGTGATATGAGACAATTTGATGACACAGTCTTCCTGTTTTGGGGCCAGTCTTGGCTCAGGCATAACCAGCAGCCACTCCCTGCCAGTCTTTATGCCAATCTGGAGTTTTCTGTTGTGCATCAAGTTTAGCTACACTTGTGCACAAGTGCCCCTCACCAAAAATATTCACAGACCTCCAATACTTAACTTTTTTTCACATTGCAGAAATACTATCTTCTAGGTTCCTGCCACCCTTGCATCTTGTCACTCATGAAGATCTTGGTAGCAGAATATCTTAATGATCCTGCCCATGTTCATAGTGAGGACAAAGCAGCTGACTTGGGAACTTTACTTGCATGGCAGAATTGCTACTGAGATAAGGATGTTCCTGATCATATTTGGAAAGCAAAAAGAGAAGACACACAAAGGAAATCATATATCAGCAGTACACATAAAAATGCACAAATATAAATGGGCATGCATGTTTTATGTTTGTGATCATACAGAAATACCTACTAAAATGCATACATGTTGTCAGAGAAGAGCTGCACCTCTGACAGCTTCAAGAACTCGGGTGAGCTGCTGCCCTGCCCCACACATGAGCTTGGTGCCAGGTAGAAACCCAGACAGCTTTAGGGTCCCACTCCCCTCCCTTCCCTTCCTCCCCTCTTCCCCTTTCGGAGCGAAGCTGCATCTCGGATGGCTTTGGGAACTCAGGTGAGCTGCTGCTGACCCCACACACAAGCTTGGGACCAGGTAGAAACCCAGAAAGCAGAGGGGCTGAATCCCAGACATCTTCAGGAAGCCCAGTGAGGTGCAGCGGCACCTCTCTGACCAGCGTGCAAGGCAAGCAGAACCCTGGGCACACTTTGGGGCCTCAGTGGCTACTGGCCACACCCATAGTGTGTCTGTGGGGGCTGGGCCGAACGACAGACACCTTTAGGAAACGGTGAGCCACTCTGGTGCCTGCCCCACTAGTGTGTGAGGCACGTGGAGCCCTGGACAACTTCTGGGCCCTTGATGGTCACTGCGAGAACAACACACACACACACACACACACACACACACACACACCCCGGGAGCTCAGCTGAAAGCCAAACAGAGTCAGCGGCTTTGGGGAATCCAACCTCACCCTCCTCTTCCAGGTGGGAAGCAGGCTCTGTCCTGGGCAATATCAGAAACCTCCATGAACATGATCTGCATCCCATCACTCTTGTGGAAGCTGGGGTGAACCCTAGACAGTCTCAGGAACTCTGGTGAGCTTCCCCCACCCTTCCCACACACGACTGGGAGCCAAATGAATGCAAGAAAGGTCGGGAGCATCTGGGACCCCACCTTGCCAACACTCACCAGCACAGGGGCTGCACTGAGCACTGTGGATCTGCAGACTCTCTCCCTGCCACTCACACACAATCAAGAGAGTGATGCTGCACTTCAGGAAGCCCCTGGATCTTCAAAAATGACAATATGAAGGAGCAAAATGCAATCCCAGACCTCCACACCACACAAGACAAGTCCAGGAGACGTCAACACAGAACAGCCTGGAAGTCATACACCTGAAATTTCTGAAATGATAACAACTGAAGTAAAGAAACAACTCCATCAGGCCATAGAAGACATTAGATCAGAAATAATGGTTCAGGTGAGAAAAGAAATGACAACAATAACAAAAGAAATGTTCAGCATATTCAAAGATAACATAGACAAGAAAATAGAAGAGCATAGACAATGCAGGGAAACTTTCAGGGAACAATATAGAAAAGAACTAGAAGATATGAAACAGATGCAAACAGATATCCAAGAACTTAAAAATTTCATTGAAAGCTTGCAAAACTGCCTGAATGAAGCTGAAGATAGACTTTCAGAACTTGAAGACAGCACTGCCACTAATGAACATGAAATAAGGGATCTCTTAAAAACAATAAGGAACCAGGAAATAACAATTCAACAACCACAAGATGAGACAAAGAAAAACAATGTCAGGGTAGTAGGTATTCATGAAACAGGAGGTGTCAAAACAAATGACATAAAAAGACTATTTGCAGAAATAATAGCAGAAAATTTCCCAGGCATGGAAAAAAATCAAACATCCAGATAATTGAAGCATATACAACTTCAGGTAATCATAACCAAAATAAATCTACCCCTAGACATATAGTGATCAAGATCCCAGCAACTCAAAAAAGCTCGGAATATTAAGAGCTGTTAGAGAAAAGAAACAGATCACCTATACAGAAAACCCTATCAGAATCACGGCAAACTTCTCAACACAAAATCAAGGCAAGAAGAGCTTGGAGTGAAGTATTTCAGGTACTGAAAGAAAACAGCTTCCAACCCAGATTGATGTACCCTGCAAAATTATCTTTCAGATTCAATGGAGAAATAAAATATTTTCATGATAAAGAACAACTGAAGAAATTCATAAACACCAAGCCAATCCTATAAAAAGTACTAAAATATATTCTAGAAAGAGATAAAACAGACCTCAACTTCAAGAACAACAACAAAAAAAGGAAACACCAAGCAGAGCAAACAATTAAACAGAGTGGAAAAGGAGTATACAACAGCAGGAAAATGGCATGACAAATATAAGCCAGTACATTTCAATTATAACCATTAATTTAAATGGTCTCAAGGCATCAACCAGAAAAAGCAGACTAGCAGAGTGGATTAGGAAACAAAACCCAACTATTTGCTGTATACAAGAATCACATTTAACTCAAAAGGAAATTCATAGACTGAAAATTAAAGGATGGAAAACAGTACTCCATGTGACTCCATGTTATTTTCTGGAACCCAGAGAAAAGTGGGTGTAGCTATTCTGCTTGCAGACAATGTGAACTTCAAACGAAGAACAATCAAAAGAGAAAAAGAAGGTCACTACATACTTGTGAGAGGGAAGCTTCAAGAGGATAACAATCTCTTCAAGAAGAGATAACAATAGTAAGCATCTATGCACCAAATATAGGAGCACCTACTTATATAAGACAAATTTTAACAGACATGAAAAATGAAATAAGCACCAACACAATCATAACAGGGGAATTTAACACACAATTGTCACAAAGAGATAGATCAACTAGACAAGAAATTGGGAAAGAAATAACAGAACTTAACCAAACTTGTGAACATATGGACTTAGTAGACCGTTACAGAGTGTTCCACCCAACAGCATCAGTATACTCATTCTTCTCAGCTGCACATGGGATGTTATCTAAAATAGACCATATACTAGTACATAGAACATGTTTAATTAAATGCAAAGGAATTGAAATTATCCCATGTATACTATCAGACTATAGTTCAATGAAGTTGAAAATTAATTACAAAAAAAAACACAAAAGCTCCTTAAACAGATGGAAATTAAATAACATCCTCCTGAACAACCAATAGGTCACAGATGAAATCAAAGTAGAGATTAAACACTATTTATAATCAAACAAAAATGGAGAAACAACCTACAGGAACCTGTGGGATGCAATGAAAGCAGTCCTCAGAAGGAAATTCATGGCAGTGAACTCCCACCTCAAGAAAACAGAACAAGCACAAATAAACAATCTTATGCTGCACCTCAAGTTCCTAGAAATAGAGTAGTCAAACCCAGAGCCCAAAGAAGGCAGAAAATTATAAAGCTCAGAGCAGAAATTAATGCAATGCAGACTAAAAAACAATACATAGAATTAATCTGAGTTGGTTCTTTGAAAGAATAAGTAAAATAGATAAATCCCTAGCCAACCTTATTTTGAAAAGGAAAGAAAAAACTGAAATACATGCAATAAGGAATGAAAGGGGTGAAGCCACTAAGATCCTGAAGAAATTCAGATTATCAATGCCTACTTTGAAAATCTTTACTCTCATAGAATGTAAAATACAGAGGAAATGGACAGATTTCTAGATACATATGAATTACAAAAGAAGAATGAAGAAGATATAAAAATCCTGAGTAACTCAATATCAACCAGTGAAATTGAGAATGTAATTAAAAATTTGCCAATAAAGAGAAACCCAGGTCTGGCCGGATTCACAGCTGAATTTCACAAGGAATTTTGCAAAGATTTAACACCAATTCCTTTCAAACTCTTTAATGAAATTGAAAGGGAAGGAATGCTCCCCAACTCATTCCTGCAGGCAAGCATTATCCTGATACCAAAACCAGAGAAAGATCCAACCGAAAAAGAGAACTACAGGCCAGTCTCCCTAATGAATATAAATGCACAAATTCTCAATAAAATACTAGGAAACAGAATACAACAAGTCATCAAGAAGGTTATACACCACAACCAAGTAGTATTCATACCAGGAATGCAGGGATGGTTCAATATATGCAAATCAATCAATGTAATACACCATGTCAATACGGCCAAGGACAAAAATCACACAATTATCTTGACTGATGCAGAAAAAGCCTTCAATAAAATCTAACACTTATTCATGGTGAAAACCCCACAGAAAATAAAACTAGATGGCCTTCACCTCAAGCTGATCAAAGCCATCTATGATAAATCAATCACTAACATCGTACTAAATGGTCAAAAATTGAAAGTTTTCACTTTAAAATCAAGAACAAGACAAGGATGTCCACTGTCACCACTCCTATTCAATAGAGTTCTGGAAATATTGGCTACAGCAATTAGACAAGAAAGAGAAATAAAAGGAATAAGGATAGGCAAGGAAGAAGTGAAATTGTCATTATTTGCAAATGACATGATTCTCTAAATAGAAGACCCCAAAACCTCCATGAAAAGGCTGATGGATTTAATAATCAAATTCAGTAGCATAGCTAGATACAAAGTTAACTCTCAAAAATAAATAGCATTCCTGCACACAAGTAACAAACAGACTGAGGGAGAAATTACGGAAACCACCCCTTTCACAGTAGCATCTAAAAAGCTGAAATACTAAGGAATCAATCTAACAAAACAAGTAAAAGATCTATACAGTGAAAATAATAGTACTCTGAAAAAAGAGATCAAAGAGGATATCTGAAAATGGAAAGATATTCCTTGTTCATGGATAGGAAGAATGACCATTGTGAAAATGACCATACTCCCAAAATTGTTGTACAGATTCAATGCAATCCCAATTAAAATACCACTAGTACACCTCAGAGATCTAGAGAAAACATTCCTAAAGTTCATCTGGACCAAGAAGAGGCCTAGAATAGCAAAAGCAATCTTGAGAAATAAAAGAAAGGCAAGAGGCATCACAATTCCTGACTTAAAATTATATTACAAAGCCACTGTGATTAAATCAGCATGGTACTGGCAAAAAACAGACCTGAAGATCAATGGAACAGATTAGAAGATACAGATACAACTACAAACACACTCAGTCACCTTTTCTTTGACAAAGGGGCCAAACATGTTCAATGAAAGGAACATAGCGTCTTCAATAAATGGTGCTGGAAAAACTGGCATTCCACAGGCTGAAGAATAAAACTAGACCCATGTCGTTCATCACGCACTAAACTAAAGTCAAAATGGAACAAAGATCTAAATATTAAAACAGAAACATTAAATTATTGGAAGAGAAAGTAGGTAAAAATCTTGACAACATTGGGGCAGGCAGAGAGTTCATGAACAAAAACCAAACTGCACAGGAAATACTTCAAAGAATCAACAACTGGGATCTCATTTTATTGAAAAATTTTTGCACATTTAAAGAAATCACCAGTAAAGTGAAAAGAAAACCCACAAATTGGGAAGAAATTTTAGCCAACTGCCCCTCAGACAAAGGACTTCTATCTAGGACATATAAAGAATTAAAAAAAAAATCAGGCCCCCCAAATTCATAGACCCAACCCAAAAAAAGGGCTTCTGAGATGAATACACACTTTTCTAATGAAGAGATACTAATAGCAAATAAATACATGAAAAAATGTTCAGCATCACTGGTCACTGAAAAAATGCAAATTAATACAACACTGAGATTTCATCTCATCCCAGAAAGAATGGCTATCAACAAGAAATCAACCAAAATAAATGCTAGAGAGGCTGTGGGGAGAAAGGAACATTATTCCACTGTTGGTGGGAGTGTAGATTGGTGAAACCACTGTGGAAATCAACTTGGAGGTTCCTCACAAAACTAGGATTGGAAGTCTCATTTAACCGAGCTACTCCCCTCCTGGGTATTTTCTCAGAAAAATTAAAGATCATACCACAGTGATATATGTGCATCCATGTTTATAGCACCACAATTTGTTATAGCTAGATCTTGGAAACAACCCAGATGCCCATGCACTGAAGAATGGATAAAAAAGACGAGGCATTTCTACACAATGGAGTATTACTCAGCTAATAAAAAAGATCAACTTGAGGCTTTTGTAGCTAAATGGATGCAACTAGAGACCATACTCATAAGTGAAATAAATCGGACCCAGATGGGTAAACATTATATTGTCTCCTTTGCGTAGGGTCCTGAAAGACTAGGTAAAACTCAAAATGGACAATAGATGATAGGAAAGAGAAAGAAATTGCTCAAAGGAAGGAATGACTGGGATGAGGGAAAGAAGAAAAAAGAAAGAAGGAAGGCAAAATATGAATATATACATGAATAGCTGCAATAACTGTATTGCTAATGTCTGATGGTGTATTGCAATAAACAGTTAATGATTACAATTTTGAATGTTCTGATTGATTGTGCATGCTTGTGCCTGGTGGTCAGAGCAAGTGATTTGAAGGTAACAATATGCAATGGAATTATAATGGTGAACTCCTACCATTTTGTTTAGTGAAACTCTGTATTATCTCTACTGTTTATTGAAGAATAGTTTTCTTATTCCCTTTAAAGGTTTGAGCAATCTTTCATTTTTACAACGGGTAATCTGATCAATGTAGTTGAGGATAGTGATATGTGATGTAACAACCACTGTTGATTCGTATCATTTTGTCTTGAGACCCTGTATCAATTTGAATGTTCTAGCATTGATTTGTTTATGTTTGTGATACTGGTATGCTGTTACTGTTCTATTTCTTTTTTTGTTTCTCATTTACTACACTCGTTAAAAGAAAAATCTAAAAAAGGCATACATGTGTGATAAAACATATGAAAATGTATAGATATACAGGTAGTTATAGAGTGATATTGTATATTGAAATTTAGAGATATAGACAGATGTCAAAAAGCCACCTTGAGTTCACTTCTGGAAGGTTGCTTAGAGATGGGAATTCACAGTGAGCTGTCTAGGACTCTGAGACCTCTGAATCCAACCCTACCACCATTGTGTGAAGGTCACTGTCAACCCAGGAAGCCTCAGGAAAGACCCTGAATCCCAGACACCTAGGAAGATTTGAAAATGACAAAAAAAGGAAAAAAATGCAATCTCAGACCTTCACCCACCAAGAACAAGTCCAGGTAACATCAACATGGAAGAACATGGAAGTCACACACCTGATATTTCTGAAATGTGAGGAAATGAAATAAATGACAAACTACATCAAGTTATATAGGAAACCAGAACAAAAATAATCACTCAGGTAAAAAAGAGAAGTGACAACCATATTGAACTAATTACAAAGCACATAAAAAGAAGACATGCATAAAAAATATAGGACAACAGAAACATGATGGAAACCTTGCAGGAGCAGTATAGGAAAGAAGTAGAATACATGAAACAGATTCAAAGGTATATGCGGGAAATTTAAAATTCCATTGAAAGGTGGAAAAACGTTCGAATGAAATGAAAGTTAGGTTTTAAGACCTTGAACACAGCAATGCAGCTAGTGATCCGAAAGGAAAGCTCTCTTAAAAATACCAAAGAACAGCAAATAACAATTCAAACACTACAACATGAGCCAAAAGATATAAGATTGAGAGGTGCCAACAAAATTACAGGAGGCAACATGAATGACATGAAAAGATCATTTGCAGAGTAACAGCAGAAAATATCCCAAGCATGGGAGAAGAACATGGCATACAGTTAATTGAGGCATATACAATTCCAATTAGCCATAATCAAAATAAATCTACACCTAGACACACAATGGTCAAGATCCCAGCAATTCAACAAAAGAACAAAATACTTAAAGCTGTCAGAGAAAAGAAACATCACCTATGAAGGAAAACGCATCAGAATCATGACAGATTTTACTACAAGAATGATCAAGTCAAGAAGTTTGGAGTAAAGTATTTCAGGATTTGAAAAAAACCAACTTCCAACACAGATTGCTGTACCCTGAAAAATTATATTGCAAAATTCATGGAGGAATAAGATACTTCCATGTGAAAGACCAACTGAAGGAATTCATGACCGTCAAACCAGCCCTACAAAGAGTACTGAAAGATATTCTACAAAGAGATAAAAATGACCACAATTTCAAAAGCAACAGTACAAACGAACCACCAAGAAAAGTAAGCAATGAAACAGAGGGGGAAAGTACAGAACTAACAGTGGGATAATGACATGACAAGGTAAGTTAACAAGGCCATTAGCCAGGCACCATGAGAACTTGGACTGGCAGTGCACACCCCATGGTTATTACCAGTTATGTGTTAGGCTGGGTCAACATCAGCCAGCCTGTCTGGGAAGTCGGACTGATGGCCCATGCTCTGTGGACATTGTGAGTCATGTCTGAGTCCAGGGAGACATTTACCAGTCATGAGGGGAACTCAGACTGGATCCCCACACCCCACAGACATTGTGGATTACACCTGAAGCCCAGGGAGCACATAGACATTCACCTGGGGAACTCAGAGAGATTTTCAAAGTTCCACTGACATCATGAATTGTGCCCAAGGCCCTAAAGAGACAGATACTCCACATCAGCTGCCTGAGGTCCTCAACCCAGCACCACATATCCCTCTGACATTGAGGGTTAGCCTGAGGGTTGGACACCCTCAGTCAACCAACGGGGACCCTAGTCCTAAAGGCCAGTACTCCCTTGCCATTGAGGCTCTCACCTGGGCTATGCATTCCATCAACTGTCTGGAGATGAGAGACCAGATATGACACCTCCTGCTGCCACTGTGGGGCAAGATTGACAACCAGGAAATCTAGAGGGCCTAGAGACCTTCCAGTGAGCTATGTAGGAATGATGAAGTGCAGCACTTTGCCTCTGACATACCCAATGACAAGACAAAGGACTAAAAAGCAATCTCAGAACTCCACCTCAACCAGAACAAGTCTAGGAGACATTGACATAGGAGAACTCCAAAGTCTTACACCTGAAATCTCTGAAATGATCACAACTGAAGTAAAGAAACAACTCCATAAAGCCATAGAAGTAACCAGATCAGAAATAATCTCTCAGGAGAAAAATGAAATGATAGTAATGAAAGAATTGCTCAGCACATCTAAAGAGGACATACATAAAGAAAGATGAGATGGAAACATTAAGTGAACAACATAGGAATGAACAACAATGCATGAAACAGATTCATACAGATATCCAAGAAAGTAAAACCTCCATCAAGAGCTGACAAATTCACTTAATTGAAGCTGAAGATAGACTTTCGATCTTGAAGAGAGCATTGTAGCTAATGACCATGAAAGGAAAGACCTCTTTAGAATTACAAGGAACAAGGAAATAACAATTCCAGAGCTGAAAGACGATGCAAAGAGAAACAATGTAACACTAATAGGCATCAACCAAAGAGCAGAAGTCAACACAAATGACATAAGAAGAATATTTGCAGAAGGAATAGGACAAAATTTCCTAACTATGAAGAAAGAATCTGCCATACACTAAGTGAGGCATATAAAACTCCAACAGTCCATGACCAAAATAAAACTACGCCCAGACATATAATAATCACAATCCCAGAAATCCAGCAAAAGGATAGAATATTAAAGGCCGCTAGAGAAAGGAAACAGATCACCTATAAAGGAAAGCCCATCAGAATCACGGAAGATTTCTCAACACAAACCACCAAATCAAGAGGAGCTTGTAGTGAAGTATTCCAGGTCCTAAAATAAAACAACTTCCAACGCAGACTGATGCATCCTGCAAAGCTACCCTTTAAATTTAATGGAGAAATAAAATATTTCCACAACAAAGAACAACAGAAGAGCTTCATGAGTGCCAAACCAACCCTACAGAGAGTACTAAAAGATATTCTAGAAAGAGATAATAATGACCACAATTTCAAGGAAAACAATAGAAAGGAACCACATAGCAGAGAAAACATGAAACAGAGAGCAAAAGTAGGAAACTGACAAGTAAATAACATGACAAAAACAAGCCAGCACATAACAGTTCTAACCATTAGTCTAAACGGTCTCAATTCATCAATCAAAAGAAACACACTGGCAGAGTGGATCAAGAAACAGAATCCAACAATACACTGTATACAAGAAACACATTCAACTCAAAAGAAAATTCATATACTAACACTCAAAAGTTGGAAAACAATTCTCCACGTAATAGGAACTCAGAAAACATCAGCGGTAGCTAATCTGATTGCGCACAATGCAAACTTCAAACCAAGAACAATCAAAAGAGATAAAGAAGACCACTACTAACTTATCAGGGGAGAACTTCAAAAGGAAGAGATAACAACCACAAATATGTATGCACCCAATATGGGGTGCCCAACTATATAAAACAAACCTTAGTAGACATGAAAAACCAAATAACTAATAACACTATTGCCATGGGGGACTTTAACAAGCCACTGACACAAAGACATAGGTCAACTGGATAAAAAATCAGCAAAGACATAACAGAACTGAACAAAACTTATGAATAAATGGACTTAGTAGACCTTTACAGAGTGGCCCACCCCAAAAACACAGAATACATATTCTTCTCAGCTGCATATGGGACATTCTTCAAAATAGACCACATACTAGACCACAGAACATGCTTAACTAAATGCAAATGTATTGAAATTATCCCACCCATGCTCTCTGGCTATAGTGCAATGAAATTGGAAATTAGTGACAAAAGAAACCACAAAAACTCCATAAACACATGGATATTCAATAACAGCCTCCTGAACAAACAATGGGTCACAGATGAAATTAAAGAAGTTAAACAGTGTCTACAAACAAATGAAAATATAAATACTTCTTACCAGAGTCTGTAAGACACACTGAAAGCAGTCCTCAGACAGAAGTTTGTAGCAGTAAACTCACATATGAGGAAAAGAGAATGAAAACAAATAAATAGCCTAATACTGCACCTCAAACTTTTATAAGAAAAAGAACAAGTCAAGCCCAAAACCCAAAGAAGGGAGGAAATTATAAATTCTAGGCAGAAATCAATGCAATTGAGACAAAGAAAACACTACAAAGAATTAATGAATCAAAGACTTTGTTTTTTGAAAGGATGAATAAAATGGATAATCTCCTAACCACACTAATCAAAAAAAGGAAAGAAAAATTCAGATTCATGCAATAAGGAATGAAAAGGGTGAAATAACTACAGATCTTTTAGAAATTCAGATCATCAATACCTATTTTGAAAATCTTCACTCCCATAGGATGCAAAATACAAAAGAAAATGACAGATTCCTAGATAACTATGAATAAGCAAAGTCAGATCTAGAAGGATAAAAATCCTGAATAATCCTATATTAATTATTGAAATTCAAAATGTAATTAAAAACCTGCCAAAAAAAAAAGCCCAGGTCCTGTTGGATTCACAGCAAAATTCTAGAAAAATTCAGAAAAGATTTAATGCCAATTTTTCTCACACTCTTCAATGAATTTGAAAAGGAAGCAGTTCTCCCTTACTTATTTCTGGAGATAAGGGTTATACTGATACCAAAACCACAGAAAGACCCAACCAAGAAAGAGAACTACAGGCCAATCTTCCTAATAAACATAGATACAAAGATAATCAATAAAATATTAGCAAACAGAATTCAGCAAATCATGAAGAAGATTATACACCATGACCAGGTCAGATTCATCCTAAGAATGCATGGATGGTTCAATATGTGCAAATCAATTAATATAGTACACCATATCAACAGAGTCAAAGAAAAAAACCACACAATTATCTCAACAGATGCAGAAAAAGCTTTCAACAAGGTCCAACACTCATTCATGATAAAAGCCTTAGAGAAAATAGGAATAAGTGGTCTTTACATCAATTTGATCAAAGCAATCTGTGACAAACCAAAATCCAACATCATACTAAATGGACAAAAACTGAAAGCTTTCACTTTAAAATCAGGAACAAGACAAGGATACCCACTGTCACCACTCCTATTCAGCATAGTTCTGGAAATATTAGCCAGAGCAATTAGATAAGAGAGAGATATGAAAGGAATAAGGATAGGAAAGGAAGAAGTAAAACTATCATTATCTGCAGATGATGTCATACTCTACATGGAAGACACCAAAAATTCCACCAGAAGACTCCTAGAATTAATCAACAAATTCAGTAACACGGCTAGACACAGGATCAACACTCAGAAATCAATAGCATTCTTATACACAAACAACAAACATACTGAGAGGGAAATTATACCTTTCACAATAGCATCCAAAAGATTGAAATAATTAGGAATCAATCTAACAAAAGAAGTGAAAGATCTTCACATTGAAAATTATAGTACTCTGAAAAAGGAGACTGAAGATTTCAGAAAATGGAAAGATACTCCTTGCTTATGGAGTGGAAGAACCAACATTGTGAAAATGGCAATACTCTCCAAGTTGTTGAACACATTCAACACAATCACAAATAAAATACTATTAGTATACCTCACAGATCTACAGAATACATTCCTAAAATTCATCTGGAACCAGAGACCCAGAAGCAAGAGCCACCTTGGGCAACAAAGACAAATCAGGTGGCACCACAATCCTGACTTGAAATTATATTAAAAGGTCACTGTGATAAAATCAGCATACTATCAGCAGAAAAATAGACCTGGGGATCAATGGAACAGACTGGAAGGTGCAGCCACAACCACAAACTCATTCAGCCAACTTATTTTTGACAAAGGTGCTAAAAAGTTCACTGGAAGAAAGACAGCCTCTTTAATAAATGGTGCTGGAAAAACTGGCTTTCCGCATGCCAAAGACTAAATCTAGAACCATGTCTATCACCATGCACCAAAATGAATCAAAGATTTAAATATTAAAACACAAACACTTAATTTCCTGGAAGATATAGTAGGTAAAAATCTTGAAGAAATAGGGGTAGGCAGAGAGTCCATGAACAAAAACCAAACAGCATGGGAAATCCATCAAAGAATCAAAAACTTGGATGTTATCTTACTGAAAACTTTTGCACATCTGAACAAATCACCAGCAGAGCAAAAAGAAAACCCACAAATTGGGAAAAAATTTCAGCTGGCTGTCCCTCAAACAAAGGTCTTCTATCTAGAACATATAAAGAATTTTAAAACATCAACCCCCCCAAATTCAAAGACCCAGTCCAAAAATGGGCAGCTGAGATGAATATACACTTCTCAGATAAAGAAATACAAATGGCAAGTGAATACATGAGAAAATGTTCAATATCATTAGTCACTTGAGAAATGCAAGTTTAAACAACACTGATATTTCATCTCACACCAATAAGATTGGCTATCATTAAGAAATCAACCAATAACAAATACTGTTGGGGCTGTGAAGAGATAGGAGATCTCTCCACTGCTGGTGAGAATACAGACTGGGAAAACCTCTGTGGAAATCAGTTTGGAGATTCCTCAGCAAACTAGGTCTAGAGGTTTCACTCAACCCAGCTATTCCCCTTTTGGGTATTTTCCAGAACATCTGGAAACATCATATCACAGCGATATATGTGCACCTATGTTTATAGCGGTGCAATTTATAATAGCTAAATCATGGAAGCAACCCAAATGTCCATCCACTCAGGTATGGATAAAAAATTGTGGCATTTTTGTATAATGGAGTGTTACTCAGCTATAAAGGAAGATAAACTGGAGGCTTTTTAGGTAAATGGGCACAACTAGAGACCATATTCTTACGTGAAATAAATCAGACCTACATGTGTAAGCAACATATTGTCTCACTAGTGTAAGAACCTGAAAGAGTGAATAAAAATTAAGAGGCAAGATAGACATTATGAAATGAAAAGAAACTGCTCAAAAGTAAAGAGCAACTGGGATAAGGGAAAAGAGAAAAGAAAGAGGGGGAAATTATGCATATATGTATATACAGGATAACTAACATAGTTGTCCTACTGACTTTTATTGCTTTACTGAATGGAAAAGTTAATGATTAATTATTTGATCATTCTTGCATGTCTATATTTGTTTTCCTGAGTAACCACTTTAAAGATATCAATATGTAACACAACAACCATTGTTAATTTTTGTCACCTTGTCTGTAGTTCAGTATTGCCTGTATTGTTCTTGTGGTATTTCATAAATGGATATCTGTTAATATGTTTCATTCTTTCAGTTTTTAAAATTAAAAGAGAAGACAAGTGACTTATCCCAGAAAAGTAATTCTCAATAAGATTAACAGTTGACCTCGCATCAGAAATCATAAGGCCCCAAAAGCAGGGGGATGATGTCCTTATGGAGTAGAAAGAAAAAGCTGTCAACCAAGGATTCTATATCTGGAAAAGTTGTACTTCAAAAATGAAGGGTCAGCCATGGGTTGTGGTACATGCCTGTAATCCCAGGACACTGGTAGTCTGCAGCAGGAGGAACATATGGTCTAGCCCCAGCAATTTAATGAAATCTTGTCTCAAAATAAAAAATACAGAGGAGATGGGACTGGAGCTCAGTTCATAGACCCTGGGTTCAGTCCCTAGTACACCAGGAAAAAACAAAACAAACGGAGATATCCCCAGATGTCTCATAAGGTGCCAGCCTACAAGAAATGCTAAGGCAGCATTGACGGACTTGAGTAGCAAAAAAATACGTGACATAAAAAGCAAGCAGCATGATTCAGAAGTAAGTCCTTCATGATCTGTAATAACTTTAAAAGTAAACAGTTTAAACTTGCCAGATGAAAGACAAAGGTTGGAAGAATGGTTTCAAAAATATCCAACCATGCAATACAAGTAATATGCAAACTCACCAAGTCAAAAGATTCACAGTGCAGTGTTGTGAAAGGGAAACAAGGAATGATTATTTAGTATTTACACAATGTTCTGAGGTGCTGGAAACATTTTAAAATTCAGATGCACGTTTTGAGTGTATGAAATGCTACTGAACTGTAGGCTTTAAAATAGCTACACATATATTATGCTCACTTTACCTAAATATTTAAAATTGGGTTACGATCTTGGTTTGAATAATCTTTTTTTAAATTTAAAAATGCAAATATTACATGAAAGATGTATTAGATCAAATTTTGAGACATTAAAGGTAATTAAAATGGGAGATGAAAATCAGGTGTTTTTCATTGTTTTCTCTTTCATTATGCTGCTGTTTCAAAAATTTACAACTTTAGAGATTAAGTGCATGTTAATTTTGTAATACAATGAGGAAACAAGTACTATGGTGATACTCACTAATCAGTATTTTATGTAGTTAAAGTGCTTAAATTATAGGCTTCAGTAAGAATGGGTAGAATTAAAGTAAATTACAATGTATAGACAACACTGTGCTAAATATACAATATGCTTACTACATGAGTTTTATGGCATGTGTGGGAGACTGTGGAAACCAGTACAGCAATTCCACAAAAAACTAAAAGTAAAAATTACATTCAACCCAGATCTTTTGTTTCTAGGTATCTTCCTTAAAAAGATAACGACATGTTATTGCAATGATACACACAAACACATGTTTACAGCTGTACAATTCATAACAGCTGCATCTAGGAAGAAATCTGTATGTCCATCAATAGATGGATGAAGAAAATGTGGTATTTGTACACAATGGAGAACTACTCTTCCATAAAGAAGGATTAACATGAGTCATTTGTAGAAAAGTGAATGCTCTCTGAGACCATAATCTTAAGTGAAATGAATTGTTCATACAAGCTGAAATATCACATAGTTTCTCTTATATAAGAAACCTAAAGTATAAAAAAAAAGCAAAATAAAAGATATATAGTAGGAAACAGAGACATAGATCTTTCTCAAATAGGAAGAGGACAAACAGATAGAGACAGGGAAAAGAGAAGGGACAGGAAGTAGTTTAAAAATAAATAAGATGTGTTAGGTACCAACTCCTTACAATAAATGTAGATATTATGTAGCACAAGCCTATGCTGAAAGAAACTGTCAATGAGTCTTTGGTTGACCAGTATCGCATGTCTATATCTGTTTTCATGAGAAGCCACTTTGAAGATATCAACATGTAATACAACCACCATTGTTAATTCCCTACCACTTTGTTTGTAACTCTGTATTGTCTGTATTGTGCTTGTGATATGTTGTAAAATGTTGTATGTCTGTTAATGTTTCCCCCCTTTTATCTTTAAAAGAAAAAAAAATTATGTAGCACAAGCATGTACTAATAGTACTTTTTCTCTGTAGGAGATAGACAAATGCTATATTTCCTTTCTACTCTCTGAATTTTCTCAATGAGCATATATCGTGTCTATAATCAGAAAGATAATTTTATTTTTAAATTATGTACTTTTGGAAAAGTTAAATTAAAAAAAGCAGAGATTTGAAAAACATTGATAATTCCTCTATTGACAAGGAAAATGCCTACACTGGAATTTTATCTTCTCAAGCATAATAGTTCTTATAGAAAAAAAGGTAAAATACAGACACATAAAGAAGACGCTTAAATCTCCAGAAGCCAACTATTTAGAGACACAGCTGTCCATCAAGCAACAGGATATTCAGTCCCTGGTTGGTTGGCTCCAAGGCAGAAACACTAGCACAGAGGGCTTGATGGAGTAAAGCTATTCAATTGGTATACCCCAGGAAGCAGAGCACAGAAGAGGAGCCCTAAGGACAAGCCATCAGTGCTCAGATATACATGCCAAAACACCTCCATCCTTAGTTCAAGTGGTCCTACTGGGATCCACAAAAGCCTACCCAAAGGAGTAGAGTAACCTATGTCAGCTCTTGGACTGAACTCCTCGGGCCCACAGCAATTTGCTAATTTAGACCAACAAGTGTCAAATGCAGAAATTCTATTTTAAAATATTGAGAAAAGAGGTGGACTCCATCACACTGAATATTCATAATTAAATAAGAGATGCTTTAGGCTTCCTTGGGAGGAGGCTATGATGATGTAAGAGTCACCGGGTGAATTTAGTACATGGTGGCCAAGCTTTCTTACTGCTTAGTACCTCAGTCTACCGTCACCTTCCTGAAATTGGGATTCTGGGATTCCATCTCCTTTATCAGACAGTCAGCCCTTTCAGTAACATCCTTGCTCTGAGCAAAAGAGAGAGTCCTTATGCTTATCTGCTGCCAAAACTATCCTGGTGGACTGAAAATCCTGGCATTGATAATTCCGTCACTGGAAACTCAGGTTTCTGAGCTTGTACAGGCCAATACCATATTCTATAGTCCTCACATTACAGTGTTGAGTTCACTCTGCGGGCTACAGCAAGCAGGTGGTTTGCTCTAAATCATCGGCTGTGGTCCCTGTACATTCTACAAAACCACATAAAAGATATCATCAGGGGAAGGTGTTAGGAGGATGGTGTTTTCTTAGAAAAGCTCCCATGATGAAGCATCACAAAATCAGTGGGAAACATAAGATCACTGAGGCAACTCCTCCCCCTTCCTGTGCTGGGGGTTAAAGACAGCAAGCACAAAGATTCAGAACCTTGGAGCTCAGAAGCCTTCTTGGAAAGATGCAGCTGCTCCTGCTCCTGTTGGCCTTCTTTCTGCCCCCAAGGATAATGGCAGGTAAGTGACTGTCTCCATTACCCAGAAGCCCAAAGGCACTCCACAGAGAACATGGGTCCCCTGTCCTTCTACACACCCCTGATCCATCTGTCTAGAGTACTGCTGTGAATCTCATGTCCAGTCCCACCAGAGAACCCCAAGTAGGACACTGGATAAGCTACAAGAGACTTCTCAGGAACAGCCAGTGCGTACTCTCCCCTATGCAGGCTCCACCTTTGCCATCTGGAAAGTGGGTCTTTCCTCAGAGTGCATGCAAATGATGAGAAGTAACAGCAAAAGATTATCAAATTCTCCTGGACAAGGTAGAATAGGCCTGTCTTCCAAGTCTAGCAGGGGAAACATGTTGCTCTCATCAGCAGTTTAGCAGAGATGCCCAGACCTCAGTGACCCCAGAATCCGTGGAATCACTGTCTCAGAACACTATTTTTGCCTTTCATCAGTCCTACTCCCTTTTTCCAACTCTACTTTTCACCCCAGGCCTTTCCTGGCTCCCCTGCTTTCCAGGAAGAGCCACACAGGCAGATTCTATCTTCTGTGCTTTAGAGAATCCCATCAACGCTGCCCTACCAACCTTCCTCCACAGACCACCTGGAGCTGGTCCCGCATGCAGCCAGTGCACAATTCTGAGGCACCTGTCAGGTCTAGGAAAGAGGATCAGACAAACAGTCTGCACAAACAACCTTGCTTTTTAGGGGAGATCATCGGGGGACATGAAGCCAAACCCCACTCTCGTCCATACATGGCCTTCCTTCAGATCAGGGAAAATGGCTCTGTAAAAAGATGTGGTGGCTTCCTGATACATGAGAAATTTGTGCTGACAGCAGCTCACTGTGCGAAGAGGTGAGGAACACAAAACAGCCCACAGCCTCGGGACATGCTTCTTATTTCCTCCCTCCAAAGAACTCCCATAGCTCCTGGAGATGTACAAGCAGGAGACTCTTTGAGAGTGAGAAAGGGCCAGCCATGTCCCAAAGGGAATCAAGAAAGCTGGCACTGAGGGAATTGCTGACATAAGAAAGACCAGAGCAATCAAGCTTGATATATTTAGGTCGAGGACCATGCATTGGCATAACAATGCAAAGTAAAGAAATTTCATATGCTTTTCTGGAGGTAACTGACCCTTGGGAAGTCCTAGTGCCCAAGGTCCAGGATTTCAGCCTCAATTACTAAGAAGCAGAGGGTGCAGTCACTCAGCAAGGTGGACCCCCTGTCATATACAGCCCCACAGTGTACCAGGTGGGATGTGTCTTCCGTGTCTCCACATCCCTCAACCTACTCTTCTCTCTGTGCAGGCCACAACATCAAGAAATAACTGTCTTACTGGGGGCCCACAACATCAAGAAACAGGAGAATACTCAGCAGGTCATACGTGTAAAAAGAGCCATCCCACACCCAGACTACAATCCTGAAAAAATCACCAACGATATCATGCTTCTTCAGGTGAGGCACAGCTCCTGCTGTTGTTATTCTCCTCATACAGGGTTGCCTCTCCCACTGGAACCCTGTGCTTTCCCTTTTAGCCACCAAGTCCATCACAGAGTCCAGACCCAGAAGGCATAGGCTGACCTGGACTCTCTTACTTCTTTCCCTTCAGCTGGAGGAAAAGGCCCAGCTGAATAAAGCAGTGCAACTTCTCATGCTGCCCAAGGACAAGACCCAGGTGAAGCCAGGTACTCCCTGCCAGGTGGCTGGATGGGGACTTTTGGCCCCAAACGGGAGCTCTTCAAACACGCTGCAGGAGGTGGAGATGACAGTGCAGAAGGATAAGGTGTGTGAGACACACTTTCAAAAGGCTTATGACAGTGCTACGGAGATGTGTGTTGGGGACCCAAAGATTAAAAAAACGTCCTTTAAGGTAAGACTGGACGTTTATCACTCTTTGTTTTGGGGGAAGAGCTGTTTGGGACAGATCTTGGACTGGGGGACCCAGGCAGCAGGGCTCCTTCTCCTAGTGGGCTAAAATAACTCTCCCTGAAAAGAGAATAAGGGAGCTGCATGGCCTGAGAGGCAACTAGGGCTTCTATCACTGTACCAAGGGGCCTCTGGAGAAGAGCGCCCCTCTGCAAGCATGAGTTTGTGACATGAAGCCTGAGCTCACATCACAGGCATTAGAAAACTGTTCCCTGGGTATGCAGTAATTATAACCAATTGGCCCTCAGAGCCCATTGACCTTTTTAGTCAATCAGCTCATCCTCCCTCCTCTGTGTCTGACCAACTCATCTGCCTCCCTGTCTTTAAACAGCAGCCTGAAACCAGTGGTCCCACACAGCTCCACAGAGATAAGGTCTCAGGTCCTGGGGGCAAAGACAAAGGCTGCCTCAAGAGTGAGGTAGAGCAATAACAGTGTCCCCAGTCAGGGCTGAGCAACTCAGGGCCCCAGGGCCTGTCCTTCCCTCTCATCTCTCAGAAGCAGACTGTGCCAGTAGGACTTCAGGAGGGATTTGGGATATCAGAGGGAACATGACCAGAAGGTGCACTGCCTCACAGCCTCTCTCTTTAATTACAGGGTGACTCTGGAGGCCCCCTCATGTGTAATAATGTGGTCCAGGGCATTGTCTCCTATGGACGATCAAAAGGGAAAACTCCACGTGTCTACACCAAAGTCTCACCTTTTCTAGACTGGATAAAGCAAACCATGAAACACCACAGACTGCAAGGAGCAAACTAAGCCCCCTCTCTGAGCAACCATTTTTCCTGGAGCTTAGTCTAGAACTGCACTAGGGCAGATGCCAACAACTAAATAAATGTCTCATGTCAGTAAGAAGGCTGCTTTCTTGTTTGCTCTTCACGGAGACCTGGTCTAAGCAGGCCAGTGACACAATTCTGCTAATATCTGCCTCCTCCCTTCCTGCTCTACTCAACACCTTTCCAAATCTCCACTCAGAGCTGTTAACCAGCTCCTTCTGACCTGCTTTAGTTTCTCCACAGCCTAGCCATCTTGAGGGCTGAACCTAGGCACCTTTGGGAGAAAATGTGCAGAGCTCTTATCCTGGGGCTCAGGGTAAACATGTGGCCTCCTTGTGTGTCACCTGGCAGAGGGGAAGGGGGGAATTTCATGGGTCCTGAACACCTGTCAGGCACCCCTGAGGTCACCACTCAGCCCTATCATGCTGGGTAGTGGAAAGGTCTTCCTGAATAGGACATTTCTCTCCCTCAGGTTTAGGGACAATGGTGGGAGGAGGGGTATCCTGAGTCATTTTTCATTCTCACTTGAAATTTGTTTCCTTCCCCTTTTTCCACAAAGACCAAGGTTAAACTTGGCTTACAGCCACCAGGCTGAACATTCTTCTCTATCGCACCTCAGAGTGGTCACAATCTTCCAACTCTTACACTCTCTAGGCCACAATGGTTTCAGGTTGTTCCATTCTCAAATCCCCCCACTTAGGACACTCAGAACTCCATGTGGGTCCATGCAAGGCCATGGAGGACAATCATGGTAGGATCAGAACCCGTGGCCCCACCTCTCACATGGGCAGGGCCCCTCACCCCTCAGTGTCCTCCTATATGCTCAAGGGGCCTTGGTCACTCAGCAATCTGAGCACCTTTCGCCCTCTCCCTGTTGATCACTGGTGGCCTCAAAGCTAAGACTCCCTGACACACATGGGCTATATCAGGCTTTTAACTTCAAAAGGGCTTCAGTCTGCAGAAGGACAGGAAAGCACACGGGTTTCCATCAAGCAGCAAACAAATACTCCTGGAGTGCTTTCTAACTGTCTAGACTTCAGGATCTACAGTGAACATAATAATAAAACCCAGTGAAACTGGCAGTGTAGAAAAACTTTCCAAATTGTCTCCCTCTCTATCCTCCATATAGGTCTCCAAGGCCCAGATCTCCAAGGGAAATCTATGGAAATAAAATACCTTGTTTTCATTCCTGATTAGAGTTTCCATCAATATGATCACACGACACTGCAGAAGGGCATAAGATTTACAAATGACATCATACTGCTGCAGGTGAAGCACACCTTCCTGCAGCTCTCACTCCCCTCCGGCAGGGTTACCCCTTTCCCCTGGGACCCTACTCTTTTCCTCACTGCCATCTTGACCATCTCAGTGTCCATTCGCAAAGGCATAGGGTCTGTGGTACAAGCTGATCTGGACTCTCTCACTTATTCCCCACCAGATGAAGAGGAAAGTCAAGCTGACTAAGGCTGTGCAACCCCTCAGACTGCATGAGGACATGACCCAGGGGAACCCAGGTGACACAGGCCTTGTGGCAGGCTGGGGGTTAATGACTCCATCAGGCCCTTCAGGAATTAAACTGCAGGAAGTAGAGGTGACAGTGCAAATGAAAATGCAAATCAGCCTCCTATGTATTCTGATGTAACTGAGATTTGTGTGAGAGACTGAAAGAAAAAAGACCAATTTCAAGGTGAGGTTTTCTCTGTCTACAAAAACAAAACCCAGGGAAAGAGGAACTTGATCGGGGGATGACAGTGGCCATATGCCCATGACCTGAGTCCAGAGTTTGGGCACCTTGGTTCCCTAGCACTGTATTCTTTATCCACTCCCTGGGTGGATAGGAGGCAAAGGTTGGGAAAAATCAGTTAACCTAATGTGGTATTATCACACAGAATCTGTAAAGATTACTCAGAAAGCTTCGTGTAAGCTAAAACTGGAAAGTAAACTTGGCACCAGGCTAGAGTATCCTGGTCAGAAGGAGGCAGCCAGGCCCATCCTGCCCTGATCTCTGCTCACAGCCCTGTGACAGAGGTCACCCACTGTGGGGAGGTTCGAAGAGCACCAAGAGTGGGAAACAAACTCAGTACGTTCCATTTCTTCCTGCAAGTGGACTATGGGGCTCCTCTCATGTGTTAGAAAATGATCCATGGCATTTTCTCCTATGGAAGTAATAATGGAAGACCCCCAGTAGTCTTCATGAAGGTCTCCTACTTCCTGCCCTGGATTAAGAACACTATGGGGCACATCTAACAGCTGGTGTAAGATTGGCTTCCTGATCATCTTTTCTGAAGCAGAAGAAAGGTTTCTATGAGCTCGGGCCTTAAGGACTGCATGGTGATAATAAATGGATGTCAAGAGCGAATGTGGCTGAGGTCCTATTTATTCATTGATGCCTTTCAGTGTGCAGCTGCCCTGCTCCAGCAGCCCTCTGCTGGCCACTCTGCTTGTTGCTTCCTCTTTTCTCCCCAGGCCTCCCTATTTCTTTATTCCACTCCATACAATTCCTCACTGATACTTTTTGTTGTTGTTGTTGTTGTTTTAAATAAAAGGAAGAAAACATTAATAGACAGACAACCTTTTACAAAATAGCAAAAGAACAATACAGACAATACAGAGTTACAAAGTGTTAGGAAATTAACAATGCCTTTTGTATTACATATTGATATCTTCAAAGTGGTTTCTCACGAAAACAAATACAGACATGCAACATTGATCAAGGACTCATTAACAGTTTCTTTCAGCAAAGAAATAGAAGAGAGTAGATCAACTACTTAACGATCCTGTATATACGTACATACAAACTTTCTCCTTCTTTAATCACTGATGTTTGGGGCTGGGGATTTAGCTCAGTGGCAAAAGCGCCTGCCTGGCAAGCGCAAGGTCGTGAGTTCGGTTCCCGGTACCGGAGAAAAACCAAAAAAAAAAAACAATCACTGATGTTTAATCACACTTTGCTTTAATGCTCAGCTCTGCAGTGTGGATTTTCTCCCTGTACAGTGGGGACTCTTCAGCATTAGCAGCTGTCCTCATGCACACCATCTCAGGTTCTCTATGCTCAACCCCCCTCAACTATAAATCTCAGGGCAATAGGAATTTCCCACCATCTCCAAGTCAACAACTTTCACCCAGCCCTCAACAATTTGGCAGAGAATGGAGCAGTGAAAAGGACTAACTCCACGGACCCAGGAGGCCAAGAGCACTCTCCAGTGGGGCAGGTTTCTCCCATTTTCAGTGCTCTCAGCTGCTTAGGAGGCTGAGGCAGTCTCAGCTCCTTCTGGTCCCATTTGCTGTCTGACCCTGGTACAGCATTAAGTTCAGTCCACCCCCTCCCTCAGTGCCTGGCCTTTCCACACCAGCCTCTGTCTCCCCCAGAGTGCCTCTGGCCACCAGCCCCTTTCCCTTCCAATTCCTCTGATTTAAACCACCTCCTCTCAGCTCCCTACAGAGTTCCTACTGGGTATGAATTTGCCTCTCACTCTTTCCAGCCAGACTTGGAACTTTCTCTGCTTCTACAGGGACAGGGCAGGCTGAGCTTGACACAGCCCAGCATCCCCCAAGGGCTCAGGCCTCAGCTCCTTTGGAGACTCTGCACTCTCAGCCCTTTCAGCCTGACGTGATTTTGGAGTCCACAGTCCCCCTGCTGAGAGACTGCTTATATAGAAGCCTGTGAGCCACAGAGTCCAGGCCTGGTGGGCAGGAAGGATCACTTAACAATCTATCAACAAACAAACTTCCAGACTATGTGTTTGTAGCACACACATAATAGGCTCTGATCTCACCTTTGAAGAACTCTCAAGAATGAGAAATTTCCTCTAAATATCTCTGCTTTCTCTCCTTCCACCAAGATAAGCCAGTTTACCCCAGATAGATTGATATTTGGAATCCACTAGAAATCTTATTTGAAAAAAGTTAAACTCTCTGTATTCTTTCTTGGTTGTGCATGACAGCATCACATGCTGAATATTTTGAGCAACAGAAGAGTGGTGTGTGATACTGGAAGAGACATGGAGATTCCCATGTCCTGAGGGAGTAATGAGTCTGGGTCCAGAGGTGTGGAAGGGAGCAGGAGGCAGCCCAACCAGACTGAATTTCAGTTACAACCCCACAAAATGCCACAGTTCAGATGTGAAACAGTTAAGATATAATGACCTCATTTAGGAGCCCATAGCTCTCAAACAGTGTCACTGAGGAGTTGTTTGTGACACAGCAAGACACGCTCACAATAGCTGAGCTGAATCAAGTGAGGCCACCATCAAAAAACTTCCTGAATGGGACTCTAACAGCTCAGGGACTGATAGCAACAACTGGAAAATATGATTGCATTGATTTAAAAAGCTTCTGTACAACAATGGAAAAAACAGAGCAAAGAGTAACAGCCCCTGAAATCCTGGGAGAAAACCTAAGTCAGCTACTTTTCTGACAGAAGGTTAATTTTCAAATATATAAATATTCTAAAACCTTAATACCAAGATAGAAAACAGGCCAGGTGTGGTGGAGCAACCCTGTAATCCAAGCACTCAGGAGGCTGAGGCAGGAGGAGCACTGTGACTATGAGGCCAGTCTGGGCTAAACAGTGAGCGCAAAGCCAACCTGAACTGTATAGCAAGACCAAGCCTCAAACAACAACAACAACAAGGATGAGTAAGTGGGCAAGAGAACTGAACAGATACTTCTCCAAAAGTACAAATTATTAACAATTATATAAACAAATGTTCAACATCTTTAGCCATCAGAGAACTAAAACTCAAAATTATGTTAAGAGTCCATCTAGCCTCAGTCATAATGGTTATGATCAAGAATAGCAAAACAATAAATGATTAAACCACTCTGTCAGTACTGCCACTATGGAAATACGTATAATAGTTCCTCAAAAACTAAACACAACTTTGTAGAATAGATACTATCGATCCAACATACTTGAGAGATAGCTGCACACCTATGTTTATTGCAGTGCAATTCACAATAGTCAAGCCATAGAAACAGCCCTGACACTAATCACCTGATTAATGGATAAAGAGAATATGAAATCATTTAGTGGAACTGGAGATCATCATGTTAAGCAAAATAAGTCAGAATCAAAGTGACCAATACAACTGTCTTCTCTCAAATATATTATTTGTTTATTATTTAGAAATAAAAAGGCATGAAAGTAGCAGAGATAGTATTGAGGAAGAGGAAAGAAAGGCTGAAGGGGAGCTAGAGGAGGAGAGAAAGTGGTCAAAGTATTCCACATGCATATGCTCATTATGCAGTACAATGCATACAATAATAAAAGACAGAGAAATCCCTGTTCACAGTGGTCAGTTGCATGGTGGGATTAAGACTGACTTGTCTCTTCTTTGATTTCTAATTTATTCTATGTTCCTACTTCTCCAATTATTAAATATTTTTTAAAATATTTTGTAAGAAAGTTGTGTTAAGTAAGTTGCTACATGTTACAGTAACCCCGCCTACTGTCACAGGTAAATTTTTACTGATAAACTGTAACCCAGTAGTCTATTTGTTGCTCACCCTTAGTCTAAAACTAGTGTTCTCCATGAGTACTTATCCTCCTTTATTCTCAACTGTCCTGCTTTGCACAGTAAATTACACAGTCACCCAGACTAAGGAACCAAGGCTCAGTCCCCCAAGAGGTGTCTTCCCAGTTTCTCAAATTTATCTGCTACCAAGCTATTGGACGCTGGAGGTCTGGATGGCCAGGCACAGGAGAATGTGCTGGCTCAGGCCTGGAAGGTGTCCATATCATTTCTAACCACATCCATTTGCAACAGTCCACAGCCCACTGACCTCAGAGGAGGCTGGGCCGGGGAGACCTGTAGTTCACCCATGTCCCTTGGAAGGAAGGGGAATCGTTTTTGCTAAACTGCTAGCTTTGCTTTATGGCAGTGGTCCATAGTATTTATCTTTTACAAAGATGCTTGCCCATACATCTTTTTCCTCTTATAAAAGGAATAAACTTCCATTATATCAAATATAAGATAATAAAAAGATAAAAATGAAACTCATAAAATTGATCTTTTAGATGGTACCCTTTCCCCCACACACACATACAAAATAAGTACCACATTGTATACTGAGTTGTAGTGTATGTTTTCCATGTAACAAATTTCTCTATTCCACTTAGTAGTTTCCTAATACAATACTTTTATTGGCCAGAGAGAAATTATCCCTTGTTGTATCATCCTCTATATTTGTCCTCTCGTGCTGTTGAATATTTGAATTGTCTGCGCATTTTGGCAAGAGGGTCTCAGGGTACATGTCCACCTCATCCTCTTTGTTCATGACACAGGAGGCCCTACCTGGGGCACACACGATGGGCAGGCAAGAGTAGTGGTGTAGACAAGTTCAAAGAAACTGTGAGAGTATGAGCCAACACTTGGTAAGTTAGGTGAACCAGACTGTGTGTTTCAGAACACAGACACATGAAATAGAAGTGGGAAGGAAGGCTACTCTTTTTTAACATGACTCCAGGGGAACTCCAGCAACACAAGACTAGCTGACCCGCACATCTAGAGGCCAAGATCAGCCCCATACCCAACACAAAACCACCTGTAAACTTGGCTTGAGTTCCCATTTCTGAAATCTGATTTAGACTCACTGCAGAAAAGTACACACCAGTCAAATTTTACTACTTTCATTTTTCTCTGATTCTCTGGATTTCCTTATTCTGTCAGCTTGGGAATTTTTCATTGCTATGTTTTGTCTTGTTCACCTTTTCCTTCTATTCATGGTTATTTTTCCTTTTTCCTCTTTTTTTTTTTCCTTTTCATTATTTAGATCTCTTCCCTTGTTTTCATTTTCTTCTCCTCATCCTCTTCCTCTCTTTGATCAACTATCTCACTTAATTTTATGAGACTTTCCTGTCAGTAAACATTGTCTCTTCTTTTTGGGTCACTTCAGTAGTCATTCACTTTTTCTTCCATTCTTGCCCACTTGAGTACTACAATTTTCCAACAGTTGGGTGATCATCCTCTGCCCTCCATCCTTGTTCCGCTTATATTTGACCTCATTCATCTCTCTATCCTGCCCCTACTGCTCTGAAATCACTGCCACCACAGGGTAAAACCACTCTACTAAGTGGAAAATCATGGTGTAGAAGCTCCTGAAATAAGCTGGATTTTGTTATCTAACTGTAGAATTTGCTACTGAGGTAAACATTATGAGCCTAATAGTTACTACAACTTGTTAGTAACCAAGCTGTGCTTGAGAATATTGTTATTTCCAACTGTACTACTTTAACCAGCATGTCATACCTGTTGGAATTAGTTTTTCTGCCCTGTACGCCAATACTGTGATTGTAAAGAATCATAAGGATCAGTATAAAACAGTCCCAAAGGACTGGATCCTGAAACAAATACATAAATACATAAATACATAGCAAGTGCTCTTTCTGAAGTTTAAGATGCATCATTCTTTTTTGTTCTTTTTCTTCTTTTTTTGTTTTTTGGTTTTTTTCCAGTACAGGGAATCCAACTCACAACCTTGTGTTTGCCAGGCAGGCCCTGTGCCACTGAGCTAAATCCCCAGCCCCCATAAGATGTATCATTCTTACAATATTTGGAAGGCAGGTCCTTGGGATACACATAAAGACCAAGAGCCATCTACATCTAGAACACATCTGCCAGGAATAAACCTCTCTACCATAATATATTGAGAAACATCAGCACAGATAACAAAATAAAATTAAAAATATAAATAAAGACTGACAAGAAAAAGAAGCAAAATGTAACCCCATGTGCTTTGCCCACAAGGACAACTCTAGAGCATTATGAGATACAGAGAATTGGAAGTCAACCACTGGAATTTTCTGAAATGATAGCAATAGAAGTGAAAAAGTGAATGCAAAATGCTATAAAAAATAATCTCTGAGATGTACAAAGAAGTGATGATCAAAATGAAAGAAACTAAAGCACAGAGATTTTAAAAGAATAGATAAGCTCTCAAGACTGATAGAACATGTGAATGCCCAACATAGGAAAGAAATGGAATCCATGACACAGATCCAAACACAAATTCAAGAGATTAAAAACTCCTTTGGAAGTACATGCAGCAGATTTATGGAAGGCAAGGTTAGAATATCTAAAAGACAGGATTGTGGCTGATGACCATAAAAAGGGACACAACTTCAAAGAACAAGAGACCATAAAAAATCAGTACAACAGCTACAAGATGAAACAAATAAGAACATCTTCAGTATGACTGCAGTCAGTGAGCAAGCTAGAGAGAGCACAAAAGTCAAAGAAACACAGAAATAATAGCAGAAAACTTCCCAACATGGATAAAGAATTTGACATACAAATAAATGAAGCTTATAGAAATCCAAATAACCAGACCAAAATAAATCTACACAAGTGATATAATATCAAGATTCCAGAAATTCAAGTGAAAAACAAACTTTAAAAGTGACTAGAAAATTAACCATGGTTGTTATATTACTTATTGATAACTTCAAAGTGCTTTCTCAGGAAAACAAATAGAGATATACAAGATTGATCAAACAAGTAAACATTAACTGTTCCTTTCTGTACAGCAATATAAGACAGTATTACAGCTATGTTAGTGATCCTGTATAAACATACTTGCATAATTTGCCCTTGTTTCCTTTTTCTTTTCCCACACCCCAGTTGCCCCTTACTTTTGAGCATTTTCCTTTTGTTTCACAATGTCTGTGACTGTTTTGTTTGTATTACTCTTATGCTGTTTTGTAAATGGATGTCTGTCTGCTAATATGCTTTCCTTCTTTTATTTTTTAAAATAAAAAAATAAGAGAAAATTTCCTTCCGTTATGAGAAAAAATTAAAACATAAAAGTGACTAGAGAAAAGAAATAAATCACTGATAAATGAAAGCCTATCAGAATCACATCACACTTCTCAACATAGTCCCTAAAATCAAAGAGAGCTTGGAGTAAGTCATTTCAAGCTCTACAAGAAACCTTGAGGTTCAGGGATATAGCTCAGTGGCACAGTGCTTGCCTGGCAAGAGCAAGGAGCTGAGTTCTATTCCTGGTACCAAGCAAAATGAACACAAAAAAATATTCAAGCCATATTGATGTACCCTACAAAACTGTATTTCAAAAGCAATGGAGTAGTAAGATGCTTCAACAACAAAGAACAACTGAAGAAATTGATGATCCCCAAACCACCTCTTCAGACTGTTCTGAAAAACATATTAGAAAGAGAAAGTGAATACCACAAACACAAGGATACCAATACAAACAAGCCATCAGGCAGGGAAAGCAATAAAACACAGGGAAAGGCAGAGAAATAACACCAGAAAATAACAGAAAAAGATAAGCCAATGCATATCAATTATAGCCACTCATGTAAATGGTCTCAACACACCAATCAAAACAAACACTCTGGAAGAATGCATAGAGAACCAAGATCCAGCAATATGTTGCATTCAAGAAATACATTTAAGTAAAAAAAATTCATAGGCTAAAAGTTAAGAGAAATAATAAAGATGAGAAAACAAAGATAAGAGCAGAAATTAATGCACTGTAGACATAGAAAACCAAACAAGGACTAGATTAAAGAGTTTGTTCTTTGAAAGATTAAACAAAATTGATAAATCCTTAGACAACCTCATTAAAAGAGAAAAGACTCAAATTCAAGCAATTAGGAATAAAAAGTGGGAAACTCAGATGGAGCCTGTAGAAATCCAAAAGATTATCAGTACCTAAATCAAGAACTTGTATTCCAATAAGAGGGAAAACACAAAAGAATTGGACATATTGCTAGAAATATATAAACTGCCAAATCTGAATCAAGAAGACATAAAACTCTAACCTGATATCAGTCAATGAAATTGAAAATGTAATTAAAAATTTAACAACAAATAAAATCCCAGATTGTGTAGGATTCACTGTTGAATTCAACAAGGAATTTAGAGAAGAACAAATGCCATTAATAATGAAACTCTTTCAGAAAACTGAAAGGGAAGCAATATGTTATGGTTTGTGTCTGGGTGTCCCCCCAAAGCCTCATGTGGTCATGGGGCAGGCTTTTAGAGTTTGATTGATTATGGGTGTGACAGCTCCACCCGCCCTGGGGTGGATAGTTTGCATATGTAAGGAAGAGGAAGAGGCTGCTTGGGACCATTCCTTGCTTTTGTGCTGTTGATTCGGCTGTGTTCTGCCACCATGAGCTGTAGCCCTCTGCCGTGTGCCACTCTGCCTTGTAACCTGCCAAGTATGGACTGAAACCTCCACAAACTGTAAGTGAAATAAACCTTTCCTTCCTTAATTCTGGGCATCAGGTATTTTGTCCCAGCAATGAGAGAAAAGTAACCAAGATACAATATTTCCAAAACCATCCCTGGAAGCAAGAATCACCTCATTCCAAAACCAGATAAGGACCTAATGAAAAACTAAACCTGTAGGCCAGTCTCCTTAATGAACATTGATGCAAAATTCCTCAAGAAGATGCTGGCAAACAGATGGAAGCAAATCATCAAAATTATACAGCATGACCAAGTAGGATACACCCCAGGGATGCAGGCATGGTTCAACATGTGCCAATCAATAAACTTAACACACCATAATGACAGAGACAAAGACAAAACTCACATGATCATCTCAATAGATGCAGAAAAAGCTTTTGATAAAGTCCAACACCCATTTGTGGTTGAAAAATCTACAGAAAATTAGAATAGATGGTCTTTACCTCGTTCTGATCCAAGCCATCTATGATGGCTAACATCGTATTAAATGGTCAAAAAATAAAGCTCTCACTCTAAAATCAAGAGCAAGACAAGGATGTCAAATCTCACCAGTCCCATTTAACATACTTCTGGAAACATCAGCCAAAGAAAATACACAAGGGAAAGAAGTAAAATGAACAAGGATTGGAAAGGAAAAATTTAAATGATAGTTACTTGAAGATAACATGATACTCTACATAGAAGAGTCCCAAAACTCCACAAACAGACTTGTAGATTTAATAACCCAATTCAGCAGTGAAGCTGGAATCAAAGTCAACAATGAAAAATCAATAGCATCCCTGTACACAAGCAACAATCTCACTCAGAGACAAATTAAGGAAGCCACACCCTTTACAATAGCATCCAAAAACTGAAATACGTCAGAGTCAATCTAAAAAAGGAAGTAAAAGATCTGTACTGTGAAAATTACAGGACTCTGAAAAAGGAGATTGAAGAGCAAGTCAAAAGACAGAAAGATATCACCTGCTCATGGATAGGAAGAACCAACATAGTGAAACTGGCCATACTCCAAAAACTGTTATACATATTTAATGCAATCCTGACCAAAATACCTTTAGCATACCTCACACAAGTAGACAAAACATTCCTAACATTCATTGGAACCAGAAGACACCTAGAATAGCAAAAAAAAAATCCTGCACAACAAAAGCAAGGCAGGGGACATTACAATCCCTGACTTGAAATTTTACTACAAGCCTACTGTGGTAATATTAGCATGATATTGGGAAAAATAGACCTGAGCATCAGTGGAAAATGCTACGGTATGCCAGACATAACTACAAACACACTCAACCATCTCATCTTTGACAAAGGGGCCAAACATGTTCGCTGGAAGAACAGTTTCATAAACGGCACTGGCAAAACTGGCTTTGTACGTGCCAAAGACTGAAACTAGACCCATGTCTATCATCATGCATTAAATTACAGTCAAAATCGATCACATATGTAAATAGTAAACCAAAAGCACTAAGTTTACAGGAAGAAAATATAGGTAAAAATCTTGAACACATAGATACAGGCAGATTTCATGGACAAAATCCAAACTGCACAGAAAATACTACAAAAATCAACAAATGGGATCTCACCTTATTAAAAAAGCTTATATAAAACAAAAGAAATCACCAACACAGTGAAAAGACAACCCACAGAGTCAGAAAAGATTATACCCAGTTGTCTCTCTGCAACATCTAGTATATATAAAGAATTGAACAAAAATCAATGCCCTCAAATTCAAAATCCAATCTAAAAATGGGTATTGAGATGGATATACACTTCTCAGATGAAGAAATACAAATGAAAAATAAATACATGAAAAATTGTTCAACACCATTGGTTATTTGAGATATGCAAATTAATACAACACTAAGATCCCATCTCTCTCCAGGAAGAATGGCCACCATCAAGAAATCAACCAGTAACAAATACTGGTGGGCCTGTGGGGCAAAAGAAGCCCTTCTCCACTGTTGATGTTGCAGTCTGGTGCAACCACTGTAGAACTCAATGTGGAGATTCCCTTCAAGAGTAGGATTAGCAGTCCTATTTAACCCAGCTATTCCCCTTGTGGGTACTTTGCAAAAAGAATTAAAAACATACCACAGCAATATATGTTCACCTACATTTGTAGCAGCACAATTTGTAATAGCTAAATCTTGGAAGCAATCCAAATGTTCGTCAAACAAGGAAGGGATAAAAATATGTACTTTTCTTTATATAATAGATAAAAAGTATGTGCTTTTCTTTATATAATTTTCTTAATAAATTTCTTTACTCAACCATAAAGGATAAATTTGAGACTGCTATAGGTAAATGGATGCAACTCAAGACCATACTCATAAGTGAAATAAATCAGACCCTCCTGTGTAAACATCATATTGTCTCAATACTGTGAGAAGCTGAATGAGTGAATGAAATCCAAAATGTAAAATAAATATTGTGAATTGGGAAGAAACTGTTCAAAAGAAAAAAGAAATTTGATTGGGGAAAGGAAAAAGAAAGGAAGGGAAAAGGAAAAAGTACATATGTTTAAGCAAAAGATGGTTGAGATAGTTTTACAGTTAATTTCTCTTAGTTGATTGAAAAGAAAGAGTTCTGCTAATATTTGTTGAACTATATTTCATGCCTTTGTCTTGTACTCTGAATAACTACTATGAAGAGAACAACACACAATCTATTAATTATTGTTACCCTCATATTTGTTTTGAATCTCTGTATTACTATTTCTATTTTACTGTCTTAAAAATAAAAAATTAAAAATAGAACTTCCATGCAAACCAACTATAACATTCCTTGGAAGATAGCCAAAACAGTTAATATCAGTGTCCTACAGTGATACTTGAACACCCATGCTTATTACAGCACTATTCACAATAGCCAAGATATGGAGCCATGGCAGGAAGTGTTGCTCCAGGGTAGAATGCTTGCCTTCCAAGCGCAAGGCCCTGGTTTGAGCATCCAGCAGAGAAATAAAAGATATCTAACCAGCCTAGACGCCAATCAACTAATGAATTAAATTAATAAATTTTGGTGTATATGTACAATGGAATGCTATTTGACTAAAAAGAAAGATGAAATCATATTATTTGCAGATAAATGAATGGAACAGAAGATCATCGTGGTAAGTGAGAATATGCCAGTTTCAGAATGACAAATTTCTATGTTTTCCCTAATGTGTGGGGTCTAAAAAAATGACATGAAAATACAAGGGAGACTATTGTTTGGCCACAAAAAGGAAATAAAGAAAAGGGGAAAGAAGTTTTAATGAAGACAATACAGTGGATGGAAGAAAGTTATTAAGTATGTCATTAAGATTTTATGATGTTGATAAAACAGTGTGCCTGATATACTACATTGCATGAAACAGCAGGTGACAAAATACTATATATGGCCATTGTCAATTTTTTTATTTTCAAAAGTGCATTAATGTATAGAGATATGAAATCTTTGAGACTGGTATTCACTGTTCTAATATCTCTGAGAATGTGATGCTGAGCACATTTTTCTTTCTGTTTAAATGTATTTTTGACTTGTGCTGTTGTAAAACATTGTAAGCAGAAGGAATTCAAAACTGCTGCATGTGAGCTGGTTGATACACTACTTAGCTTGATTGTAGTAATCATTCACAACAGATAGCTATCTCTAAATGTGATGCTCTACCACTTCAATCTATATTATTTTGTCTATAATATCGAATAAACACATTTACAATTTTCATCTCTGCCTTATGAATTAAACCGATTATCCTTATGAAATGACTGTACATGGCCTTCAAAGTGCCATTGTCTAAATATCAGTATTTTCTCTTATTTATTCACCTATACTGGTTTTCTTTGGACTAATATACATAGTTCTATTTTCACACTAATTTTAACTTTTTCAATGTATTATACATAGCATGTATTTATGTTTTGTTTTATCCCCACTCTGATTATCTTCAATTTGTACTGTGGCATTTAGAATATTGATCTTTATACACTTATTGACATAAGTACTTTTAAGTCTACTCTTTATGCATTGTACTTATCCCAACTGTTCTATGGAGGTTGACTTGTTGGTTTACTTTGCTCCTTGTTTGTTTGTTTGTTTGTTTGTTTGTTTGTTTGTTTTAAAGAGCATTTTTAGGTACAGCAACTTCTTCAATTTGTAAAGAGCAGTTTTACACTTATAGCAAACTCGAGAGATAAATACAGAGATTTCCCTCAAATCCCTGGCCCACACATTGCAGCTCCCCTCATTCCCAACATTTTCCCCCATTGTTATACTTCTGACAATTGACAATAACACAATACAATAATTCTACTATTGGGAGTACATCCTGAAAATAGTACCACAAGTGCCTGCACGGGGCACACACAGACACACACACAGCATACACTGAACTTTTGGCATAAAGATCCATGTTCCAATATTATTGGAACTAATATCAGAAATTAGAAACAGTTTGAATAATAACAATCTGGGAAGATATACTCATGGTTTTTCATATAATATAGTATTATAAAATCCTAAAGCATAATTTTAGGAGCCTTAGGGAAGAAGAGGATAAAAACACTAAGCAGTTATTTGCCTTCTCTCGCTCTCCCTAGACAAAATCATGAAAATATAAAGAACACACTTTACCTTAATAGGCTGGCAATGATTTACCAGAATAACAAGTACTTAGTACAGCCTTCATGTGAGTAAACATCTATCCAATCACTTTGGAATCCAACTGGAAAAACATACAGTAAGTTAAAAATGAAAGTACACATTAAGGTAGCAAACCTACTTTCTGTGTTTATGCTCTGAAGGAGACAAGAATATAAACGCTATTCCGAAGAGTGTTGCGTACACTAGGGGGAAAGTGCACAACCTGATATGAAGCAAAAGGGAAATCACTGAATTGAAATATGTTCATATGGTACTTGTTAGGGACAAAATAAAAGCAGCCCCTTAAAATGATGATAGAAATTAATACAAAATGATAGTCATAGTGATTAAGTAACAAAACAACCTACAATGTCTTACATGAATGAAGACGTCATTTTTATTTTTCTATCTCCTCTGCAGGGAGGAGAAATAAAAGCCCAGGCAAGGTGTGTGGAGAAGGACATTCTTCAGTTACTATTTTGTGTATTGTCTGAGGCCTGACCAAACCATGATTGTTGGGTTCTGGAGGAAGTCTAGCATAAGCATTGTAAGCCCCAGGATCAATACTAGATGTTTTACTGAGATATGGGCAAAGGAAGATAACATGATGGCTTACTGGTCAGGTCGCATTCCTATGATAATTTTGTATTGTCCTTGCTAAAACAGTTGATATCCTCCAATTCCTCTGCTGCCTCCTGGGTTGAGTCTGAATAAAAGATTACTGAAGATGGTAACCAGGGGTCAGTCAGTCCTAGAGGCTGCTAGCACCTGATCACAGAATTTTGGCTGTCTTGGTTTGATTTTTTCTTACTTTTCTTATAGATCTGCGGGTACCTGGTTCAGGGGATCTGTTCACCCTGGACAGAGCTGGATGAGAAGTCCAACATAATGGCGCTAGGATCAGAGACCTGAGTGAAAGTTGAACTACAGTATGAAATAAGTCTTTGAGACTAAGATATGCAAATAAGTCTTCGAGACCAAGGAAAATAAGTCTTTGAGACTAAGATGAAAATAAGTCTTGGAGACGAAGATATGAAAATAAATCTTGGAGACTAAGATATGAAAATAAGTCTTCGAGACTAAGGTATGAAAATAAGTCTTCAAGACTAGGGTATGAAAGTAAGTCAAGACTAGGAAAGGGAATCAAAGAAATTAAGTCAGTGCTCTACCAACTGAAGAAGAGCCGTCGGATGGGAACTTGAAAACGAGAGGAGTCTTCAAGACTACAGAAAAAGGAATTAAGTCAGTGTTCAGCCGACCAGAGAAGAGTCAAAGTATAGGTAAGCCCAGTCTCCAGATTGTTTAGCCACTAAATTTCATACTTTACCTCATGTAAGTACCAAAGGTTTATGTAAAAAATTTCCTTAACTTTCCACAACAGGCTCATGAAATCATTTTATCTTGTCCTATTTGTGGTCTGCTTATTAACCCATTTTTCAGCCTGGAACAAATCCTAGAGGCTTGCAAAGTAATGAGTTGTGGCAAATGGATGTAACACATATGCTTGCCTTTGGGAAACTTGGATTTGTATATGTTGTTGTTGATAAATATTCTGGCTTTATATAAGCCCTTTGTACTATGAAAAAAAATCTGTACATGTTAAAAATCATTTGTTAGAGTGTTTTGCTATTATAGGTAAACCAAAAGCAATTAAAACTGACAATTAACCTGCTTACATGTCACATTCCTTCAAACAATTCTGTGCCTTGTGGGATATTAATCATGACACTGGCACTCCATATATGTATGATAGACATTGTGAAATGATAGGAAAATGCTCAAGGTTAAAGGGCAACTGGGAGGTGGGAAAAAAGAAGCGAAAGAAGGAGAAATTTTGTACGTTTGTATATACAGGATAGTTAACATAGTTGATATACTGTCTTCTACTTCTTTGCTGAAAGAAACTTCTAATGAGTCCTTGATTGATCAATATTGCATGTCTGTATTTGTTTTCATGAGAAACTACTTTGAAGATATTAACATGTAATACAACAAGCATTGTTAATTTCCTACCACTTTGTTTGTAACCCTGTATTGTCTGTACTGTTCTTTTGCTATTTTGTAGAAGGTTGTCTGTCTGTTAATGTTTTCCTCCTTTCATTTAAAAAAAAAATCCTCAAGGACAAGGTATGGTTGAAAGGGCACAGAATACTCTTAAATTTATGTTAGCGAAACAAAGGGGGAAGATGGGGATAGAAGTTCACCATGCCAATTATTACATAAAGCCCTATTCACTTTAAAATTTTCAGATATTAGTAAAGATTCATCTACTACAACAGCAGAAAAATTTTGGGCCACTGTTATTAAGAGGCCAACAGAACCAATAGGGCAACCTATCTATTGGAAAGATATTCACACTGGAGTATGGGAAAGAGGTATTGTTCCAATTTGGGAGAGAGGATTTGCTTGTGTCATTACAGATTCAGGAGAAAAAGTATGGTTACCTGCTGGAAGAATTAAACCTCAACATGAGCCCCAGAAGAGTCAGATTCGATCTGAATCCTCTAGTGGAAGAAATGAGAGCAATGTCACTACAGCATCATCCCCAGACACCAACCAAGAACACTCAAAAAGCACAACCCCCAACCTGGGGACAACTTAAGAAATTGACCTATGATGCTGAGAAGCTGCTGAACTTCATTAGACAAGACTTTATGGCTGGTAATATGTTTCTAGCCATGTTGGCTGTAACAGCCACTTCAGTAGACACTTACTCTACAAAATTGGGCAAATATGCCTGCACCAATTTATGTTAATGAATCTAGATGACTTCCCAGTCTATATGACACATGGGGAACATTAATTACAACAGAAAGTCAAGTGGATAAAATACAAAATGTACATAGTTTTTGTAGATAAAAGATTCTGTTCCTTCCAAAAATTTACTAAGAGATCTCACAACAAAATCTGACTAGACTATTTAAATTATTCACAACAAAATCTGACTAGTCTATTTAAATTATAAATTTCTAAAATTATAATAGAATTACTATAATTCAATTTGGTCAAAAATATATTTGAGTGCACTCTGATTTTGTAAAGATGTTTGTTTGTTTGCTCTGTGTACTTGTTTACATGTTTTTCAGTGAACAACTGTTCCCTGTTCTTTTGAGCTCAGCAATTGGATTATAGATTTAAAAACATGTTTCACCTGAGTTACCAGCTGGTTTATATAATATCAAATTAAGATATTTTAACCACAGTCCTCAAGGCAAGGAGAAATTATTGGCTAGGACTCCAACTGATGAATAGAGGAGTGGCCACCCTTTACTCATTAATAAGGAGCCCCCAGTGATCTCCATAGTCTCTTGGGAGACACCCCTATAAAAGAGACATGTCATGTCAAAATGAAAATTTAAGTATGTTACTATATGTCATCATGATTGTCATGTAGCAATGTTATGTATGGTTTTGATATCTATATTTCTGGGTAAAAGTATGTAACATTGTTTCTTAACATTCTATTAGGATTTAAATACTAGGATATCCATGGTTGTTAAAAAATAATTGTTCCATTTGTATGTTCTAAGGTATTTATGTTCAGATCAGTTTGTAATATTAAGCTTACTGACCCCTGTTAGTTAAAGGTTAAAATTTTATTTATGCAAGTCTCACTTTAACTTGGTCTTAGACATCCAGCAGAAAAGTGTAATCACAAGATGTAGACTGATGGTTGACCACTGTCATGGACTTTAGACTATATTCTTATTTTTCCAATTTTCTACTGTCATTGTACATGGTATTATAATTGTACTTTGCCTGTTCCCCTTAGTCTAGTGAAGTTCATCTAGAAAATGCCGAGAGAAACAGAAAGACTATTGGTGACCTTCTCGCTGATGCTTCAAAGAGTTGCAGCAAAACAAAAAAGGGGAAATGTGGAGAAGGACTTTCTTCAGTTACTATTTTGTGTATTGTCTGAGGCCTGACCAAGCCATGATTGTTGGGTTCTGGAGGAAGTCTAGCATAAGCATTGTAAGCCTCATGATCAATACTAGATGCTTTGCTGAGATATGGGCAAAGGAAGATAACATGATGGCTTACTGGTTAGGTGACATTCCTATGATAGAGTTGTACTGTCCTTGCTAAAACAGTTGATATCCTCCAATTCCTCTGCTGCCTCCTGGGTTGATTCTGAATAAAAGGTTACTGAAGATGGTAATCAGGAGTCAGTCAGTCCTAGAAGCTGCTAGCACCTGACCACAGAATTTTGGCTCTCTTGGTTTGATTTTTTTTTTTACTTTTCTTATACATGTGCGGGCACCTAGTTCAGGGGATCTGTTCACCCTGGACAGAGTTGGATGAGAAGTCCAACAAAGGTGCACATATTTCTTCTGGTCCGGGCAACCAGGAATGTTGGAAGGTAGGAAGCTGAGGGGCTGCTTATTCCCCCCATGCCCCACCTGGCTCCTAAACCCATGCTCTTTTCCAGCCTGATTCAACACTTTGGACCATTTAGAGCTGATGTGACCAAACTTTCGGTTTGCCTTTTGGTTCACAGTGAGTAAAAAGATTGATCAAAGACATTCTTACATCTGGTGGACTGACCAACTTCGTTGAATAACAGTATATAATGCAGCAGCCATTGTTAATTCCTATCATTTTGTGTTGAGGTTATGTATCATTTTTGTTGTGTTTGTGTTGTTTTGTTTTTGTCTTCATTGTTGCTGTTTTGCTAGTTTTTTTCTCTTAAAAATAAAAAATTTTAAAAAGTGAGTCAAGAGAGATGATCCTGGGTCTCATTAAAAATACATGCTATAGTTAATGTATATAAGTATCAAAACTTTTTCCTATTTCTGTTATAACTTTTTTAAAGGGGGCAACAAAAGCATACAGCTAGTAGGACTCTGGACTTTATTTTATGAAACTAAAGCATCCATATCTGGTTCAATGGAAATGCTTACGATTCTTAGTGAGTCCTCAAAATACTCATCAAACATTTTTGAGACAATTTTCCTCCCTGTGCTTCATCCTGGTAAACCACTGTTCACCAATGTTCTGTGTGTGGTGGACACAGGGGTAGAGCTCGCACTGCAATGTCCCCTCACCTTGAGTTCCACTGTGATTTACACAGTCTGTGCTGAGCACTGCACAATCAAGTCTGAAAGATATTGCTGAAAATCTCATCATAATGCTAAAGTGTGTGATCTTGTGGGGCAGCTGTCCACAGCTCTACACAGCTTGCAGGCCATGGGTTGCACACACCTGCTTTACAGAATCCCCCAACCTAGCTTTGCTCTTCAAAGTGACTTTGCCTGAGCCAGTGACTCCCATCTCTTCTTCACACAGCATTCCCTGAGCCCAAATTTGTTCTAGAGGGACTTTTCTGACAGACTAGCAGGGATTTTAATTCAAGTAGATCTCTCTGTCTCACACGTTGTCTGAGGGATTCTAAGAAGCCAGTAATTGCTGGCTCCAGAACAGAGTCTTAGATAATAAGCAGGCAGGACCTTTCCCAGAGCTCTCAGCTCCCCTCACAGCCGTGCATGTCAAGCCCTCACACACAAGCTCAGGGTTCACTGAACAGGCCACTCACTCAACAGCTTCAGGTGCTGGAAGCCCCAAAGCAAGGCTGTTGGCATCATCCACACCTTCACAAATTCACAGCCATGAGATTGATCCTGTGCCTTGTTTCTTCCCTCAGGCTAATCAGAATAATATGAGTCTGCTAGGAAACTCACATAAATGGAAAGTATTTAATAGCATTCATATTTCTTACACTTAAAATTTTCAAGAGTACTTCATGAGAATAATATAGCAAGTATGGAATTGGAAACAGTGTATAGACTTTCTTCAGGGAGAAAAAACACAACCAGGGCAGTCACATTTTATGCTTTACCTCACGGAGTAGAGGGGTTAATGCAAACTAGCAAGGAAAACATCCACACACTATTAGATGTTTTAAATACCACTGAAGTCAAAGAAGCTCACATAGTACCAGAAAAATGGAAAATATCTTCTAACACACAAAACATAATGGTTGATGTTAAATTTTTAGTTTCAGTATCACAGTGACCCTTCAAGTCAGATGGTTCCTATCCTACAGGCCACACTTGTGATATGAGGCTACTTGTCGACACAGAGTTCCTGTTTTGAAGCCAGTCTTGTCTGAGGCATAACCAGCAGCCATTTTCTGCCAGTCGTGATGTCAATCAGGAGTGTTGTGTTTGGTATCAAGTCTAGTAACAATTATGCAAACATACACCTCATCCAAAATGCTCACCAACCACCAATACAAAACTCATTTTCACAATGTGGAAACACCTTCTACTCTTCTAGGTTCCTGCCACCCTCATATCTTCTTGCAAATGAAGATCCCAGGAGCAGAATATCTTAATGATCCTGGCCATCTTCATAATGAGGGAAAAGTAGCTGACTTCAGAACTTCTACTTGCATGGAAAAATTGTTCCTGTGACAAAGATGTTCCAGATCATGTTGGGAAAGCCAAAAATGAAGACACACAAACAAAATTATAAAAACACTGCACATGAACACACACAAATATAAATATGTATGTGTGTCTTATGTATGCGATCATACACAAAAATACATACTGAAATGCATACGTGTGGGAATACATATGCCAAAGTATAGATATACAGCAAGCTATAGAGTGATATCGTACATGGAAATTTAGAGATAGATTTTCCAAAAAACTACCTTGACACACACATAATTCAAAAAGCTACCTTCACACACACAACCCCTTGTAAATGATACTATAGTTAAAAACATTTAAAAGTCTTTATGCTATTCTGTAGTGCTTCTGACAGATGAGATCATGATACCCAGAAATAGGCAACTGAGTCAAATAACTGAAGAGAACACCAAAATGCCCAATTCCCAGATCAGGTTGCTTCCAACTCAGAAAAAGACTCAGAGCTGCATGAGATCTTAAAAGTGATCTTTCCCCCACATTCATTGTAACCTGCCAGCACATAGATATTCTCTTACCTCTGTTGCAGGAACTCCCTCGAGAGAAAGTACATGGGCTTAACAGAGTGGCCATTCCCAAGACAGCTCTCATTATGAGATCACTTTCTCTTTGTTTTGTTTTGGTTTGGTTTGGTTTGGTTTTGGTTTTTTTCCGGTACCGGGGATCGAACTCACAACCTTGCACTTGGAGATCACTTTCTCTTGCTGAGCTGAAATTTGCCCTTTGTAGTTCCCACTTCTTCTAAGAGAGATAGAAAGGAAAGTTTTCAGTGTGGCAAGAATGTGGCTTGTGTGTATGTGTGTGTTTGTTAAGCCAAACTATAAGAAAGCATATGACTTTGGGATCATCTCCTAATATCTCTGAATGTTTCATTTTAGAATTTGTAAATATAACTGCTGTGCAGGATGTAGAAATTTCAATGAGCTCTATCATTCCCTTTTTACACCCTTAAAACTTGGCAAAGTGTGGATTAATACTGATGCCCCTTGCATTCTCTTTTATCACTGCATTTATGTGTAAGACATTCTGCCACTAAGTAATACTCTCAGATTAATCAGAATAACTACGATGTGCCTTTACCCCAGCTCTGCTTTTCCCTACATGAGTCAGCTAGCACTTAATTGCACTATAAAATCCTTCCTTCTGACACACTCAGCAGCACCCAGGCTGGGAATCCTCTCAGAACAAGGATATTCCTCAACATCTGAGCCATTATAACGTATGGAGACAGATAAATCCCTGATGTTGCCCATTCTGTGAAGACTGGGGCAGAGGTGAGATTTCTGAAGAGAAAAGACATAAGCCAAGTAACATAAGTTTATACTGTTCTGGACTCAGAACCAAACCAAGGTACCAACCGACAAACACCAAAACGCATGGATCACCAATTGAGATTTAAGAATGAACCTTTATTAGCGGGCCAACAACTGACTGAGAGCCTCCACATAGGGTAGGATCAGATCAACCACGAACCAAGGGTGAGAGCAGCTTTTAAGCCAAAAAACCACATAAACCACATCCTGCTTGGCAGGCAATGTCTTTGTGAAGCAGTCTTCCGAGAAACTATAGGAAACTTACAAGAAAGGAACGATACATTTCAGGGTGTTTCCGGGAGGGGCTAGAATGCGGAACGTCGCAGGTGGAAAGGAAAAGAGGGAGAGTAATCAGTAATTTTTCATGTTCTTTGTGAGGCCATGCAGGTCCCTTGTGAGGCTTTTACGTTCCTCACTGATTTTAGGAAGGAATCAAATCCTTGATTCCCTTGTGTCATGTGACCGGCTTAGGCTCCGGTCATGAGTCCAAGCATACTCTGTTTTATATGTCCCCCTTTAGATAATCATACATTTATTTATGGTTACAATGTTTGTCTAGGGCCAGGGAAGGGATGAAACAACCCAGGCAGGGTCACAGGTGGTTATCTGGGCCCTGGTGTTCCTTGTCTTTGGAGAAGCATTTAGGGCTAAGTCAGGACTGTAAAGTTAACTCTTTACAACCCTCCTGGATGTTTTTTAAGACACATTTTGAGGCTTGCATTAAGACTAGAATTATTTTATCTTAAAAAGACATGCTAAGCGTCATCATACCCTACATTCCCCCCTCTATGACTTTTTTTTTTTAAGAAATACAAAGTGTGTCATGCGATGGCAGCCTGGGCTCCAAAATGGGGGTTTGTCATCTTACATGTCGGAACAATGAACATCGCAGTTTGTTGGGCACAAAGAAGGTGTAGGGAAGCAAGTACAGCCTGGCTAGGTCCAATAAAGTCCATCCGAGGGCACTTGAGGGTGTAGTTGTAGAGATGTTCTCTTTGTTTTGTCGGGCCAGAGGTCTTTCCTACATAGCAGCTAAAGTATGACTAGCATTGTCAGGAAAGAAGTAGAAGACACAAGCATGTTCATAGAATCAGTCCATTGTAGAATCCATGACAGGTCTATTGGCAGCAGACTTTACCATGGGTTTGAAGATCTCTCTTTTTATGGCACCATGTTCCAGGATGGCATCTATGATGGTGGTTGATGACCTGTCAACATATAAACATACCCTTGTCCCATGTTATTAATTGAACTGGAACACCTTGTTGTTATTATTATTATTATTTATCATTTATCTAATAGGTTGTAGTTATATTTTTCTGTTGGTTGCTCAAGACCAAGTTAAAGTGAGACCTGTATTAATTAAAACGAATTTTTTTTATCAAGGTCTGTTAACTCTCTTCAGGAGTTACCTTGGAACCATGTGCAGTGTCTCTTAGTACTTCTGTCAGTGCCAGCCATCTGGATGAGTCACAGTCATTGCTTGACCAAGTTGCTTTCTTTGAAAGCTTGGAAGACTGTTTTCTCCTGATGACTCTCCTTAGGCACATTACACTGTATAATCATTTTTCTCTGTGGTCCCATAATCTCCTTGATCAGAAAATCAGGGACTCAACCAAATTGCATGATGTGGCAGCAGAAGTTTTCTTATGTCTTGAGTCCTATTTGACCTTGGAAGGCTTTGGCCATAATATTGGTGTCCTCTTAGCCCAATTTATCTCTCTAATTTTTCATCTCCAAACCTCAGTTGTTAAACATTCAGCAGAAAATGTTAATGACATTACATTGCAAGCACCTTGAAATATAAAGTATAACCAGAGAACTATTATTTTTTACCAATCATGGATGTTCTAGTAGTTGAATCTCTGTGGAATGTTAACAGACAACAATCACATAGTTTTACAAAAAAAAACTGGAAGTCAAAAATTATACATAGTATCGTTATATAATAAGTGTGATGACGTTTTTGTAGCACAATAGAATAGCCCTTTTAGTCATCATCCTTACCTAACACATATGGAGCTACTATCTAACTTGTCCTCAAACAGGATGTCATTTAAGAAATTTGTAACATTGTCTGGGCTGTTTAACATCTAAGCATCTCTAAATGTAGTGGCATATACATAATATATATACCACATAAGGTTTTGTTAAAAAAATTATTTGAATGATGACCCATGAACCTCTTATTATAAATATCTGGAGCACAAGAGAAAAGGCAGATGTCTAACATTATATAAACAGTTCCAGTTTTATATTTTAGAACCCTGTACATTTTGAAGGCACAAATACATTTAATATACCATGAAATTAGCAATAAGAAGTTGTCACTATTTTTTTTAACCTTCTGACAATGACCAATATAAACATATCACAATAATATATTTTGAACAATATATATCGCTGTGTCTCCCATAAGGCTATGGAGATTATCAGGGCTCCTTATTAATGAACAAAAACTGGTTAAGGTTATTCCAGGAAGCTGCTTTTTTATTTATCAATTGGAGTCCTATCCAACAATCTCTCTCTACCCAAGGGATTTTTATTTAATTATCTTAACCCATTTTTTTTATGTTCTATGAACATCCAATCAGAATTTGACATGTCAGTTTTTGTATAGTGAGAGACTTTCAAATCATAATATATAAAAAAATATTTAAACATTTATAAAACCAATTTTAACATAATTTTGACCAACCGGCAACGTGGTAGAAGCAAATCTTTAATTTAGATAATACTTACAAATAAACCAAATTAGATTACAGACAATTACCTCAAAAATCAAAAAAATACAAAAAGAGAAATTTATTGAGCTCAAGTAAAACAGCTGTTTACAAATCTGACAGAGAGACAAACAAAACACATATACAAGACAACTTACTTATGAACTTAGAGTGCACTCAAATATAGTTTTGGCCATACTGAATTATAAGTTTGTAATTATAAGTAGTCAGAAC
>NW_004955409.1:35664288-35697235 GCF_000276665.1 Chinchilla lanigera
ATGTAGTACAACAAGCATTGTTAATTCCCTACCACTTTGTTTGTAACTCTGTATTGTCTGTACTGTGCTTGTGTTATGTTGTAAAATGTTGTATGTCTGTTAATGTTTCCCTCCTTTTATCAATAAAATAAAAAAATAATATATTTTTATATTTTATTCTGTCTTCAGAATGCCAGCAACTTTTATGTCCCTTAAGGTAGCTTTCAGCTTAGTCACATGCACACACCCATTGTCACGTACTCAGACCTTATTCTAAGTGCTCTTGCTTAAACTTCTATTTTTTGTCCTCTCTGTCATGAAACGAATTTATACAATCTCTATCAGCTGAGAAAAGTTCATCTCTGTAATACCTTTTAATTTCTGCAGCTTGTGACACTTTTGCCACCTTGTAGGTCAGTGGGATGATGAGCTACAGAAATAAGCCCTTTTTTTGAAGCCTGATGATCTTTCCTGTATTTAATCTCATTTGTTTCTCAGTCACCATTAAGAAATCCCTGTTGTTGTTTTTTTTTTGTTTTTTTTTTTTTTTTAAAGAAATCAAATTTAACATCTGTTGACAATCACCCCAGGTGGGGCGGTGAATCTCAAACACCGCTTTTAGCAAACTAATAGAAGCCCGAGTTTACTCTAAAAGGAAAGAGTTTGAAGTTCTCCAGTTGCAGAACGAGGATTTCCTCCTAGCTTCATCATAGGAGTCTGCCGGAGAGGCAAAACTGGGATGAAACCTGAGGAGGAGACTCCTTCATCTAAGTCAGCTATAGGCTGGGGAAAGGCTGCCTGTAGGGGCAGTCCCCATAACAGAAATAGTTTGACATAATAGCAGTGACTCCGCGCGGGTCAGGATCTTTTTAAGCTTTCACGTAAACAACTCCCAGGGGTAGAAAAGGCCGGAGGAGGACGATCAGGGCCCCTCCCACCCAAGCAGCAGATTGAATTGTAACCTGAGGATGCGGGCACACCAAGGAACGCAAGGGCATAGAACTAACGGTTCAAACAGACAAACAGACAGGACAAAATGCCGGGAAAGATAATTTAGTGTTCCTTTGACTCGTTCTGCCAATTCAAATTGGAGACTGGCTTGAAACGCAACAAACAAAACTCCAAATTCTTTCTCAGCATTCACCAGAAAGACTAACAGGCCCCTCTCTCAGTTCCCGCTGGGAGGGTGAAGGCTGCACTGAGCCTGCAGTGCGTGTCTTTATGTCCCTCTCTTGGCTCCCGGAGAGGACAGAAACCAAAACTGCCACCCACGTCTGGGGGCCTAACAAACTGGAGAGCTAGCAACAGAGCTCTCTCCCAAGCAAGCCCAGTCTTGGGAAAGACTGGAAGCCAATTAAAATCTTACCCAATCGGAGGTTTAGAACTCTGTCTGTCCTTCGTGGCCGTGGCCTCCAGGTCTTAGCCTCCCCTGGATGGAGAGAACTGAACTCAGCTGGGGCGCCCAGCCATTTAGGAAAGTGCTAGGGGGTCTGCAGGCTGGGGGCCCCCTCAAAAGAGAATCTGCCTGCAGAATATCCCAGGAAGCCCCCAAATGTCAGAAAAGTGGTTTAAAACTCATTGAAGCAGTGTAAGCAACACGGAAGCCGACTGACCAATTGGGACAAACAGAACAAGAACAGACAATGACAGGAGGAACCGAAACAGAAACCAAAATTCTCTCCAGGGCTTAAAGGCATGTCTGCCATCCAGAAGATCCAAATGGGGCGCCCCACAAACAAATCAATCAAACTCTTACCGGTAAGAAGACAAACGTTTCTGAGTCGAATAGAAATAATTTAGTCTTTACCCGAGGTAGGGAAGTCTGTCCAGGTGGAAGCACGTCTTCTAGAGAGGCCCCCTGACAGGTGGCTGCTGGGGGCGAAGTGATCAGGGTCCATAGCGCCCCCTGTAGGGGATCTCGGTGGAACCTCCAAATGTTCTGGACTCAGAACCAAACCAAGGTACCAACGGACAAACACCAAAACTCACGGATCCCATATATATATATGAAGACACACAAAATTATAACAACACTGCACATGAACACACACAAATATAAATATGTATGTGTGTCTTATGTATGTGATCATACACAAAAATACATATTGAAATGCATACATGTGTGGGAATACATATGCCAAAGTATAGATACACAGCAAGCTATAGAGTGATATCGTACATGGAAATTTAGAGATAGACATTTCCAAAAAACTACCTTGACACACACATAATTCAAAAAGCTACCTTCACACACACATAATTCAAAAAGCTACCTTCACACACACAACCCATTCTAAATGATACTATAGTTAAACATTTAAAAGTCTTTATACTATCCTATAGTGCCTCTGACAGATGACATCATGATACCCAGAAATAGGCAACTGAGTCAAATAACTGAAGAGAACACCAAAATGCCCAATTCCCAGATCAGGTTGCTTCCAACTCAGAGACAGACTCAGAGCAGCATGAGATCTTAAAAGTGATCTTTCCCCGACACCCATTGTAACCTGCCAGCACATTTAGATATTCTCCTGCCTGTTGCAGGAACTCCCTTGAAAGAAAGTACTTGGGCTTAATAGAGTGGCCATTCCCAAGACAGCTTTGATTATGAGATCACTTTCTCTTGCTGAGCTGAAATTTGCCCATTGTGGTTCCCACTATTTCTAAGAGACATAGAAAGGAAAGTTTTCAGTGTGGCAGGAATGTGGCTTGCATGTGTGTGTGTTTGTGCATCCAAACTATAAGAAACCATATGACTTTAGGATCATCACCTAATATCTCTGAATGTTTCATTTTAGAATGTTTAAATATAACTGCTGTGCAAGATGTAGAAATTTCAATGTGATGAGCTATATCAATCCCTTTATATACCCCTTAAAACATGGCAAATATGGATTAATACTGATGCCCCTTGCTTTCTCTTTTATCACTGCATTTGTGTGTAAGACATTATGCCACTGAGTAATACTCTCAAATTAATCAGAATAACTATGATGTGCCTTTACCCCAGTTCTGCTTTTCCCTACATGAGTCAGCTAGCACTTCATTGCACTATAAAATCCTTTCTTCTGGCACATTCAGCAGCACCCAGGCTGGGAATCCTCTCAGAACAAGGATATTCCTCAACACCTGAGCCATTATAACGTATGGGGACAGATAAATCCCTGATCTTGCCCATTCTGTAAAGACTGGGGCAGAGGACGTGAGATTTCTGAAGACAAAGGACCTAAGCTAAGTAATGTAAGCTTATACCAACCTCACTAATTCCAGTCCCCCTTATGTCCTCAGGAGTTATTAAGTACCACTTATGACCAGTGCAAAGGTATTTAAGAGGTCAACCTGCCAAGCCAACTCTTAACATGCAATGCCAATGGAAGCTCATACCTCATTCCTCAGAGCCTGAAGCATAGAGCCAATGCTTTAGAGACTTTGTGTAGTCCAATATTTGAGCATTCAAGGCTACCGTTTAAAGTCATATGTTGGAAATTTGGGTACATGGCTCAGCATACAGAATATAATGAACAAAAGGTATCAATTTGTTTCTCAGTAGATCACTCTGGCACTGTGCCACCCATACAGTTGTCATAGCTACTTTCCTCTCATTGCTGAGACAAAATACCCAACACCCAAAGTTAAAGGGGGAAAAGTTTATAGTTCACAATGTGTAAGGTTTCAATACATAACTGGCTGATTCCAAGGCAGGGTGGCATGACACACAGGTATTGCAGAGGAGAAACAGTTTATGGATGGCAGAGGACACCAAAACCAAGCAAGAAGGACCATGGCTCTTTCTATCCCTGATATTTTATCCAGGCTACTCAGGACAGGTATCACTCACACCCTTAATCCTAATGTGACTGAGTCTAGCAACGCACCATAAATCAATCCAGGTGTCACACACTCTCGATACAGCCACCACTAAAAATGACACCTTTATGACTGCATGAGGCTTTGGGGAAACTTCTAATCAGAAACCATAGAAACAATGTTCACAGAGACCCAGTAGATTTCTGCAGTATCTCATTTCACATAGAGCAGAATTTGAAGGAGTGCCTAAAATGGGCTAGATAGCCTACACTTTTTGCATATATGTCTTATATTACTCTTGAGTTATTAGTGGGAAACAGAAACTCAATGGCAGAGTGGTATCTATACCAAGTAGAGCAGACCAGGACCTTCTGATAGAGGCTATAACACAAGAATTAGTAGGCAGCAATTAGGGAGATGGAAAATTATTTTTAAACATCACTTTTACAGTCATATACTGGACATGTTGGTAGATGATTTAGCACCATCCCTCTTAACTACCGCCAAATAAACATTTGCCACATCCTTCATAGATGTGGTGAGAAAGGTCACAGCTTTAGACCCTGAGAAAAATGATAAGAGGAAGAGCCCAGCACTCTAGAAACCTCAGGTATGATCTTTATGCCCTGTGGTAACAAAACGCTATGGAAAGGAAAATGGTTCTTGCATTGTGAGCAAACCCTCCCTTCACATTTACAATGTATCCAATGCTCAGTTTTCAGCTAAAACTTACAAAGAATAAAAGCAAACAATAAAGTAGAATCTATTCACTAAAAGAGAGGAAATTTACATAAAAGTGTTTAAGAAATCCTAGACATTGGATAGACAAAGCAAAGATTTTAAAACCACTGTCTTTGAAATACTCAAAAAGCTGAAGGAAACTGAGAAATGAGTAAAGGAAATCAGAAATGAGTAAAGGAACTGAGAAATGAGTAAAGGAAATCAGAAATCAAATGAGTAAAGGACACAGTGCACAAAAATGTAAAAAATATTCATAAAAATGAAAAACTTCATTGCTAGAGCCTACAAGCATAATCCTGAAATAAAAAATTCACTGCCAGAGTCCAACAGCCTATTTGAGCATGCAGAGGAAAGAGCCAGTGAAATTAAGAGATAAATGAAATAATTCAGTCTGAGAAGCAGAAAAAAATAAAGAAAAATGAGCAAAGCCTAAGGGTCCTATAGGACATTACCAAGAAAAAAAAAAAATATATATATATATATATGAAGAATAAGAAAGAGAAGAGAAAATCAAAAACATTTCCAATAAACAATGATCCCTAACTTCCCAGATATGATTAACTACAATATACAAACACAACACACTCAAAATCTCTAGGTGGGATGAACTCAAAGGGATCCTCACTATAAGGAAATTGTTAAAGACAAAACAAAAATCTTCAAAACAGCAAAAGACAAGAGACTTCTCCCAGAACAATTATTCTCAAGAAGATCAACATTCACCTCGCATCAGAAACCATCAGGCCCAAAGGCAGTGAAATGATGTCCTTACAGTATAGAAAGAAAAAGCTGTCAACCAAGGATTCTATATCTAGAAAAGTTGTCTTTCAATAATTAATGAAGGATAAGCCAGGGGTGGGGGTACATACCTGTAACCCCAGCACACTGGTAGTCTGCAGCAAGAGGAACATAGGGTCCAACCCTGACAATTTAATGAAGTGTTGTCTCAAAATAAAAAATAAAGAGATAGCGCTGTAGCCCAGTCCAAAGACCCTGCATTCAATCCCTAATACCACCAGAAAAAAACAAACAATAAATAGAGATATCTCCAGATGTTTTAAAAGGTTCCAGCCTACAAGAAATGCTAAGGCAGTATTGAGAGACTTGAATAGCAAAAACTGCATGACATAAAAACCAAGAAGCACAATATCTGAACTAAGTGCTTCATGATCAGTAATCACTTTAAATGTAAATAGTTTAAGCTTTCCATACAAAAGACAAAGGTTGGAGGAATGGTTTCAAAAATATCATCCAACCATGCAATATTCAGCATATGCAAATTCATAGAGTCAAAAGATTAGCAGTGCAGTGTTGTTAAAGGTAAATGTGGAGTTCTTATTTAATATTTACACAATTCTGAAGTGCTAGAAAACTTTTGAAATTAGAGGCACATTTTGAGTGTGAAATGCTACTTAACTGTATGCTTTAAAATAGCTGCACAGCACAATTTGTAATTGCTAAATTGTGGAAGCAACCCAAATGTCCATCCACTGAGGATTGGATAAGAAAATGGTGGTACTTTTATAAAATGGAATATTACTCAGCTATAAAGAGAGATAAACTTGAGGCTGTTACAGGTAAATGGTCACCACTAGAGACCATACTCATAAGTGAAATAAATCAGACCTGCATGTGCAAGCACCTCATTATGTCACTAGTGTGAAACCTGAAAGAGTTAATTTAAACTCGGAGGTATGATAGACACTGTGAAATGATAGGAAAATGCTCAAGGGTAAAGGGCAACTGGGATGTGGGAAAAGAGAAGGGAAAGGAGAGATTTTGTATGTATGTATATACAGGATAGTTAACATAGTTGTTCTACTGTCTTCTATTTCTTTGCTGAAAGAAACTGTCAATGAGTCCTTGATTGATCAATATTGCATGTCTCTATTTTCATGAGAAACCACTTTGAAGATATCAATATGTAATACAACAAGCATGGTTAATTTCCTAGCACTTTGTTTGTAACTGTATTGTCTGTACTGTTCTTTTGCTATTTTGTAAAATGTTGTCTGTTAATGTTTTCCTCCTTTTATTTTTAAAATAAACAATAAAAAATAAAGTAAAATAGCTGCACATATATTATGTTCATTTCACCTAAATTTTTAAAAAGTGGGTTATGATATTGTTTTGCATAATCCCTTTTTAAATGTAAAAATGCAAATATTACATGAATAGTGTATTAGATCATACTTCAAGACATTAAAGCTAATTGCAATGAATGACAAAAGTCTGGTGGTTTTCATTGTTTTCCCTTTGATTATGTTGCTGTTTTAAGAATTACAACTTGAGAGTCTCCACCCTCCGTGTACCTGGTGCAGACAGGAGATCCTCACTCAGAAGGCCCACGAAGTGCTAACACCGGGGTTCATGTTTCGGCCTTACCTGCATGTGCCTTGCACCACCTGAGGTACTAGAGCAGGTGGTCCATGAACTGTTGGCACTGCAGTTCACCTCTGGGCTTTACTTCCACCCTGACCTCCTGGAGGTCACAGACACAGGCGGTCCATGTCTGGCTCCTTTTCATGCCCTGAGCTGCCTGGAGACAAGGAATTAGTTGGTCCACAAATTGTTGATGTTCCTGTCTGCGTTGTGCCTGAACCCTGAACTGCCTGAGGACACAGGACCACTGGTCCATGATTGCACCACCAGTGCAACCTGCTTCTGGGTCACACACATGCCCTGGGCTGTGAGGAGACACTGGATCAGATGGTCTGTCATTGGGTGAAATCACAGTTCACGTCTGAGCCCTGGGAGAACTAGGGCAGAGCACAAAAGAAGAGCCCTAAAGACAAAGGATCAGTGCTCAGATGTACACCACAGAAGACTTCCATCCTTAGTGCAGGAGGTCCGATGGGGATCCACAACAGCCTACACAAAGTAATAGAGTAACTTACGTCAATTCTTGGATGGAACTCCTAGAGCCCACAGCAATTTGCTAATTTAGACCAATAAATGTCAAACGCAGAAACTTTGCTTAAAAATATTGAGAAAAGGGGCAGATTCCATCACACTGAATATTCATAATTAAATAAGAGTTGTTTTAGGTTTCCTTGGAAGGAGGTTACGATGATATAAGAGATACCAGGTGGGTTTAGTGCTTGGTGGCCAAGCTTTACTACTGCTTAGTACATCACTCCACCATGGGCTCCCTGAAATTGGGTTACAGGGACTCTGTCCTCCTCACCAGATGGTCAGCTCTGTTGGGAACATGCTTGCTCTTAGCACAAGAGAGGGGCCTAATGCCTATCTGCTGCAGAAACCATACTGGTGGACTTAAAAGCCTGGAATTGATAATTCTGTCACTGGGAACCAAGGTTTCTGAGCTTGTACTGGCCAATACCACATCCTACCGTCCCCACATTACAGTGTTGCGTTCATCCTGTGGACTAGAGCAAGTAGTTTGCTCAAAATCATCAGCTGTGGTCACTGTACATTCTACACAAGCACGTAGAAGATGTCATCAGGGGAAGGCATTGGGAGTAGGGCCCTTTCTTAGAAAGCATCACGAAATCAGTGGGAAATATAAGATCACTGAGCCGACTCCTCCCACTTCCTGTGTTGTGGATTAAATACAGCAAGCACAAAGATTCAGAAGCTCGGACCTGGGAAGACTTCTTGGGAAGATGCTGCTGCTCCTGCTCCTGTTGACCTTCTTTCTGCCACAAAGGACAAGGGCCGGTAAGTGACCATCTCTATCCCCCGGAAGCCCAAAGAGGACATAGGTCCCCTGTCCATCTACATGCCCCTGATCCATCAGTCTACAGTATAGTTGTGAACCTCATCACCAGTCCCACCAGAGAACCCCAAGTAGAACACTGGATAAGCTTCAACAGACTCTTCTCAAGAAGAGCCAGTGGGTACTGTCCCCTCTCTAGGCCCCACCTTTGCCATCTGGAAAGTGGGTCTTTCCTCAGAGTGCATGCAAATGGTGAGAAGGAACAAGTAGAAAATGTCAAATTCTCCTGGAGAAGGCAGAATAGGCTTGTGTTCCCTGTCTAGGATGAGAAAGATGGTCTCATCAGCTGCTTAGAAGAGAGTCCCACAGATCAGAGACCCCAGAATTCATGGAATCACTGTCTTCAGAGCACTGTTTTTGCCTTTCCACAGTCCTACTCACTTTCTCCAACTTTACTTTCTTTCCCAAGATTTACTGGCTCCCCTGCTTTCCCATAAGACCCACAGAGGCAGACTCTACCTTCTATGCTTTCCAGAATCCCATCAACACTGCCCTACCAACCTTCACCCACAGACTACCTGGAGATGCTCCTGCACGCAGCCATGCACAAGTTCTGAGGCACCCACATGTCAGGGCTAGGAAAGAGGATTAGACAAACAGTCTACACAAACAGTCTTGTCTTTAAGGGGAGATCATCGGGGGACATGAAGCAAAACCCCACTCCCGACCCTACATGGCCTACCTTGAGATCATGGAAAATAATTCTGTAATGAATTGTGGTGGCTTCCTGATTCATAAGAAGTTTGTGCTGACAGCTGCTCACTGTGCACAGAGGTGAGGAATAAAAAACAGCCCAGAGCCTCAGGAAATGCTTCTCAGAGACCCTTCCTCCCAAGGAGCTCCCTTAGCTCCTGGACACACACAAGCAGGAGACTGTCTGAGGGTAAGAAAGGGCTAGCCATGTCCATAAGGAAGACAAGCAAGTTGGCAGCAAGGGAACTGTTGACATGAGAAAGACCAGGGCAATAAAACCTGATATATTTAAACCCAGGACCATGTTTTGGCATAATAATGCAAAGTAAAGCAAATTCATGTGTTCTCCTGGAGGTTACTGGTCCTGAGAACTTCTGGTGCCCAAGGCCCAGGACTTCAGCCTCAGTTACTAAGAAGCAAGGGCACAGTCACATGGCCAGGTGGCCCTCCTGTCATCTGTAGCTTCAAACTGTACCAGCTGGGATGTGTCCTCTGTGTCTCCACATTCTCAACCCACTCTCTTCTCTGTGCAGACCACAACATCAAGAAATAACTGTCTTACTGGGGGCCCACAACATCAGGAAACAGGAGAAGACTTGGCAGGTCGTACGTGTGAAAAGAGCCATCCCACACCCCGCCTTCAATCTTAAAAATATCACCAACGATATCATGCTGCTGCAGGTGAGGCACAGCTCCTGCTGCTCTTGCTCTCCTCATACAGGGTTGCCCCTCCCACTGGGACCCTCTGCTTTCCCATTTTGCCACCAAGTCTTTCACAGAGTCCAGGTGTTGAGGACATAGGCTGATCTGGACTCTCTTACTTGTTTCCCTTCAGCTGGAGAAAAAGGCCAACCTGACTAAAGCAGTGCAGCTTCTCAGGCTGCCCAAGGGCAAGACCCAGGTGAAGCCAGGTGCCCTGTGCCAGGTGGCTGGATGGGGACAGTTGGCCCCAAACGGGGGCTTTCCAAACACACTACAAGAGGTGGAGATGATCGTGCAGAGGGATGAGGAGTGTAAGGTCAACTTTCGAAACATTTATGACAGTGCTACTGAGATGTGTGTGGGGGACCCAGAGGTTAAAAAAGCTTCCTTTAAGGTAAGACTGAGTATCTGTCACTCTTGGCTTTGGGGGAAAAGGTGTTTGGAACAAACCTTGGACTGGGAAACCCAAGCAGCAGGGTCTCCTTCACCTAGTAGGCTGTGATAATTCTCCCTGAAAGGAGAAAAAGGGACCTGCATGACCTGGGAGGTAACTTATGTCTCTACCACTTCCCAAAGGGGCCTCTGGAGAAGAGTGCCCCGCTGCAAGCATGAGTTTGCACCTCAATATCTGAGCTCACATCACAGGCATTAGAAAACTCTTCCCTTGGTGTGCAGTAATTATAACCAATTGGCTCCTCAGAGCCCATTGACCTTATTAGTCAATAAACTCATCCTCCCTGCTCTGTGTCTGGCGCACTCATCTGCCTCCCTGTCCTTAAACAGCAACCTGAAACCAGTGGTCCCACACAGCTCCACAGGGATAAGGTCTCAGGACCTGGGGGCAAAGACAAAGGCTGCCCCAAGAGTGAGATAGAGCAACAACAGTGTCCCCAGTCAAAGCTGGGCAGCTCAGGGGCCCAGGGCCTGTCCTTCCCTCTCATCTCTCACAAGCAGACTGTGCCAGTAGGACTTCAAGAGGGCTTGGGGATATCAGAGGGGACATGACCAGGAAGTGCACTGCCTCACAGCTTCACTCTCTCTACAGGGCGACTCCGGAGGCCCCCTCGTGTGTAATAATGTAGCCCAGGGCATTGTCTCCTATGGGCCACAGGATGGGACAACTCCACGTATCTTCACCAAAGTTTCACATTTTCTAGACTGGATAAAGAAAACCATGAAACATGACAAACTGCAGGGAGCAAACTAAGCCCCCTCTCTGAGCAACCATCTTTCCTGGAGCTGAGTCCAGAACTGCACTAGAGCAGATGCCAGCAACTAAATAAATGTCTCATCTCAGAAAAAAAGGCTGCTTTCTTGCTTATTCACTTCACGAGACCAACTCTGGTGGTCGAAGCAGGCCAGTGACACAATTCTGCTAATTTCTGCCACCTCCCTTCCTACTCCACTCAGTGCCTTTCCAAATCCCCACTCAAAGCCGTTAACCAGCTCCTTCTGACCCGCTTGAGTTTCTCCACAGCCTCACCATCGTGAGTGCTGAAGCTAAGCACCTTTGGGAGAAAATGTGCAGAGCTCTCATCCTGGGGCTCAGGGTGAACATGTGGCCTCCTTATATGGCACCTGGCAGAGGGGAAGAGGGGAATTTCATGGGTCTTGGACCACTGAGGTCACCACTCAGCCCCATCATCCTAGGTAGAAGGCTCTTTTCTCTCCCACAGGTTTAGGAATAACGGTGGAGTTAAGGAGGGTATTCTGCATGATTCTTTACTACCTTTACTAGCCACCAGGCTGCCCATTCCATTTTATCTCTCCTCAAAGTTGTCGCAGTCTACCAACTCCTGTCTTCACTAGGCTACAATGGTTTGATGTTGTTCCTTCTCAAATTCCACCACTTAGGACATCTAGAACCACTTGTGGTTCCATGCAAGGCCCATGTAGTGCAAGGCCGTTGAGATCAGAAACTGTGGCCCCACCTCTCACTTGGGCAGAGCCCCCCACCCCTCAGTGTGCTCCTATATACTCAAGGGCCCTTGGTCACTGAGCAATCTGAGCCCCTTTCACCCTATCCTATTAATCACTGCTGCCCTCAAAGCTAAAACTTCCTGGAGACACATGGGCTATCCCAGTCTTAAACTTAGTAAGGGCTCCTCTCTGCAGAAGGACAGGAAAGCACACTGGTTTCCACCAGTCAGCAGATAAATGCTTCCAGAGTGCTGTTGAGGACAACCCAGGAAGGCTCTCCTTGAAAGAAGACCATTTGTTCCATGTCTGCTAAACTTTGCCCTAATTCCACATATTGATTTGTACACAGCTGGCTAGGATAATATTACACCAATTCAATTGCCTTTAAGCAATGCAAAGGGGTCTAGGGGATATGCTGATGTGCAGCCTTTGAAGCAGTGGACAGGTCAGTGATGCCCACATGTAGCTCCCTACTACTTAGTGTGACCTAGGCTGAGAGATGCTGAGCTGTAGGCTAGAACTGAGGCTCAAGAAAGAGTCCCTGACCTAGGGCAAGAAGGTCAAACAGCGAAACTGAGGCAACTGACCAGAAACCCAAGACACTTCCTCAAACTGTGTTGTGCAGATTCCTCCAAACTTACAGGCTACCTGTTACCCGAATCCAGTACTCTTTCTGCAAACCTCTCTCTGCCTGTTGCAGAGGTGTTATTATGCCTCCTGCCTAGCTCAGCACACAGTAATCACATACTTCCTGTCACTCTCACAGTCACTCAACCCCCAGGCACTCCCCTCTTCACAAATTCATAAAACCCAGGTTCAGCCCTGGGTTGTGGCCTTTCCCCTGGATTTCCATTGTTCCGACTAGAGTTAGGACCCCTTGGCTCCCCATAATTGCAGATATGTGTTTACCTATTTATTCACCTATGGGTTGCACTGGAAGTGGTAGATTGTAATTTCCTTATTAGAATTACAATAACTTTTCCCTGAGATTACAAATAAAAACTCCTCCAGGCTGAGACAAGCCCGGAGCAGGATCTCTGTAAGTGCTTCCTAAGAGCCAGGCCTTAGGGATCTATACTGAACATAGTAGGAGCCCAGTGAAACTCACAGGGTTAAAGACTTTTGAAATTAGCCCGTCTATCCTTGAGATTGGTCCAGAGGGCCCATGTGGATAATTTATGGCAATAAAATACCTTCTCTGTATTCCTGGTTGCAGTTTCTATCAATATTACCCCAGAAGTGCTTGAGACTTGGAAATGACCTGAGTCATTCAGTTTCCAGGTGTAAAGTTGCTAAATAATTTGAAAGAGGGCCTTTGCATGGGGAGAGGGCAGCAGGGAGCTAAGAAAATAATAGGGTAGCCTTATTTTCATTTTTTGAAAAGTAGCACATGAAATTTCAGAAAACATACACGTCTGATCAGCCTGCAGCGAATCATAATGCCTGTCAATACTGCAGTGCCAGCCTCTGCAGAATCGCGCTCCAGTCAGGGAGTCTACCCAGTGGCAAAATGGAGAAATGCCTGCACTATTTAGGTCATGGTGTTTTCTGTTACACCCATGGTTTCTAATATTACCCAAGGCTGAACCTGGGTTTGATTAATTTGTGAAGAGGGAAGTGGCTCGGTTTCTAATATTAGCTTAGAAGACACAGAGTGTGTGGCTTTTTGTTAAATCAATGTCTCCCTGCGTATTGGGCTAACTGTGCTGAACACTCCTACCAGCCCTCGCGGTGGGGTCATGTCACAAATACCCGACACTGTCTGGCAGAATTTGGCACTAAGTTAGTGCTTCTCTGTCCCACACATACACAGCACTGCACTCGTTTGTGACATGGAGGAAAATCTCCCTCTGAGATCATGGAATGCCCAAGGCATGCCCTTGCCCATCTTGTTGTGCACAAATCGTGGTAACCTCAAGAGGTTATGTCTCCATCTCCAAGGTCTTAGGCTTCACTGGTCTGTTGAATTTAATTATTGAAAAACAAATCTGCTGTCACCAGATGAAGTGAGCCACTGCAATGGGTAGATGACTGATGCTGATGTCCAAGGGAAGATAAGAGTCACTGAATTGCCTCTTAGTAACGACTAATGAAAGTCAGTGGAAGACGTATCAGAATGGTACCTTGACATTACCATGCTACTGTGCTAGGACAATGACTTGTCATCTACCTATTTGTGACTTTAACTATCTACAAAGCAAGGTAGTGCAAGTTTGCATTTTGACATAGATGAGAACTGTTGCCTGTACTCTCCTTGACATAATATTAAAGGTTTCTCAGCCTATTTCTTATCTTCAAGTATACTCAGTAATAGACAGCTCCCATACTGGACTTTTAGATAACTTAACATATCTAAATCAGCTGGTTTAGTCTCTGAAGCAGAATAAGAAGTGAACAGGTTAATTCCCACTGTTCCAGTGGCCTCCGGCAGAAACTTCAATCTTGGCCTTTGGTCTGGGTTAGTCTTTCACCTTGCACTGCCCACAATTCCCAGGATCTCAGGAGGATACTAGACTGTTATTCTGTACTATTCTCCCCAGGTCAATTTTCAGTACTGGCTTATAGTCTCTCCTATCCACAGAGGAGACAAGGAAGGCAGGACATGTCCACAAAACGCTAGGTCAGAGGACCCCCCCCCCAGGCAGGGCCATGTCAATTCCCATAAACACAAGTCTTGCTCCAAAACTCAGAACCCACCCCCTGTGTGGTCACTCAGCAGCCAGATTCTCCTCAGCCTGGCCATTCTGCTCACTGCTAATAACAGGGTCTCTGAGTTGGACCTGCATGATTGATTATGCAACCTATAATAAGCAGTTAAGTGAGAGCGGCCACATCTATAAGACTAGAAAGCATCATTCTGCCATCAACCAACACATTAATTCTTTTTAGGCAAATACTGTGTGCTAAGCAGTAGGTACACAGAAAAGCAGCCTGTTGTAGAATTTCTCTGGTTTCTCTGATTTTCATGTCACTTCACTTGGGTGAGTGTCTTGGCTTACAATTGGGTTTGAAATCGACAAGAATCCAAGTCCTCTTGTTCTAAAGATAGTATCTACTTGGAGTGTACATGCCACAAGTACATGTTATGTGCCACAGTTCTCAAATGCATAATCAAAGCCAACCTGACCGCAGTGGAATGAGCAGAGCTCAGGAATGCTCCCTCCTTGAAGGCAGGTGGAAGGTGAGGAGGGGGACAGACAGCATACGCAGGCCTGTCTTGATTTGACTTGTATGCCTTTGTGCACAAACTCAGATATGAAAAGGTGAAACATTTTAGAGAACACGAACTCATCCCAGATAACTTTCAGGTTGGAAGTTTCTTTCACCTATATCATTTGGGAGTTTGGGTTACTTCTCCAGAGGGGGGAACCCTGTGGGCAGCTGAATTAGATAGCAATATTATAGGCCGGCAGACAGGACTGGGCCCTCAAAAGCCAGTACGGAAGACAAGATACCTTGCAACTAGGCGAGAGACAGGCACTTCCACTCTGGGCCAGACCTCAAGACAAAAGATTAAACAAGTGAACCCGCATACCTCCCTTAGATGGACATCAGGGACTGATATTATAGTCAGCTAGTAATCATCTTGAAAAAGTACAGAAGAGTCATTAACCCTACCCACTACAAGAAAAGCCCATCTCTGTATTCATGCCCACTTGCTACTTGACTGGCTTCCCCATTTGATCCCGATTTAATCAATTTTACCTGAACAATTATAACTGTAATCTTATTGGCTGACCATACGTTTGTCCCACCTCATACCCACCTAGTAATTTCCCAGTTTTCCTGACCGTGGACCAGCCTCATCTTGTGGTTTTCTTCCGTAAAAATACTTGGAAAAAGCAAATTCTTTGGCAATCCCCTCAGGCCCCTTCTGCTCTCTCTGAAACAGAAGCTTTCTTTCCCCCAATAAATATATTCTGCTCTTAAAAAAAAATTAAAATTAAAGAATTCCAGAGACAAGACTTTAGTTAGAGCTAATGTATTTGACTGTGCTTGAAGAGATTGGAGAAGGCGAGAAAGGAGAGCAAGATGAGAAAAGAACAGGCAGTAAACAAGAATATATCACATGGTTGTTTATTACTGTGGGCAACTGGCACAGTTCTACTTGGGGTTCTTTGAGGATCTGTGTAGAATGAATTTTGACACTAACTTTTTGGAGCTCAGGAACCTAGATCATTCGACTATGGATTCCCATTCCAACTGGCTCAGTGCTGTCTCTGGATTCATTAATTCTCCTTCCTTCCCTTCAGGGTTGAGGTCGCTCTTGGCTGGAGAAAATTCCTATAGCTTCAGATAATTTCTTGAGTCATAAAAACCAAGAGATGCTTAGTTCCCTGGAATCCTAAGATGCATCGCAAGTTGCAGGTGTCTACAATGAATGTCTTTGACTACCCCTTTTATCCAAGTCACTCATGTTTTGGATTAGTTGAACTTTTTAATCAGTTTAATCTGGACTCTCCTTTTCTTGTGTGGTCTCTTCCCTGCCTATTCACTCTTTCCTGAGTGTTTGACCTCTTCTGTCCTTGAACCTTCTCGGGAGCTAGAACCCTTGGCTCACTGACCCTGAAGGAAAGCTGAAAACAAGTTGCATTTAATGTTTTCTTTCTCATTTCATCAGTTCTATTCCTGTAAGTGTACGTTACTAATTTGCTATGCTATTTGTGGTTATGATCTTTTTTCACCTGATTAGGGGTTGTGCAGCCATCTAAGCTGGGTGCTTTTCTTTCTGGTCCAGATCACCTATTGTGTTGGCTCCTGGAAATAACATCCTAAGGTTACTTCTTTGGGTTGCAAGCAGTTATGTGTGCTGGATAGTCCACAGTGCCTAAGTAAACTCTCTTCAAAGATTGTGCCCTACAGTTCTTCATGGTGGGTGGAAACAGGAGACTGACTAAGGCCAAGGCTGAGATCATAGGGCCAGAAAAGCACAGTGGTCCAGATCATGTGGGTTAGGATTCATTTTCTTTACGAGTCAGAGAAGAATCCTGGCCTATAGGTAGAGAACACATTGAGTAACTTCCCAAAATTACTTACAGCTGTAGGAAGTAGGAGCTGAGAACTTCCCAATACTCTACCCAAAGGCAGATGCTTTGGGGAGAGCTGGCAGCCTGGGGCCTCTCTTTGCAAGGAGTTCACTGAGCAGAGTTAGAAAAGCCCTTTGGCTGGGACATTGGAAACCTAGCCTGGGGGTGTGGCAGGTGGTCTGCTGGCTTCTGGTCCTGAGTAGGAAGTGAGGGAGGCCTTGTCCCCTGCCTGAAAGAGAGCTGACCCAGATATTGGGAGGTCAGGGCGCCTCCCTAGTTTGTGGGGCTAACTGGTTGTGTGATGATAGGCTAGATTAGCCTTTATGCTTTGATTAATTAAAAGAGATGTATTACACTTACTGTGTTCACCCATTCTAAACACACATAAGCTTTTCCTATAAATAAATATAGGACCTAAGCTGCATCTCGCCTGCTAAGTAATTGTTCACAATCTTATCAGAAAGAAAACACAGCCAAAGCTGTGAAAAGGAGCCACTTTGATTTCTTCAGACACTGGGCAGTTCCTGAGGTCTCCGCCTTCTACCTCTGCAGTCACAGCCTCAACACCCTCCACCTCTTGAGCTTTACTCTTGCTGTGCCTGTGACCGAGTCACAGAGTTGTTAGTGGTGACAGTGTCATTTTCACCTAAACCAATCCAGAAAATGTCATTAACATGTGCCAGATGATGACACACATCAAAATCAGAGAAGCACAAGTCTCAGACATCAGTCAGGTCATGGTGCTTGTGCCCCCTTCATCCCACTGCACACTCTGTCTGCTCTGACCTGGGCCACCTTCCTGGGAAAATGGCACCACTCCTACTCCTACTGATCTTTATTCTCTCCCCTCATGCTAGGAGAGGTGGTGACCATCTCTATTCCAGAGGTCTCAGCTCATCCCACAAAATCCTCCCTACCACTGACTTTTCTGCCAGCTTTGGTCAGGATTTTTCCTCACTCTGAGGTAGAAGTTTTCTGACCCCCAGCTCCCAGCACAAACCCAGAATTACAAATCCAAAGCTGGCTAGACACTCTGAAGGAGAGCAGAAGAAGGGTGTTCCCAGATGATTTCATAGGTGTTAGCCTCTCCATAGAATTTTCTGCATTACCCGGAAAGTGAGTTGTCCTTAGAAAAACACTACAGAGCAAAAAGCAGCAACAACAACAACAACAAAAAAAAAAGCAGAGTATGTAAAGCTACAAAAGTAAGTAATTAAAGTCTGTCGATCAAAACCAGGAAGGGCAGCTCAAATCAACAGGTTGTGGTGGAGGATTGGTCACTCCACCACACTGCATTATTCAGTGCCCTCCACACCTCACCCCAGGCCAGAAGAAAGCCTCAGGGTGCAACTGGTCTCAGAGGCGACAAAATGACTGCATCCACTTTTCTGTTGCCTTTGGCTCTATTTTAGGTCTTTGCAGTTTCATTTAAAGGGTCTTCTCTACCTCTGCCTTGCCAGGTTCCACATTGCTCCCTGTCTTGGGTAGCTCCCTCCTCCAAAAATTTTATGGCTCTGAATCCCACCACACTGACCCAGCAAGCACTGATCAAAGGCTGATTGGAGATCTGTCATTCCTGCAGCCAAAACACTTACTGAGAACAAAGAATACGTTAGGCCTAGAACATCAGGATTTTGGACAATATAACTTCCTAAACTCATAGGTAGACTGTTAGAAAGGGCCACCAATCAGGAAATTAGCAGAAGCTCAAAGAGATAGGACTCAGTAAGAAAGGAGAAAAGAAGGCAGCTGCTCAATACCTTCTGGAACTCTACCGTCACGCAGCAGACCTTTTCTTCTCCACACGTGTCTAAAGTAGGATGCAGAAGACAAGCACTGTCTTTCCTTTCTCAGAGCACAGACATAGGGCTGGAGCTTCAGAAGAAGTCTTTCTGCCTGCAAGGAGTACAGTCTGCAGAACCTAACAGGTCTCTGCCCTGCTGTCTGCAGAGCACTCCAAAACCCACCCTCAAGCCCCACTTTCCCTCCTGACCAGGCTGCTCCCAAGCACCCCATTTCAGAGGAGATCATCGGGGGTCAGAAGGCCAAGCCCCACTCCCATCCCTACATGGCCTTCATCCAGTTTTAGGATGGCAATCGGCCAAAGAGATGTGGTGGTGTCTTGGTGCAAAAGACATTTGTGCTGACAGCTGCTCACTGCAAGGGAAGGTAAGGGCAACAGCCAGCCCACACTTCCTGAAAGACAGCAGGGACCTCTGTCCTCCACAGGGATGAAGCCTGTAGAGCCCCTGGGGTGCAGGAACACAAGCCCACAAGAGCTCAGCAGAAAGCAGGAAGGCAGGAGAATCAAAAGTTTCAGACCAATATCTGAATATATGATAATTAACCTTGTAGACTCTTATAAGATGAATAAATAAAATTGATGATAAAAAGAAAAGGGAGTTGGAGGAAGTGGGAAAAGGAAGGAAATTTAATTGTGTTCTGCATGTGTACTACTCTCTTACACTGATGATAATCATCATATACTGCAAGCATGTAGTAATAAAAGTCCAGAAAATGTTAAAAACCAGTCAGGGTAAGTTAGCTACTTAGTGAGAACCTCTCTCAAAAATAAAAATAAATGAAAATGGGCTGGGAGTATAGCTAAGGGCCAGAGCCCTGGGTTCAACACCCATTACCTCAAGAAATGAAAGAGGACTTTCAAAAAGAAAAGCTGAGAAATGGGAGATGTAGGTTATGGGGTGAGAGGGTGAGCATACAGAACAAGTGACACAGGCAAAAAGACATAGGGACCCCACTGCCAATAAAGCAGCTGCAGCCTGCTCCACACAGCTCCTGGCATGTGTCTTCTACGGCTCCATGAGACTCAACCACCTCTTCTCTCTGTGCAGCTCAATATGTGCCACCCTGGGGGCCCACAGCATCCAGGAACAGTAGAAGACCCAGAAGGTCATCCGTGTGAGATCCATCCCACACACAGACTATATTCCTCCAAACTTCTCCAGCAACGTCATGCTGCTGCAGGTGAGGCACACCTTCCTGCTATCCTTGCCCTCCTTGGGCAGGGTTACCCCTCCCACTGGGACCCTGCTCTTTTCCTCCCTGCCATCTTGGCCATCTCGATGTCCAGTCCCAGAAGACATAGGGTCTGTGCCATAGGCTGATCTGAACTCTCTTGCTTATTCCCCATCAGCTGAAGAGAAAGGCCAAGCTGACTAAGGCTGTGCAGCCCCTCAGACATGACCATAAGGACATGACCCCGGGGAACCCAGGTGACACATGCCCTTTGGCAGGTTGCGGGAGAATGACCCCATCAGGACCTTCAGCAACTGAACTGCAGGAGGTGCAGCTGACAGTGCAAGATAAACTAAAATGCAAATCAGCCCTCCATGTCTATTCCGATGTCACTGAGATTTGTGTGGGAGACCCAAGGAAAAACAAGACCAGTTTCAAGGTAAGGGTTCCACTGTTTCTGAAGACAGAACCCAAGGAAAGAAGAACTTGGTGGGGGGATGATAGTGTCCGTCTCCTCATGCCCTAAGTCCAGAGTTTGACACTCTGAGTTCTCCAGCACTGTAGTCTTTAATCCACTTCCTGGGTGGATAAGGGCAAAAGGTAGGGAAATACCTTTTAACTCAACGTGCTATTATCACTACAGTTTCCCTAAGGATTACTCAGAGAGATTCAGGTAAGTTAAAACTGGCAAGGAAACATTAGAATATCCTGGTCAGAAGGAGGCAGCCAGGCCCACCCTTCCCTGATCTCTGCTCACAACCCCCTGACAGAGGTCACTCACTAGGGGGAGGTTCGAGAGCACCACCAGGAGGAACCAACTCTTTACGTTCCTTCTCTGCCCACAGAGGAACTCTGTGGATCCCCTCGTGTATAACAAAATGATCCAAGGCCTTTCCTCCTATGGAAAAAATAATGGAAGACCCCCAGGTCTCCCACCTCCTGCCTGGACAAACAGCACCATGGGGCACTTCTAATAGCTGATGTAAGACTGGCTTTCTGATCATCTGTTCTGAAGCAAAAGAGAGTATCCCATGAGCACAGGCCTTAAGGACTGCACGGTGATAATAAATGGATCTCAAGAGTGAACGTGGCTGAGGTCCTGTTTGTTCATTGAACCCTTTCAGTATGCAGCTGCCCTGCTCCAGCAGCCCTCTGCTGGCCACTCTGCTTGTTGCTTCCTCTTTTCTCCCCAGGCCTCCCTCTTCCCTTAACTCCATTCCATAGAATTCCTCACTGATTTTCAAGCACACTTTGCTTTAATGCTCAGTTCTGCAGTGTGGACTTCTCCCTGTGCAGTGGGGACTCCGCAGTGTTAGAAGCTGTCCTCATGCACACCGTCTCAGGTTCTCTGTGCTCAACCCCCACATATACATCTCACGCCTTTAGGAATTTCCACCTTCTCCAAGCCAACAACCTGCATCACACCCTCATCAATTTCACAGAGACCGGAGCAGTGAAAACGACTAACTCCAGGGACCCATGGGCCAAGGGCACTCAGTTGTCCCCTCTCTCCAGTGGGGCAGGTTTCTCCCCATTTCAGTGCTGTCTGTGGCTTAGGAGGCTGAGGTGGCCTCAGCTCACTCTGGTCCCATTTTCTGCCCTTCCCTGGCCTCCCTCACTGCCTGGCCTTTCCACACCAGCCCCTGTCTCCCCTAGAGTGCCAGTGCCCACCAGCCCCTTTCCCTTCCAGTTCCTCTGATTTAAGCTGCCTCCTCTCAACCCCCTACAGATTTCCTACTCCCTGCAGATTCCTCTCTCACATGTTCAACCCAGACTTGAAACTCTCTCCCCTTCTACCTGGGAAGGGTTGGCTGAGTCTGTTCCAGCCCAGCATCCCCCAAAGACTCAGGCCTCAGCTCCTATGGAGACACTGCACCCTCAGCCCTTTCACCCAGTCCTGGCCTTGGCAGGGATCCATGCTCCCCCTGCTGGCGGACTGGATTATAGCAACCTGTGAGCCAGAGAGTCCAGGGTTGCTGGGCAGGAAGAATCACTTAGCTATCAACAAACACACTTTTCCATTATGCTTTTGCAGCGGACACATAATAGGCTCTGATCTCACCTTTGAAGAAGCCTCAGGAATGAGAAATTTCCTCTAAATATCTCAGGTATGTCTCCTTTCACCAAGGCAGGCTAGTTTAACCCAGATATTTTGATATTTGGAATCCACTATAGAAAACTTATTTCAAAAAAGTTAAACTCTCTGTATTCTATCTCCGTTGTGCATGACAGTATCACATGCTCGATATTTTGGGCTACAGAAGAGCAGTGTGTGATACTGGAAGAGACATGGAAATTCCCATTTCCTGAGATAACCCATGTGTGGCCACTGGAGTCTGGGTCCAGAGCTGTGGGAGGGAAAAGGAGGCAGCACAGCCAAGCTGAATTTCAGCCCACAAACCCCCAAAATGCCACAGTTCAGAGGTGGAACAGTTAAGACACAATGACTGTTTTTAGGATCTCATATCTCTCAAACAGTGCTACTGAGGAGTTTTATGTGACACAACAAGATACACTCATGAGAGCTGTGCTAAGTCAAGTGAGACCAACATCAAAAACTTCCTGAATAGGACTGTAGCAGCTCAGGGAATGATAGCAGAAAATGGCAGATCTGATTGCATCGATTTGAAAAACTACTGCACAAGAAAGGCAACAACAGAGTGAAGAGTAACAGCCCATGGAATCCTGGGAGAAAACCTCAGCCAGCTACTCTTCCGACAGAGGGTTAACTTTTGAATATATAAAGACTCCGAAACCTTAACATCAAAAAAGAATACAGGCCAGTGGGGCTGGAGCATGCTTGTAATCCCAGCACTCGGGAGGCTTAGACAGGAGGAGCGCAGTGACTGTGAGGCCAGTCTGGGCTACATAGTGAGTTCAAAGCCAGCCTGAACTGCATAGCAAGACCAAGCCTCAAAGACAAAACACCAATGGGTAAGTGGGCAAGGGAACTGAACAGATACTTCTCCAAAAGTACAAATGATTAATAAGTACATACACAAATGTTCAACATCTTTAGCCATCAGAGAAATAAAACTCAGAACTACATTAAGATTCCATCTAGACCCAGTCATAATACTTATTATGAAGAATACCAAAATAATAAATGCTTGTAAGCACTTTGTAAGTACTGCCACTATGGAAATACATACAGTAGATCCTCAAAAAACCAAGCACTACATCATATAATAGAGATACTATAGATCCAGCGTACCCAACACATGCTTCCACACCTATGTTTGTGACAGTGCAATTCACAATAGCTAAGCCATAGAAATAGCCTTGGCCCTACACACAAAATTACTATCACGTTGTATACAGAGTTTTACAGTGTACATTTTCCAATTCACATGAGAGGATATGAATTTCTCCATGCCCCTAAGTAGTCTCCTAAAACAATACTTTTAGTGGCCTAAGACAAATTATCTCATTAATGTATCATCATCTATATTCTCTTCTCCCAATGTTAAATATTTGAATTGTCTGAGCAAATTGGCAGGAAGGTCTAACGGTATATGTCCATGTCATCCTTTTCTTCATGTCACAGCAAAGGCCTACCTGGGGTGCACACGATGGGCAGGCAGGAATAGTGGTGTAGAAAAGTACAAAGCAATAGTGAGAATATGAGCCAGCAGGTGGTAAGTCAGGTGAATGAGCACTGTGCTTTGGCACACAGACACATGAAATAGAAGGGGGAAGGAGGGCTGCTCCTTTTTCTTAAATGTCTCCATGAGAACTCCAGAAACACAAGCCTAGCCCACCCACACCTCCCCACACCACAATCAGTCCCATACTCCACACAAATCCACCTGCAAACCTGGTTTGAGTAGAAATTTCTGAAATCTGATTGGACTGGCTGCAGAACTGTAGACACCAGATGAATTTTATGACTTTCTTTTTTCTCTCTTTGTCTGGTCCTTTTTCTTTCTTCTATCCAGTTATGATTTTTTTTTCATTGCTCTGTTTTGTCTTGTTCAGCTTTTGTTTCTGTTTACGGTTATTTTTTTTTTCTCTCTTTTCTCCTCATGATGTAGATTTCTGCCCTTTCCTTTTCTTCTACTCAGCCTCCTATTTCATCCACTAGCTCAGTTAACTTTATGAGACTTTCTTGTGATTAAACATTGTAGCTTCTTTTCCTGGTTCCCTTCAATACTTCTTGGCTTTCTCTTCCATTCTTGCCCTCTTGAGTATTACATACTTCCAAACTTAAATGATCATCCTTTGCCTTCCATCCTTGCTCTACTTACATTTCACCTCTTTTCTTTCTCTATCCTGCCCCTATCCCTCTGAAATATCTGGTACAATAGGGTAAAATCACTCAACTAAGAGGAAAATCATTGCATACAAGTTCTGGTATAAGTTGGATTTTCTTCTCTAACTATAGAATTTGCTCCTCTTGGTATATATTCTGTTTCTGCACGGGGTGAAAGGTCCTAAGAACAAGGGGCCTGCAGATGAAAAGAAAAACAAAAGAAAGTTATGGGATCAGGGGACTTGCAGCCTTCCTGACTGAAGCCTCAATTGCAATCCTCCTTAGGCTTTTACTGGGATACAAACATAAAGCAGCAACAGGGCAAATGGGAGGAGTAATTAACAGGATTAGTGAAGATGATACAGCTTAATTATCACAGGAATGAGACTTGATTTAGTTAGGCATCTTGTTATCATTGCTTCTGGCATATCTCAGCAAAGCATCTAGTGTTGTCCTGTGGCTTTCTACAGGGACACAGGTCTTGCTATCATTCCCTTTTACACTAATGCTTTTGCTACACTTCCTCCAAAATCAAACAATCATATGGTATGGTCCAACACGAAGTCCCACATAAAAATACATTTAAAGGGAAACTAGAGAATGTCCTTCTCCACACTCATATGGTGAACATTATCATGCTAATAGTTGTTGTCTGTAGCCAAACTGTGCGTGAAAATATTAGCACATAAAATATGCTGAAGTAAATACAGAGAAATTAAAATCTTCCCATGCATATTATCTGACCACAGTGCAATGAAACCCAAAATCAATGGCAAAATGAATCACAAAACTACATAAACTCATGGAAATTAGCACCCTTCTGAACAACTGATGTGTCACAGAGGAAATTAAGACCCAAATTAAACACTGTATACAATTAAATGATAATGCCAGAATAGAATAGTAGGACTTATGGGAAATAATGAAAGCAGTCATATGAGGAAAATGTACAGCTGTGAATTTGCAAATCAGTAAGACAGCACAAGCCCACATAAATAACCTGATGTTGAAACTCAAACTTCTAGAAAAACTAGAAAAAATCAAACCCAAAGCAAGTATGAGGTAGGAAATAAAAAAGATGAGGAAAAAAGAGAAGAGCAGATATTAATGCAGTGGAGACAAAGAAAACAAAATGAAGAATCAATAAACTGAAGAATTTCTTCTTTGAAAGATTAAATAAAATTGATAAACACTTAGCCAACCTCATCAAGAAGCAGAAGAAAAAAACTCCAATACAAGCAATTAGGAATAAAAAGAGGGAAACTAGAATGGATTCTTTAGAAATCCAAAAGATGATCACTACCTGTAATTTAAGTACCTATACTCTAATAAGGTGGAAGACACAGAAGTAATGGACATATTGCTAGACATGTATAAATTGTCAAAACTGAATCAAGAAGATGTAAAACTTGAAATAACTTGATATCAGTCAATGAAATTGAAAATGTAATTAAAAACTTAACAACAAATGAAAGTCCAGTTTCTGATGGGTTCATTGTGGAATTCTATAAGGAATTTAGAGAATTAAAGCCAGGAGTAGTGAAAATCTTTAAGAAAATTGAAAGGAAAGCAGTGTTTCAGAGTCATTCCTGGAAGTGAGTGTTACCTGATTCCAAAAGCAAACAAGATTCCACATGATCATCTCAACAAATGCAGAAAAAGCTTTTGACAAAGTCCATCATCCATTGATGCTAGAAAACCTACAGAAAATTGAAATAGGTGGTCTTTACCTCTTTCAGATCTTTACCTCTTTTCATCTAGGAAAAACCAAGAGCTAACATCATATTTAATGGTCAAAATATGAAGCTTTCTAAAATCAGGAACAAGGCAAAGATATTAACTATCACCAGTACCATTCAACACAGTTCTGGAAAGATTGTCCACAGCAATTAGACAAAGGAAAGAAGTAAAAGGAAAAAGAGTAGGAAAGGAAAAAGTTACGCGCAGATAACATGATACTTCACATAAAAGACTTCCAAAACTCCACAAAAGGACTTGTAGATTTAATAACCAATTCAGCAGTATAGCTGGATTCAAAGTCAACACTCAAAAATCAATAGCTTTCCTGTACACAAACAACAAATTTACATAGAGAGAAAGTAGGGAAACCATACCATTTACAACAACATTCAAAAAACTGAAATACTTAGATGTCAATCTAACAAAGGAATAAACATCTATACATTAAAAATTACAGGACTCTGAAAAAGGAGATTGAAGAGAACATCAGAAAACAGAAATATATCCGTTGCTCAGGGACAGGAAGAATCAAGATAGTGAAACTGACCATACTCCCAAAACTGTTGTACATATTTTATACAATCCCAATCAAAATACCTTTAACATACCTCACATACTAGAAAAAGCATTCTTAAAGTTCAATGGGAACCAGAAAACACCTAGAAAAGCAAAAACAATCGTGCATAACAAAGGCAAGGCAAGGCAAGGTGAATCACAATCCCTGAGTTGAAATTATAGTACCAAAGTACTAGGATAATATCAGCATGGTAATGGGAAAAATAGACCTGATGATCAGTGGAAAATAATAGAAGATGCAGAAGCAACTCCAAACAAACTCAACCATCTCATCTTTGACAAAGAGGCCAAACATGTTCACTGGAAGACAGATAGTATCTTTCATAAATGGTATTGGAAATACTGGCCTTCTACATGCTAAAGACTAAAACTAGACACATGCCTATCATCATGCACTAAATTAAAGTTAAAAACAATCATAGATATAAATATTAAACCAAAACACTAAATTTACAGGAAGAAAAAAGAGGTAGAAATCTTGAACACATAGGTGTAGGCAGACTTCATGAACAAAACCCAAACTGCACAAGAAATACTACAAAGAATTAACAAATAGGATCTCACCGTCTTAAAAAACTTATGTGAAACAAAAGAAGTCATCAACACACTGAAAAAAGAACCCACAGATTGGGCAGAAATTACAGCCTTTGTCTCTCACACAAAGGACATATGTCTTGCATATATAAAGAACTGAAAAAATCAGAGCCCAGAAATTCAAAATGCAATCCACAGATGGGCATTTGAGAGGAATACATACTCTTCAGGTAAAGAAAAACAAATGACAAATGAATACATGGACAAGTGTTTGACATCACTAGCCATTTCAGACATGTGAATTAAAACAACACTGAGATTCCATTGCACTCCAGAAAGAATGGCTACCATCAAGAAATTAACCAGGAACAAATACTATGGGGGCTGTCGGGAAAAAAGAAACCTCTCTTCCCTGTTGGTGAGAGAGCAGAATGAGGCAACCACTGTAGAAATCAGTTTGGAGATTCCTTTGAAAAGTAGGATTAGAGTTCCTATTTCATCCAGATATTCCCCTTCTGAGCATTTTGCCAGAAGAATGAAAAACATCACACCACAGTGATATATGTGCACTTATTTTTATAGCAGCACAATTTGCAATAGCTAAATGTTGGAAACAATCCAAATGCACACCAACTAAGGAATGGATAAAAAAAATGTGATTTTCTTTATGTTGTAGAGTTCCACTCAGTCATAAAGGATAAATTTGAGACTTTTATAGATAAATGGATTCAACTCAAGGCCATACTCATAAGTGAAATAAATCAGACTCACATATGTACGTACACATTGTTTCACTACTGTGAAGAGCAGAATGAGTAAATAAGATCCAAACTGTACATTGGATATTGTGAATTGGGAAGAAACTATTCAAAAGAAGTTCTGAAACTGATGGGGAAAAGGAAAAAGAAAGAAAGGGAAATGGAAAAAATATATACGTATATGCAAGAGATTGTTAAGATAGATATACAGTTGACTCCCATCTCTTCTCCATACAGGGCTCCCTGAGCCCATATTTGTTCTAGTGGGACTTTTCCAATGGACTATAAGGACTATTTTAATTCAAGTATATCTTCTCTCTGCATCACACTTTTTCTCACAGGGATTCTAAGAAGCCAGTAATTGCTGGCTCCAGAATAAGTCTTAGACAATAAGCAGTCAAGTCCTTGCCCAGAGGTCTCAGCTCCATCTCACATCTGTGCAAGTGAAGCCCTCACATCTAGCCCAACAGCTCTCTCAAGCTCAGGATTCACTGAACAGGTAACTCACTCAACAGCTTCAAGTGCTAGAGGCCCAAAAGCAAGGATGGTGGCATCATCCACACCCTCACAAATTCACAGCCATATGAGATTGATCCTATGCCTTGTTTCTTTGATCAGGCTAATCAGATTAACATGAGTTTGTCTAGGAAACCCACATATATGAAAATTATATAATAACATTCATATCTCTTACACTTAAAATTTTCTTGAGAATTGCCACATTTTACCTTAGTACAGCAAGCATGGACATGGAAACAGTGTGTAGACCTTCTACAGGAAGGAAAAACACAACCAGAGCAGTCACATTTTATGGTTTACCTCATGGGCTAGAGGGGTTAGTGCAAACTGTAACAAAGAAGACATACCACATACTATTAGGTATTTTAAATACCACTAGATTCAAAGAAGCTCACGTAGTACCAGAGAAATGGAAAATATCCTCTCACCCACAAACCATAACAGTTAATGTTACATTTTAATTTCAACCAAACAATGACCCTTGAAATCATATGGTTCTTACCCTGCAGGCCAAACTTGTGGTTAGAGACAATTTATTGACACATTGTCCCTATTTTGGGGCCAGTCTTGGCTCAGGCATAAGCAGCAGCCATTCCCTGCCAATCTTGATGTCAATCGGGAGTTTTCTGTTTGGCATCAAGTCTAGTGATACTTGTGTACAAGTGCCCCTCACCAAAAATACTCACAGACCACCAATACAAAACTCATTTTCACATTGCAGAAATACTATCTTCTAGGTTCCACCATCATTGCATCCTGTCACTCATGAAGATCCTGGTAGCAGGATATCCTAATAATCTTGGCCATTTTTATAATGAGAGGAAAGCTGCCCAGTTTGGAGCTTCTTCTTGCCTGACAAAATTGCTACTGTTTGGGAGCCGGTCTTGGTTCAAGCATAACCACCTGCCATTCTCTGACAGTCTTGATGCCAATTGGGAGTTTTGTGTTTGGCATCAAGTCTAGTGATACTTGTGTATAAGTTCCCCTCACAGAAAATACTCACAGACCAGCAATACAGAACACATTTTCACATGGCAGAAATACTATTTTCTAGGTTCCCACCACCATTGCATCCTGTCACTCATGAAGATCCTGCTAGCAGAATATCCGAATAATCCTGGCCATTTTTATAATGAGAGGAAAGCAGCTGAGTTTGGAGCTTCTACTTGCATGGCAAAATTGCTACAGAGACAAGAATGTTCCTGTTTATCTTTGGAAAGTAAAAAATGAAGAGGAGAGAACACACAAACAAAATCATATAACAGTACACATGAATGCACACAAATATAAATGTGCATGCATGTTTTACATGTGTGATTATGCACAGAAATACATACTAAAATGCATACATTTGTGGGAATATATATGAAAAAGTATACATATACAGCTAGATACAGAGTGATATTGTATATACAAATTTAGAGATGTAAAGAGATGTCAAAAGACCACCTTGAGGCCACTTCTGGAAGGTTGCTCAGAGACAAGAAGTCTCAGTGAGCTCTCCAGGACACTAGGACCTCTCACTCCACCCCCCAAAACCATTGAGTGAGTGCCCCTATCATCCCAGGAAGCCTCGGGAAAGACCCAGAATTCTGGGACACCTAATAAGATTTGAAAATAACAAAAAGAAGGAGCAAAAAGCATCTCAGCCCTCCACCCACCAAGAACAAGTCCAGGTAATATAAACATAGAAGAACATGGACGTTAATATACCTGAAATTTCTGAAATAATAGCAGCTGAAGTACATATCCTACTACATGAGGCTATAGAGGAAGTCAGGTCAACAATAATCACTCAGGTAAAAAAGAAATGAGAACCATAATTAAAGAATTGCTAAGCATATCAGAAGGAGACACAGATAAAAAATAGAGGAACACAGAAAAATGATGGAAACATTCCATGATCAGTATAGGAAAGAAGTAGAATACATGAAACAGATTCAAAGATATACCCTGGAAATCAAAAATTCCATTGAAAGCTGGCAAAACCACTTGAATGAAATGAAAGACAGACTTTGAGACCTAGAACACCCGTGCACCCATGCCAGACAGGATGTCCTCACTCAGAAGGCAGGGGGACTGCTCTCACCATTTGCATGTGGGCCCTCCCTGCACAGGCCCCGCACCGAGCTAGTGAGCACTCCGAGAGCTGCTGGTACCATGGTGCAAGTCCGTGCTTTACTTGCGCCTGGACCCTCAAGGGGGTCACAGACACAGGCAGTCTATGACTGCTCTTTGAGGGGCCTGGGTCTGGCTCTTGTGTACATCCTGAACTGAATAAGAAGCAGAACCAGGCAGGCTACAACCTGCTCCCACTGCCACGGTTCCCAGCTGAAACTTGCAGAGAGAGCCAGGTATTTACCATCTACTTCCTGGGGGCAGATTGGGCAACCCAGGACCCTGTGGCAATTACAGTCTGAGTCTGTGCCGTCCATGCACCTGCAACAGACAGGAATTTCTCGCTCAAAAGCCCCAGGGACTGCTCTCACCAAGGTTCACATGTGGGCTCTCCCTGCACAGGCCCTGCACTGAGTAGTCAAGTGCTCCAAGAGCTGCTGGTCCCATGGTTCGACTCCATGCTTTACTGGTGCCTGGAACCCCTGGGGGGTCACAGGCATGGGCAGTCTGTGATTGCTGTGAGTCCAGGCGCATCAGGTTCCTGTATGTGCTCTGAACCTGACTGGAGACACAGAATCAGGTGGTTCACAAACTGTCGACTCTACACTTTATGTCCGGGTTTTGCCTATACCCTGAGCTGCGTGAGGACATAGATCCACTGGACTGGGATTGTCCAACCTGTGCAACCCGAGTCTGGACCATGCAGGCACCCTGAACTGCAAGGGGACACTGGATCAGATGGTCTGCCATCAGCTACCACCAATGCCCGCATCTGAAACCTAGGATAACTAGATACAAATCAACAACTTCCAGAAAACCCCAGACTAACTAGTGCATCTCAGCAGACACTGAGGGGAAAACCTGACCAACAGGAAAACTAGGGACACTAGTGGCCTTTGCTGTGCAGCCACTGAAGAGGGAAACAGAGCTTTCGGCATCCGGTAGCAAACATGACAAAACAAAGGACTAAAACACAATCCCAGAACTCCACCCCAATCAGAACAAGTCCAGGAGACATCGACATAGGAGAACTTGGTAAACACGTGCCTGAAATAGCTGAAATGATTGCAATGGAAGTAAAGAAACAACTCCATAAGGCCATAGAAGAGATTAGATCAGAAATAATCTCTCAGGAAAAAAATGAAATGACAATAATAATAAAAGAGCTGCTCAAAAAGTCTAAAGAAGAAACATATAAGAAAATAGAATAACAAAGGCAATGGACAGAAGCATTAAATGAAAGCTATAGAAAGGACTTAGAACACATGAATCACATTCAAAGAGACTTCCAAGAAAACAAAGCTTCCAACGAAAGCTGTCAAAACTGCTTGAATGAAGCTAAAGATAGAATCTCAGACCTTGAAGACATCATGGCAGCTAGCGAATGTGAAAGAAGGGATCTCGTAAAATCAACAAGGATCCAGGAAAAGTCAATTCAACAGCTGCAAAGATGAGGCAAAGAGGAATAATGTATGACCTATAGGAGTCAATGAAACAGCAGGAGGCAACACAACTGACATAAAAAGAATACTTACAGAAATAATAGCAGAAAATTTCCCAAGTATGGAAATAGAACCTCAAATACAAGTAAATGATGCATATAGAACTCCAACCAAACACAACCAAAATAAAACTACACACAGACATATAATAGTAAAGTTCCCTGATCTCCAGCAAAAGAACAGAATATTAAAAGCTGCTAGAGAAAAGAAACAGATTACCTATAAAGGAAAGCCCATCAGAATCATGGCAGACCTCTTAGCACAAACTATCCAATCGAGAAGAACTTGGAAAAGTATTACAGGTGCTGAGACAAAACAGCTTCCAACCAAGACTGATGTACCCTGCCAAACTATCCCTCAAATTCAATGGAGAAATAAAATATTTTCACAACAAAGAACAACTGAAGAACTTCAGGAGTGCCAATCCAGCATTACAAATACTACTAAAAGGTATTCTAGACAGAGAAAAATCTGACCGCAATTTCAAGAGCAGTAGAAATGAATCATCAAGAAGAGCAAGAAAGTAAACAGGTAGAAAAAGTACAACACCAAGGCAAGTAAACAACATGACAATGATAAATCAACACATATCGGTTATAACTATAAATGTAAATGGCCTCAATTCTCAAGTCAAAAGAAACAGACTGGCAGAGTGGATTAAAAAACAAAATACAACGATACGCTGTATACAAGAAACACATTTCACAGAAAAGGAAATCCACAGACTAAAAGTCAAAGGATGGAAAGCAATACTCCATGCAACAGGAACCCAGAAAAAAGCAGGTGTAGCTATTCTGTTTGCAGACAATGTAAACTTCAAACTGACAACAATCAAAAGAGATAAAAAAGGTCACTACATACTAGTCAGGGGAAAAGTGTAAGAGAATGAGATAACAATCATAAACATCTATGCACCAAATATCAGAGCTCCAAATTATATGAGAGAAATCTTAACAGGCATGAAAACCCATATAATTAGTATCACTACTGTAACAGGGGACCTCAACAACCCATTGCCACAAAGAGATAGGCCAAATGGACAAAAAATCAGCAAAGAAATAACAGATCTGAACCAAAGCTGCAAACAAATGGACTTAGTAGATGTATACACAGTGTTCCACCCCACAACATCAGAATACACATTTTTCTCAGCTGCACATGGGTCTTTCTCTAAAATAGACCACATCCTAGCCTGTAGAGCATATCTACTGAAATGCAAAAGAATTGATATCCCATGCATATTATTTGACCACAGTGCAATGAAACTGGAAGTTAATGAATAAAGGAACTCCAAAAACTCCATAAACACTTGGAAATTAAATAACAACCTCCTGTACAACCAATGGGTCACAGAAGAAATT
>NW_004955409.1:35700356-35707690 GCF_000276665.1 Chinchilla lanigera
GTGATCAGCTTGGTATGTCTATATCTGTTTTCATGAGAAACTACTTTGAAGATATCAATATGTAATACAACAAGCATTGTTAATTCCCTACCACTCTGTTTGTAACTCTGTACTGTCTGTACTGATCCTTTGCTATTTTGTAAAATGTTGTCTGTGTGTTAGTATTTTTCACCTTTTATTTTTAAAATTAAAAAAAAGAATGATTAGAGTCAGTGAGAAAGCTGGACATAGTGCAAAACGCATAGAAACCCTTTTCACAGCAATAATGCCAGAAAACTTCTCAAACTTGGATAAAGAATTTGAAATATAAATAAATGAAACTTATACAACTCCAGATAGCCATGACCAAAATAGATTTACACCAAGGCATATACTAAGTAAGATTCCAGAAATTCAACTGAAAAACAAACTTTAAAGGAGGCTAGAGAAAAGAAACAAATCATAGATAAAGAAAAGCACATCAGAATCACATCAGACTTCTCAACACAGAACCTCAAATCAAGGAGAACTTGGAGTAAGTTTTTTGAAGCCGTACAAGGAAACAAGCTTGAGGGCTGGGGATATAGCTCAGTGGCACAGTGTTTGCCTGGCAAGTGCAAGGACCTGAATTCTAGTCCTAGTACCAAATAAAACAAACCAAAAAAAAAAAAAAAACTTCAACCCAGATTGATATACCCAACAAAACTATATTTCAAAATTAGTGGAGTAGTAAGATGCTTCCATGACAAAGAGCAATAGAAGAAATTCATGATCACCACACCAACTCTTTAAAATGATCTGATGAACATATTAGAAAGAGAAAATGAAGACCACAAACACAAGAATATTGATAAAAAAATAAGCCATCAGGCAGGGAAAGCAATTAAACAGAGGGGAAAGACAGGGAAATAACAAGAAAATAACATGAAAAAGATAAGCCAATACATATCAACTATAACCATACATATAAATACTCTCAACTCACCAGTAAAAAAAAAAAAAGACTGAAAGAATGGATCCAGAAGCAAGATCCAGCAATATGTTGCATTCAAGAAACACATTCAACCCAAAAAGAAATTCATAGACTAAAACTTAAATGAGGAAAAACAATGTCCCATGACACAGGAATCCAAGAAAAGAGGGAAAGCTATTCTCTTTGCTGACTACTGGAACTTTAAGCCAAAACTGATCAAAAGAGACCAACAAGGTCACTACATGCTTGTGAAGGGATAATGTTAAGAACAAGAGATAACAATCATAAATATATATGCACCAAATACCAATGCACCCAGCTATAGAAAATATTAATAGATATGAAAAGGTAAAAAAGCATTAACAACACTGGATAAGAGACCCTAAATACCAACTGCTCACAATGAGATACATCAACCAGACAAAAAATTAGCAAAGAAATATCATAATCAAAATAAATCTGCAAAGAAATGGATTTAGTAGATGTCTGCAAAGTGTAACACACCAAAACATCAGAATATACGTTTTTCTCGGCTCCACAAATTAGAACACATATTAGCCCATAAAATATACTGAAGTAAACACAGAGAAATTAAAATCTTTCCATGCATATTATCTGGCCACATTACAATAAAACCTGAACTCAGTGGCAAAAGAAATCACAATACTACATAAACACGTGGAAATTAAACACCCTTCTGAACAACCAACGTGTCATAGTAGAAATTAAGAAAGAAATTAAACCTATATACAATTAAATGATAATGCCAGTACGACATACTAGAACTTATGGGAAGCAATGAAAGAGGTCATTTGAGGAAAAGGTAGAGCTATGAATTCACAAGTCAGAAAGATAGAGCAAGCCCACATAAACAACCAGATGTTGAAACTCAAACTTTTAGAAAAACTAGAACAAATCAAACCCAAAGCAAGTATGAGGAAGAAAATAATAAAGATGAGGAAAAAAGATAAGAGCAGAAATTAATGCAATGGAGACAAAGAGAATAAAACAAGGAATCAATAAATTGAAGAGTTTGTTCTTTCAAAGATTACACAAAATTGATAAACGCTTAGCCAACCTCATCAAAAAGAGGAAGGAAAAAGCTCACATACAAACAATTAGGAATAAAAAGAAGGAAACCATAATAGATTCTTTAGAAATCCAAAAGATGATCAATACCAAACTCAAGAACCTGTACTCTAATAAGATGGAAAACACAGAAGAAATGGACATATTGCTAGACATATATAAATTGTCAAAACTGAATCCAGAAGATATAAAACTCTAAGTAACCTGATATCAGTCAAGGAAATTGAAAATGTAATTAAAAACTTAACAACAAATAAAAGCCCAGGTTGTGATGGATTCATTATTGAATTCTATAGGAATTTAGACAAGAATGAATGCCAATAGTAGTGAAAATCTTTAAGGAAATTGAAAGGGAAACAATGTTTCCAAAATCATTCCTGGAAGCAAGTATTACCTGATTCCAAAACCGGGTAAAGACCTAACCAAAAAAGAAACCTGTAGGCCAATCTCCCTAACAAACATTGATGCAAAAATCCTCAAGAAGATACTGGTAAACAGATTGCACCCAGTTATCAAGATTATACACCCTAACCAACAAAGATTCAGCCCAGGGACTCAGGCATGTTTCAACATGTGCAAATCAATAAATGTAACACAGCATATTAACAGAACCAAAGACAAAACTTACATAATCATCTCAACAGATGCTGAAAATGCTTTTCATAAAGTCCATCACCCATTCATGATAGAACACCTATAGAAAATTGAAATAGATGGGCTTTACCTCATTTGGATCTAAGCAATCTAGGAAAAACCAAGAGCTAACATCATATTCAATGGTCAAAAATAAAACTTTCACTATAAAATCAGGAACATGGCAAGGATGTCAACTATCACCAGTACCATTCATCACAGTTCCAGAGACATTGACCAGAGCAATTAGACAAGGGAGAGAAGTAAAAGGAGTAAGGGTAGGAAAGGAAAAAGTTACATGCAGATAACATGATACTCTACATAGAAGACTCCCAAAACTCCACAAAAAGGCTTATAGATGTAATAACCAATTCAGCAGTGTAGCTGAATGCAAAGTCAACACTCAAGGGACTGGGGATTTAGCTCAGTGGCAAACACACCTGCCTGGCAAGTGCAAGGTCATGAGTTCGGTTCCCGGAACCGGAGAAAAGCCAAAAAAAAAAAAAAACAAAGTCAACACTCAAAAATCAATAACTTTCCCATACACAAGCAACAGATTCACATAGAGACAAATTAGGGAAACCACACCTTTTATAATAACATTCAAAAAACTGAAATACTTAGGAGTCAATGTAACAGAAGAAAAAGACATCTATACATTAAAAATTGCAGGACTCTCAAAAAGGAGGTTGAAGAGAAAGTTAGAAAACAGAAAGATATCCCTTGCTCATGGATAGGAAGAATCAACATAGTGAAACTGCCCATACTCTCAAAACAGTTATACATATGTAATGCAATCCTGATCAAAATACCTTTAGCATACCTCACAAAATTAGAAAAAGCATTCTTAAAATTCGGTTGGAACCAGAAGACACCTAGAAAAGCAAAAACAATCCTGGGTAACAAAGGCAAGGCAGAGGGCATCACAATCCCTGACCTGAAATTATAGTACTAACCTACTGGGATTGCATTAGCATGGTATTGGGAAAAATAGACCTGGGAATCACTGGGAAACAATAGAACATGCAGAAGCAACTCCAAACAAACTCAACCATCTCATCTTTGACAAAGAGACCAAACATGTTCATTGGAAGAAAGATAGTATCTTTCATCAATGGTACTAGAAATCCTGGCTTTCTACATGCCAAAGACTGAAACCAGACCCATGTCTATCATCATGCACTAAATTGAAAACAAAATCCATCACAGATCTAAATATTAAACCAAAAACACTAAATTTACAGGAAGAAAAAAGAGGTAGAAATCTTGAACACATAGGTGTAGGCAGACTTCATGAACAAAACCCAAACTGCACAAGAAATATTACAAAGAATCAACAAATGGGATCTCACCTTGGTTAAAAAACTTATGTGAAACAAAAGAAGTCACAAACACAGTGAAAAAACAACCCACAGAGTGTAAAGAAATTATAGCATTTGTCTCTGATACAAAGAACATATGTCTTGCATATATAAAGAACTGAAAAAATCAGGGCCCAGAAATTGAAAATCCAATCCAAAAATGGGCATCTGAAATGAATACACACTTCTCAGATAAAGAAATACAAATGACCAATAAATACATGAAAAAGTGTTCAACATCATTGGTCATTTGAGACGTGTGAATTAAAACAACACTAAGATTCCATCTCACTACAGAAAGAATGAATACCATCAAGAAATCAATCAGGAACAAATACTGGCAGGGCTATGGGGAAAAAGAAACCCTTTTTCACTGTTGGTGAGAGTGCAGACTGGTGCAACCACTGTAGAAATCAGTTTGGAGATTCCTTTGAAAAGTAGGATTAGAGTTCCTACTTGATGCAGCTATTCTTCTTCTGGGTATTTTGCCAGAAGAATTAAAAACATCACACCACAGTGATATATGTGCACCTATTTTTATAGCAGCACAATTTGTAATAGCTAAATCTTGGAAACAATCCAAATGTGCATCAGCCAAGGAATGGATAAAAAAGGCTGTGATTTTCTTTATGTAGTAGAGTACCACTCAGCCATAGAGAATAAATTTGAGACTTTTATAGGTAAATGGATGCAACTCAAGACCATACTCATAAGTGAAATAAATCAGACCCACATTTGTAAGTATCACATTGCTTCACTACTGTGAAAAGCAGAATTAGTAAATAAGATCCAATATATACAATAGATATTGTGAATTTGGAAGAAACTTATCCAAAGAAAATAGAAACTGTGATGGGGAAAAGGAAAAAGGAAGGAAGGAAGGAAAAAACACATATGTATATGCAATAGATTGTTAAGATAGTTATACAGTTGACTCCCACCTCTTCTTCATACAGGGCTCCCTGAGCCCATATTTGTTCTAGTGGGACTTTTCAAATGCACTATGAGAGGTTTTAATTCAAGATCTTCTCTCTGTCTCACACCTTTTCGGACAGGGATTCTAAGAAGCTAGTAATTACTGGCTCCAGAATAAGTCTTACACAAAAAGCAGACAAGACCTTTCCCAAAGCTCTCAGTTTCATCTCACAGCTGTGCAAATCAAGCCCTCACATCTAACCCAGCCCCTCTCACAAGTTCAGGGTTCACTGAACAGGCCACTCACTCAACAGCTTCAGGTGCTGGAGGCCCAAAAGAAAGGATGGTGGCATCATCCACACCTTCACAATTCACAGCCATATGAGATTGATCCTATGCCTTGTTTCTTTGATCAGGCTAATCAGATTAACATGAGTTTGTCTAGGATATCCACATAAGTGGAAATTGTTTAATAGCATTCATATTTCTTACACCTAAAATTTTTGTGAGCATTGTCACATTTTAACTCAGTACAGCAAGTATGGAAGTGGAAACAGTGTGTAGACCTTCTGCAAGGAGAAAAAACACAACCAGAGCAGTCACATTTTATGGTTTACCTCATGGAGTAGAGGGGTTAGTGCAAACTGTAACAAGGAAGACATACCACATACTATTAGGTATTTTAAATACCACTAGATTCAAAGAAGCTCACGTAGTACTAAAGAAATGGAAAATATCCTCTCACCCACAACCATAACAGTTAATGTTACATTTTTTGTTTCAACCCCAAAATGACCCTTCAAGTCATATGGCTCTTATCCTGCAGGCCAGACTTGTGATATGAGACAATCTGTTGACACGGTATCCCTGTTTGGGGGCCAGTCTTGGCTCAGGCATAATCAGCAGTCATTCCCTGCCAGTCTTAATGCCAATCGGGAGTTTTGTGTTTGGCATCAAGTCTAGTTGTAGTTGTGTACAAGTACCCCTCACCAAAACTACTCACAGACCACCAATACATAACTCATTTTCACATTGCAGAAATACTATCTTCTAGATTCCCACCACACTTGCATCCTGTCACTCATGAAGATCCTGCTAGCAGAATATCCTAATGATCCTGGCCATTTTTATAATGAGGGAAAGCAGCCAATTTGGAGCTTATACTTGCATGGAAAAATTGCTACTGAGAAAAGGACGTTCCTGATCATGTTTGGAAAGCAAAAACTAAAGAGGAGAAAACACAAACAAAATTATATAACAACAGTACTCATGAACACACACAAATATAAATGTGCGTGCATGTTTTGCACATGTGATCATACATAGAAATACATATTGAAATGCATACATGTGTGGGAACACATATGAAAAAGTATACATATACAGGTAGATACAGAGTGATCTTGTATATAGATATTTAGAGATATAAAGAGATGTCAAAAAACCAACTTAAGCCCACTTCTAGAAGGTTGCTCAGGGATAGGATGTCACAGTGAGCTGTCTGGGACACTAGGACCTCTGGCTCCATCCTGCACCACCATTGTGTGAAGCCTCAGGAAATCTCATGAAGGATCCTGAATTCTGGGACACTAGCTAAGATTTGAAAATGACAAAAAGAAGGAGCAAAATGCAATCTCAGCCCTCCACCCACCAAGAACAAGTCCAGGTTCAACAACATAGAAGAACATGGTAGTCACACACCTGAAATTTCTGAAATGATAGCAAGTGAAGTAAATAACCAACTACATCAGGCTATAAAGAAAATCAGATCAAAAATAATCACTCAGGTAGGAAAGAAATGAGAACCATAATGAAAGAATTGTTAAGCATATCAAAAGAAGACATGGATAAAAATAGAGGAACACAGAAAAATGATGGAAACCTTGCAGGAACAGTATAGGAAAGAAGTAGAATACATGAAACAGATTCAAAGATATATCCAAGAAATTAAAAATTCCATTGAAACCTGGAAAAACTGCTTGAATGCAAGAAAAGATAGACTTTCAGACCTTGAACACAGCAATGCAGGTACTGATCATGAAAGGAAAGAACTCTTAAAAATAACAAGGAACAAGCAAATAACAATTCAAAAGCTACAAGATGGGGCAAAAAAAGAACAATAAAAGACTGACAGGTGTCAACAAAAGAACAGGAGGCAACATGAATCACATAAAAAGATTATTTGCAAAAGTAATACCAGAAAATTTCCAAAGCATGGGAGAAGAACCTGGCACACATTAAGTGAGGAATATAGAACTCCAATTAGCCATAATCAAAATAAATTTCCAATTCTCCAGTCAAAAGAAACAGACTAACAGAATGGATTAAAAAACAAAACCCAACAATATGTTGTATACAGGAAACACATTTCACTGAAAAGGAAA
>NW_004955409.1:35711725-35713362 GCF_000276665.1 Chinchilla lanigera
AAAATTAAAAAATAAAAAAATAAATTTCCACCCAGATACATAACAATCAATATCCAGCAGTTCAGCAAAAGAGCAGAATATTCAAAGCTGATGGGGAAAAGAAACAGATCACCTATGAAGGGAAACTCATCACAATCACAGCAGACTTTTCTACACGAACCCTCAAGTAAGAAGAGCTTAGAGTGAAGTACTTCAGGTTCTGAAAAAAAACAGCTTCCAACCCAGATTCCTGTACCCTACAAAACTACATTTTAACATTGATGGAGAAATGAGGTACTTCCATGCTAAAGACCAACTGAAGAAATTCATGACCACCAAACCAACCCTACAAAACTACTGAAAGATATTCTACAAAGAGATAAAAATGACCACAATTACAAGAGCAACAATATAAAAGAACCACCAAGAAAGGTGAGCATGAAATAGAGGGGGAAAGTACAGAAGTAACAATGGGAAAATGACATGACAAAGATAAGTTAACAAGGCCATTAGCCAGGCACCAGGGGAAATCAGACTGGTACCCCACAGCCCATGGTTATTTTGGATCACATGTTAGGCTGGGTCACCATGACCCAGGCTCCCTGGGAAGTCAGACTGATGCCCCATGCTTTGCGGACATTGTAAGTCATGCCTGAGTTCAGGGCACCATTACCCAGCTGCTTGGAAAATTTGAACTGGTGTCCCACACCCCACAGACATTGTGGATTACACCTGAAGCCCTGGGAACCCTTAATCACCTGCTTGGGGAACTCAGACAGGTGTTACAAGTCCCGCTGACATTGTGCGTTGCTCACAAGGCCCTAAAGTACAGGTATGCCCCATCAACTGCCTGAGGACCTCAATCCAGCACCACACATTCCACCTACATTGTTGGTTAGCCTGAGGCCCGAACATCTTCAGTCAACCAAAGGGAACCCTGGTCTCGAGGTCAGCGCTATCTTGCAATCAGGGCTCTCATCTGGGGTGCACATTTCATCAACTTCCTGGGGATCTTAGACCAAATGAGACACTTTCTGCTGCAACTGTGGGCCAAACTTGACAACCAGGGAATCTAGGGGCCCTAGAGACCTCCAAGTGAGCTGCCCAGGAATGGTGAGGCCCAGCCCTTTGCCTCCAACATCCACAATGACAAGACAAAGGACCAAAAAGCAATCTCAGAACTTCCCCCCAACCAGAACAAGTCTAGAAGACATCAACATAGGAGAACTCCAAAGTCATGCACTTGAAATCTCTCAAATGATTGCAACTGAAGTAAAGAAACAATGCCGTAAAGGCATAGAAGAAACCAGATCAGAAATAATCTGTCAGGTAAAAAATGAAATGATGATAATGAAATAATTGCTTAGCACATCTAAAGAGGACATACATAAAAAGAAGATGTGCATAGAAAAATAATGGAAACTTTAAAAGAACAATATAGGAAAGAACTAGAATGCATGAAATAGATTCATACAGATATCCAGGAAAGCAAAACCTCCACCAAAAGCTGGCAAAATTGCTTAAATGAATCCAAAAACAGAAAAAGCCTTAACCAAAATAAAACTGCAGGGGCTGGGGATTTAGCTCAGCGGCAAAGTGCCTGCCTGGCAAGCGCAAGGTCGTGAGTTCGGTTCCCGGTACCGGAGAAAAACCAAAAA
>NW_004955409.1:35714522-35716101 GCF_000276665.1 Chinchilla lanigera
AAATGGCGGATTAGTTAATATTGTTTTGTGGTGGAGCTGACAGGAGTTAGTTACCACCCGTGACTCGTGACCTGAGCACTTGGGAATTTGTGTTATTAACCGAGTGGAAAGTACCAGAAGGGAAAGTGAAGAGTTCTGCTTTGGATGCATTAACTTTGAAATGCTTGCTAGACATCCAGGGATGGAAAGTGGATAGTTGGATGTGGGACCAGAAGTTCGTCAAAGTCATCACTGTATAAGTAGTGTTGGAAACCAAGGCTCTGAGTGAGATCGTGGAGAGAAATGGCACACGATCTCACTTAGGTGGGATCTAAAAAATTGGTATTCACAGAAGCAGAGCATACAGGGTGGTTTCCAGGAGTTGAGGGCTTTAGGAAATTCAAGATTTGTTGACTAAAAGATACAACTTTTCAGTTAGAAGGAACACATTCAAGTGTTCTCTATAACATGGAGAAGGTAATTAATAATGTGTTCTAGATATGAAAATCGTAGAGTGGATTTTAAATGTTCTTACCCCAATAAAGTATATAAGGTACCATATGTTAATTAGCTTAATTTAGCCATAATATGTATATGTATATATATATGAAAATGTCTTGTATACTAAATATACAGTTATAATTAAGCATTTTTAAAGTTCTTTTTTAAAGATGAAGCTGCGTAAAAACGTTGTTCTCAAATTAAATTGGATTGCTATCTTACATTAAAAACTTCAGATAGGGTAAGGGCTGAAATATCCAACACAGAACCAGGTTTCAAGCTGTGGGTCACGTCTGCTATATTGGACACCGATAGTGACAGTGCCTGTTCCTCTAGCCCCTGATGAGGTGACAGCCCCAGCCTGTCCAGCATTGGGATGGGATGGCTTTATGAACACTGAAAAGCTGTCTTGCTAGTCCCTTCGTGGTTCTGTTGGAATCTCTTGTGGAAATATGGTTGGGTTTAAACATTTTTAAACATACATAATTAAAAAATTGATTGATATTTATAGTACTGCAGTTGAACCCTGAGCCCTTACTGAGCTATGTCCCCAGCCATATTCTTTTAGTTTTTGAGACAGGGTCTGGCTCAGTTCCTAAGTTGCCCAGGCTGGAATCAAACTTCCAAATCTCCTGTTTCAGCTTGTCAGAGGGCTGGGAGTACAGGTATGCACCACAGAGTCTTTATTTTTAAACCAGGTATCATATTTTAGGTCTTCATGATCCTGAACTTTTAGCATAGCATCCTTTCTGTTGTTGGACTATTCCCCCACTTGGATAAGAATATTCAAGGCAGAATAATTAATACCTAGGAAGTTTCACACATGTATTTGAAAATAGGAATCACACTCAAAATGTGACTGAGAACAGATCATCTTGTGACTGGAGGACAAAGCAGTGATAAAAAATGCAAAGTGAGTATCTTGCCACTGAAAAGCAGTGGATTGTCACTGGCCTGACATTGCAACCACCTGCTTAGGTTACAGAGGAGTCTTTGTTAAGAATTGTGAAGAGACTCTTCCGGCTGGCTAGCTTCCTGCCTGGTCACTCCCAGAGGGTGGGCCCCCAGCGCACGGGGAGCCTCGGGTGGGGAGCGCCGG